>NC_067473.1:71162218-71476218 GCF_947179515.1 Apodemus sylvaticus | reverse complement strand
TTGCTAGGCAGCCATATAACCGAATTGGTAATCTCCAGGTTCAATAAGATACATTAATTTAAAAACATGATAGGATGCAGCAAGGTGACCTAGCAGATATAGGCCTGCTACTAAACATGAGGAAAACATAGATCATACATACCTGCATATATGCACTCACATGCACAAACACTATACAAAATTATACATTTTAAAACAAAGATAACAACTGAGAGACACCCAGCTTCAGGCATTACATGTACACATACATACATGAGCATAGATATGCTACAATATGAGTCTGTGCATATGTGGATGCATACATACATACATACATACATGCATACATACATACATATGTATGTACACACACACACATTTGCTCTTGGAATCACATTTTTGAATCTATTTCTAATGATATTTTATTCACTCATTGCTCTTCCTTGCGACTAGGATTAACCACCACCAACACATATATTTCTTCAAAAAGTATAGTAGCTGAACAGTGACAAATGACTTTCCATGTGACTTTATCAAGGTACACAGCCAGCTCCTGTGGTATTAACTATTGAATTGCTATTAAATTATGCAAGTATAAAATAACAGCATGCTGTCTGTCAGTCCCTTAGTGAAAGTATCTTATGCTGAAAAAATTATTTTAGCAACAGAAAAACTGAAATCTACACTCTGAAAATGCATTTGTTTTCTTGACAAAGATTCTTCCAATGAATTCTCTATTTTTAGACAGTCATAGCTCCATGTTTTAGGGTTAATAGTAAGCATACCTGTATCTAAAAACTGTATTTCAAAGCAAAGCAAAGCAAAACAAAGCAAAACAAAACAAAAATCTTCATCTAGATAACAATCATATTTGGAGATTTCATTTTGCTTCTGGCTGTCATTTTCATAAAATTAATATGTACCAAGAAATAAGACACTTTCAGAGGCTGTGTTTATTAGCAGTCCCCAAAACACAAACGTAAGAGCCAGGAATGGCATTGAAATATCTACAATTCTTTCCTCAACAGCAAGCATCATAAACTCAACCACACCCACCCTCTTGCCTCCCTTTCAATGCTCATATAGACTATATTCCTTACAGTCCAGCTATCTAGATCGCACTTTCCAGAGAGAGGGGGCGGGGTCATGAAGATCCAGATATCAGAGAAGACTGCTAAGAAAGATCTGCTTCTGGAATTGCCAAGGCATTTGCACTCACACTTTCACAATACCTGAGGATACCTGCTCAAGACCTGCATAGGATTGTGGCATTAAATACTACAGCATGGGTGCCTGGATGGCATGGGTGTGGCATCATGGGAACCCACTTCCAGTTAAGAAAGTGATGGTTGCTTTGGGAAGAAGAATATTCTTTAGGGGTGTAACTTCTAATAATTGTCCTGGATCCAGTGGATGGCCCCATAGCCATGCACATACTGGCAAGTACTAGGTTGATTCAGATGGTTATAAAGAAACTGAAAAGGAAGAGAATATAAAATTTCCATAGGGACATGAAGGAGATAGGCATTTTGGGAGGAGTTGGAGGGAAAAGTAGGGGTTGGATATGATCAAATGCATTGTATTCATGTGTGAATTTCTCAAAAAAAGAGGTGAACAAAATAAAATAATCTTATTTATTTTTTAGAGATAAGATCTAAAGCCCTCAACTTATCTCTGTATATCTTCTTTTACTTCAAGCTTATGGATATAAACCAGAAATGTTAACTCAACCAGATGTTTACACTTACTATCATCAATTCTTCATACTACAAGAAATATGAATGTTTAGGTTCTTGCTGCTTTTTGTTGAGTGGGGGCAGAGAAGGAGGATTTGGAATGAAAAGATCAACTGGGAAAATTGAGGTGCAGAACTTGTGGGAGTGTCTAAGGAATGTCTGGTTTAACTTGAGGCATATCCCATGAGAGGAAGCCCTACACTATATTTCTTGGATGGCCATGAATCAGAGACTAGATAGTCCAGACACCTAGCATCAAACCAAACACAACTGGAAAAAAAATCACTGAAATGATTTCTAATGATAGTTTGCTACACTATACTCATAAGTCAGTGCCTTATCCACTCATTATCAGAAAGGCTTCCTCAGGCAGCAGATGGGAGTGGGTATAGAACCATACAGTATACAAAGAGAGTCCTGATTGGAGATCTCCACTGGGTCCCTTCCCATGTAATTCAGGGATCACCAAGGAAGAAAGGAGGCAAGATTATAGTTGTCAGAAGGGATGAAGGTTACCAGGAACATAGCCCACTGAATCAGCTTAGCAGGGCTCATATGGGCTCACAGACTGTAGGGGCAAGCATGGGGCCTGCAAGGGTCTGTACCAGGTTCCTGGTGAATATATTGTTGATGTTAACTTGGTGGTTTTCTGGGACCCCTAACAGTGGGAACAGATGTCTCTCTGACTTTATAGCCAGCTTTTGGGATTCTTTCCTTTCTTTTGGAGGAAACTTGATATGAGAGCTTTTGCCAAAGTTTAAAATTATAAAGCATTTCAAGACGGGACCCACAAAGTCCCAAGCTACTTGTGGGGCCTCTAAATGTAGGAGCCCATACAATTGTGAAGGCTAAATCTCAATAAATAGGACCTGATTCTATCTATTTAGAACACCACTGCTCACTATTAAATCAATATTGGTTATATTTTAAAAGCAAAATCAAAAGAAAACAAGAAGAAAAGTTCAAAATGTGACATACCACCAAGGAATATGTCTTTTTGTATTTTGTTCTTCAAATCTGCCTCAGGTCAGGTTTGCCAAAATAGCTACTGTCAGCTCACTAAACAGAAGCCTTTCTAACAAGTCTCCTTGCTCAGAGAATTTTACACTCTCACCACCCAAGCTATCAGGGTTAATGTTTCTGCTTCAGGTCAGAGCTCCCCAGGACTTCTGTATTTTCCATCCATGTACCACCTACACAGGTATCTACTCAAAATTCAGTGTCTTCTATTACTTGTGAAGATGCATGGAAATACCAATAGATGAATAGACTGTTTTGAATATTAGTCTATTGCTTCCAACTATCCATATTTGTGTATTGCAAACAATGTTTTGGCTTTACTTAAAATCTTCTATTTTGAAAACTTAAATCATACTAAATAAAGGCAGTGAATCCTTCACTTAACCTCAACAGCCATTTCCATCAATTTTTGCATTCTTTATTCCTGTGTGTTCTTCCTGGTTTCCTTATTTTAGGATGGAATACTTTTTACAAAATTTCAAATATCAAGTTATTTACTCATACCTATTTCAATGAGCATTTAAAAATAAAATATGTAACAGAATATAAAGCATCATTGCTTCTTCTGAAACTATTAATAAATAATTCCTTATTATCAGTTTTTACTTAATCCATATTTGTATTTCTAAAAATTTATTTCTGTGGTTTGCTTGGATCAGTGTTCAAAAACAGTTTGCATACTGTATTCAGGTAATATATGTCACTTGTTTATTTTACATAGTAACAATGTCCCACCTTTTCCTCATAAGTTTTTTTCTTTTAGTTACATTGACATGTTGAATAAACAGTACAATTATCCTGTAAAGTTTATCATAACTTTCACATATCTACTGTGCCTTGTGGTTTAGATGAGTCCCCCATTCCTAATTCTTATCAATTTGACTTTGGATATATTTTATTGTAGCTATTTTCTTATGATCTTTGGACTAGTCCTGTGAGGATTATGGTGTGTAACATCAAGAACACAAAGAACTTGGAGTAACTGTCATTCATGGGTCTAAGAAACACCATTGATCGTGTCCATTAGTTCATTTGATCTCATTCTCTGAAGTCCCGCTCAGATTTGAGTAAGGCTTTACTCTTCCCTGTGCTTTAAACTATACTACTATTATCATTTATTTTACCATAGCACACTCCTGTCACCCTCTAAGGTCTTCTGCTTAACCAGGAGCATCATTCCTATGAGCAGGACAAAGCACTTGCCCACCTCTCCCTTTCAGCCAATCACTTTAAGAGGAAGAATTGGTATTTTAGCAATGCCAATGGCATTTGTTCCTTTTTATATTAATTCTCCAGATCTTTTCCTTTCCCTCTGGGGTTCTCCTTATGATTTTCATTATGAAATCATAATTTGTTTTAACCAATTGCTGTTACTTTTGATGTCCAATTATCTTGACATTTTCTTTTTTATGTAAGCTGGTTGTGGAGCCTTTAGAGGTGACACAAGTATCACTGAACTGTCCCTGGATTTCAGTGCTTTAGTGCTGCCCACTGTTGCCCACTGTTGCTGCCTTGCTACTGTTTTAGATAGAAACACATGTGCTTAAACAGTGAGTTAAAGCCCTGAGGTCACTTCACTACCATGTGTCTTTTACTTTAACTGTGTTTCTCTTGTCCTCCATCTTGGTTTTTGAGACAAGGTTTTGCACTATTGTTCCTGATAAAGTTCCAGGAACATGGAAAGCTCTCCTAATTCATCTCCCCTGGTGTTGGGGCTATAGGCACGAGCCATTATGCTCCATTTCATTTTTGTAATTATATATTACAAACTTTTGTAATTATATATATATATATATATACAAAATATTTATCTAATATCTATATCTATATTAGATTTTTCTCAAAATATAAATATCTATATCTATATTAGATTTTTCTCTAAATATAAAGTTTGAGGAGTGTGTCTGTGATTTCTATCAATTCCAAATTCATCTTTTACTTAAGATTAAATTTATTTTCATCTTTGAGTCCTAACCTATAGCCTGCAGATTTCCCATATAAGCCCAGTGTCCCCATGCTCCTCTTCCTATCATGTCTTGGAAGAATATTTAGTGGAAGAGTCTTCAGCATCCATTCCTGACTTTTCTGTAATGCTTTTCAATTTATTTTCACTTCGGGAAAAAAAAAATCTAAGTTTCTACCTAAATTTCTTTCTTTTTCAGTGTCAAAAGTGCATAGACATGACAATTAATGCATCAACATTTCCATTTCTAATTATTCCCATAGTACATTTGCATAATTCATTTTAATTACATCTACTACCACTGAATGGTTGTGACTCAGTCTGCATGTAATTTGTAGTGCAGAGACTATCTCCACAATTACTCAAGGCATTAAGACTAGCTGCTTCAGAATGAAGCCAAGTCTGGCTCCTCAGAAAAGGAATATCTCACAAAGTGGATTTGACTCTATGGGAATTACATACTGTTCCCTGTGACAGGCAGAGTCTCAGAATTACTTCCAGTCTATTAGAAAAGCTACCCAAGAAAGACTCCCAGGGTCCTGCCCTTGTCCCACTTGATTATTCTAGACTCTTTCTCTGATGGTAATTGGCTTTTAAATTTAGTTTAGAACAGATATAAATTAAAGACAAGGTTCAGGATCACACAAAAGCACAACACCTCTGCACAGGAAGGAGTATTCATCTAGAGAATAGGAGCATCCTGACCCTTAGAATCTGTGTACAGTAAAGTAGAAAGTATGATCTCTCCTAGTCAGTCAACACAATATTTATCTTTGTAGCTAAGGGAGAAATTGGCTCATATGGATCATGGCTGCACAGCAGGACACATATGCAGTGAATTCTGCTTGTATAAAAACAGGAGGGAGTGTTTCTATTATCTGCCACTCAATGCTATGTTCCCACTGTTCCTGTGCAACAAAAGTTCTGCTATGGCAAAATACTATTCAAGAGAATGTAGTGTTTAAATTATTTGAAATATGAGAAGGGTATCAAAAGATGCTATGATTAGAGGAAATGTTACATGTCACATCATTTAGGAAGGCAGAGTTCATTATGCCATAATCACACTGACTATTGTGACTGACATAATTAGAAAGCAGCCACACACACACACACACACACACACACACACACACACACACATATATATGTAGCCAGGTTGTTACTTGGAGCCATTTCTTCTCTCTATAATTTTTAGAGTTTCTAGATCAATTGATGCCTCCTGCAATTATCATGGGTCTCTTTCCTGTTTCTGCTGTACACAGGTCCTGCCTAGATCCTGGTAGATTAGATGGCATGTCCATGTAATAGAACAAATAGGAAAAGGACCATGTTCTGTTCATCTTGATTAAATTCAATCATCTGTCATCATAATTTCTGTTGAGAGTAGAACATCTTAGTGTTTTCAGACCCTAAGATCCTCTAGGGAAAAAAATATCACTCAAGGAAAATGGCTTCAAGAATAGTTTTAAAATGGACCCCAAATAGGATTTTGTTTAAAAAAACAACAAACAAATTACTATACATTTTGAAAATAACTCTGCTGTATGAGTTGATATCATGTTTCTACTTCTTAGTTAAAATGGAACTCAGTTATATCCAGGTAGAAGATTCCTCTTCTACAGAGCACCTTCCAGTGTTCCCTTAACTCAGCAAGTGGGAATTGGTGATTTCTTATGTTCTCATGTTCCAGTGTTCCCTCAACTCAGCAAGTGGGACTAGGTGATTTCTTATGTTCTCATGTTCCAGTGTTCCCTCAACTCAGCAAGTGGGAATTGGTGATTTCTTATGTTCTCATGTTCCAGTGTTCCCTCAACTCAGCAAGTGGGAATTGGTGATTTCTTATGTTCTCATGTGTGCCTTAGTACTCGACTTTCCTCAGGCAAGAGTTACTCAGGCCTAATCCGAGTGACTGATGCCAGCTCCACAGACTTGCATGTGAACTTAAAGCCTCTTGGTTTAGGTTTTCTATATTAGTAAAGGAAATACCACCACCTTTGCTGTATGGTGTGATTTGATGCTTAAACAAGCTGATACCTTTCATCCTGAGAGAAGTGAGTGAGATAATGCTTTCATGTTTGCTCATTGTTTTTTGTTATTGTTTTATAGGAAAACAAAGGAATGGAACCAAAGCAGAGGAGTGTCTGAGGTTGTAAGTCTGTTAGGAAATATAAACTCACTCTAATTATGAAAGAATAAACAGTAATTATACAGCACTAGATGCGCAGTTGGTTTTTCTATAAGTCATATTCCATTCACATTTATTCTTCCTCTCTATGTGGTTCCAAGATGCTATGATTGCCTGTCAATGTATAAATTCAAGATCTATGACTAATTATCTTTTGTATGGAATTACATTGAGAAAGTAAAGTGGAATCTTAAAGATACTTGTACAGGTTCTGTACAAGAATTCCAGCCTCTGTCTTCATGGTGAACACCTTCTGATTATAGTCTTAACTCTTGATGTTTTTTCCCCTTCACTCATTTTAGATGAGAGCAATTCTTGACACATGTACTTGGAACCAGAATAGTCTTTCTTCCCTGAAATACCTGGCATGGCTTTGGGCACTAAGAGTGAAGAAGAGCTCATAAATTTTAATATGTTAAAACATGTAGAGGCAATAAATTACTGGGTTAAAAAAACAAAGCAATAAAGAAAAGCATATAGGTGAGAGAGAAAAACCAAACAAAACATTGTTCCCTGATCATGGGATAATCACTGCTTACAACCTAATTGACTTGTATCTACACACACACACACACACACACACACACACACACACACACACACACGTATACACACTACACATATTACAGAAAATCATGGCAAATGTAAAGTTTAAGTACAAGGGATTCTGTGGTGCCCAGACTCAACTCAATTGTGTATCTACAACCCAATTCCTGCACCTAAGGCTCAGGGATCATTGCAAAAGAAGAAAGGGTAGAAGGATTGTAAAAGTCAGAGGAATAGGAAATTTGCTGTGTGATTCTGTCTCCTAGAACATCAGTGGAATTACACCCATGAAGTCTCATCAACATGATCGCCTAAAGAAGACCTGAACAAGGATTAAACTAATAGACATGTTAACATGAAAAAAGGGAAACCTCATTGGGCCTCAAACCTAGAAAAATGACTACAGGCAACTAAGGAATACTGACAGCAGGGGGTACGAGGGGAGAAATAGTCTTTTCCAGGCAAGAGTTCCCATATAGGTTATTCAATACCAAGAGGTCAGTTCTAAAATTATATATATATATGTATATATAATATATTGTATATAATATAATGTGTATATATATAATGTATATATATATATGTACACAAGGAAATTTATGTGGTCAGAGCATATAAATATATGAATTTATATATTTAAACACCTTCCACATCCCAAACATACTTGCACAGAGATGCATAGATACACACACACACACACACACACACACACACACACAGAGTGAGAGAGAGAGAGAGAGAGAGAGAGAGAGAGAGAGAGAGAGAGAGAGAGAGGATAAAGGATAAAGTTCATGGTCCATGAATTTGAGAGTGAAGGTTCAGCAAACAGGAAGAGAAGGGAAATGGTATAATTATATTTTAATTAAAAATAAATATTTTAAAAATATAAGTATTTGCATTTCCCTAATGACTAACTTCATTAGTCATTAGGGAAATGCAAATCAAAACAAACCTGAGATTTCATCTTACACCAGTTAGAATGGCTAAGATTAAAAATTCAGGAGACAGCAGGTGTTGGCGAGGATGTGGAGAAAGAGGAACACTCCTCCACTGCTGGTGGGGTTGCAAATTGGTACAACCACTCTGGAAATCAGTCTGGCGGTTCCCCCCAAAATGGGCACCTCACTTCCAGAAGATCCTGCTATACCACTCCTGGGCATATACCCAGAGGATTCCCCACCATGTAATAAGGATACATGCTCTACTATGTTCATAGCAGCCCTATTTATAATTGCCAGATGCTGGAAAGAACCCAGGTATCCCTCAACAGAAGAGTGGATGCAAAAAATGTGGTATATCTACACAATGGAGTACTATTCAGCCATTAGAAACAATGAATTCATGAAATTCAAAGGCAAATGGATGGAGCTAGAGAACATCATACTAAGTGAGGTAACCCAGACTCAAAAGGTGAATCATGGTATGCACTCACTAATAAGTGGATATTAACCTAGAAAACTGGAATACCCAAAACATAATCCACACATCAAATGAGATACAAGAAGAAAGGAGGAGTGGCCCCTTGTTCTGGAAAGACTCAGTGAAGCAGTATTCGGCAAAACCAGAACAGGGAAGTGGGAAGGGGTGGGTGGGAGGACAGGGGTAGAGAAGGGGGCTTACGGACTTTCAGGGAGTGGGGGGCTAGAAAAGGGGAAATCATTTGAAATGTAAATAAAAATATATCGAAAAAATATAAGTATTTATTATATAATTCTAGTAATAGACTCTGTAGGCACTTGAGTGGTAAATAAAAACTGTTTAATTTACACCTATTTGCCTGAAAAGTATCATCATCTTAGGAGATAGCAGAGGTCATTTCACAAATCACTGTTAAAAATAGTTATATTGAGAGCTGCCTTAGCATAAAGTGTGCTGGCTGTTCTTGTAGAAGACCAAGAGATTAGGTCTCCACTGGGTGGCCCACTGGTACCTGGTAACTGAAGTTTTAGGTGATCTGATTCACTCTGTATGCCTCCACAAACACCTTCGCACATGTGGTAGTCATACATGCACTCAACATACACACACACATACATATAGAAAACTAAGCATTGTAAAAATATAATATTCTGGGTAAAAATATCTCAAGTTCCACTAAGAAGTTTTATCTGCTTACACACTGTAACTCTTTAATCCAACTAAACTATTTTTATTTCTGAGTTTCTGAGAAATGGAAAGAGATATGTTCTTATAAATATTTGTATCAGTATCTGCGAAAGAAACAATATGTATATATAATAATCAGTGGTTTGAAACTACCACACATCTATTTGGTAAGTCATCATTGAGCCACTAAACCATTTAGTATTTGCCCCTTGTTTAGTTATGTGTCAAAATATTTTATTTTAAATAAAAATTTAGAAGACTTATATTGAATAATTCTGCTTAGAAAATATATGCACTAGTATAAAACTAAAAGATATTTTTTCCAACATGTTTATAGTGGTACTAGTTGT
The DNA here is from genome assembly GCF_947179515.1 of Apodemus sylvaticus. Classification (NCBI taxonomy): domain Eukaryota; kingdom Metazoa; phylum Chordata; class Mammalia; order Rodentia; family Muridae; genus Apodemus; species Apodemus sylvaticus. Next base: position 71,466,330 of record NC_067473.1, on the reverse strand, counting down.
TATTATCCTTGTCTTTTGATTTTCTATGGTTCTTCATATCCTGTGTTCTTCGGTATTGCGTTCTTTTATAAAGATACAGAAAAAACTAAACTTACTTCACAGTTCACCTTTTTTCTAGCATTGACCACAGCTTAGAACTCAAAAATACCAACCTCCTCATATATTGCTCAGTGGGCACTTAGATGCTTCTTAAAAATATTTCTTAGTTACATATTTTCAACCATGACATTCTCTGTCTAAATATGTGTTGACTTTCTGTGGTGGTCAGAATGAGAATAGCTCCCCATAGACTTGTATATACAAATACTCGTTTCCCACTTGGTGGAACTATTTAGGAGGGGTGAGTAAGTATAAGCTTACTAAGGTCATAAGGATTAGTAAGTAAGGATAAGTAAGTGTGTGTGTGTGTATGTGTGTTATATATATAACAATCATAATTAAATAGTAAGAGTTTACACATTATAGTAGTAGAAGGGACATGAGAAGAACTGGAGAAATGAGAGAGAGGTGGGGGAATGTTGTAACTATAGTATTTGTTTATGAAATTCTCAAAAATATATGAAAATATAAAAAGAATGAAATATATGGCTACATGCAATGTGTATTTCTAAGTTTGGATTCTCATGGTCTGAGTTTTGAGAAGGCATGATGGTAACAAGTTGATTCAAGATTAAGATCAGAAAGAAGTAGAGGTGAAAAATTAAGGAAGACCATCTGATCCTAATGGTGCCTTTTGATCTTCACATCTACATATTTACAAAGCTAATGCCAGTGAGAAGACTTAATAATGTGAGTATTAAATTTTCCTTTTACTTTAAGTATGACCAGGTTATATTTCTTTTACTCATTAACATGAGTCCTAATCAAAGATCTTGTCAAAGGTTGGCACATTTGGATTACATCTTAATCTCTGGATGAATCATTCTCCACTTAGTTTATGTTAATGAGATGTTCATGAAAAATATCAAATCCATCTTCAGTAAGTTTCACTTCATCTTGCAATGAGTTAGAAGGCTCCATATTCTCTAAATGTACTTTAAAAGGCACACTCTATTAAGCATCTCTATTAACTATCATTGGATTCAAATATCTGACCAGTGTTCTTAACTTGTAATCAAGGTCATTTATATTTATAGCTCCATCCTTCCTATACACCTTGATCCAATCTGCACCTTTAATGAGGATGTACTTTTCTACCATGCAAATCATTGTATCTTATTATTGCTCTCAAATGGAAGACATTCAGCACTATGAATGCTCTGTGATTGATATTTGCTCATGCTCTACATGGTGTCCATTTTGGCAATTCACTGCCAAGCCAAAAGTTATAAGATGCAAGATCAGCTTTTTCTTGAGTTGGGCAAGATGGGTCAACACAGTAACTAATGTCTCTCAGGGAAATCACCTTAAAGACATTGTAGATTGGTAATAGTCTTCAGACTTATTTTAAAAAGGGATTTTTTTCATCATCATTAAATTGTCAATCACATGGGGATTAAACCTTTATAAAACTAAAAATTTGTAAGAATGATTTAGACTATTTCTAGGGCATAGATGCTGAAACTTGGTATCCTGAAAGTTTGTGGCTTGAAAGTAAAAAACAGAAAAAGAGAATGAAGATTGAAGAGACAAGAGTCTGGCATTATCAAAAGTAAAAGGAAAGTGCTAATTGGGTCTTTGGAAAATCATGAAGGCAAACAGCAAGGAAGAAATGATGGTAAGTGTGAAGATTTCTAGGAATGCTTATTAAGTAGTAAAAAATCCATTGTATTTCTGGCATAGAGAAGAGTTAAGGCATCAGTGTGGATGACACTAGATCACACAGGATGACATCTAACCAAATCTCAGCTGGACGCAGATAGAATACTCAAAGTCATAAGCCAAATGTGACCCTGTATTGTAGGACACAAAATTTACCCCCTTCTTTGTGCTCAGTTGGAATCCAGGGTAAGGGGAACTCGTAAAGAAATGACCAAAAGCTCAGTCCAGGGTATCACAAAGCAAGAAGCATAATAAAATAGCTTGGGCTTAGAACATCATTATATTGAATTATTTTAGTTGCATAAAATATGGTAAAATTGTCCATATGTACAGTTTATATCCTATGTCTATGAGTATTTTGTATTTCTACTCATTACATGAATAAAACAGCAGAGATGATGTGAAAGCAAATTGATCCTTGGTGTCAATGGGGGATTCCTGTTGGCACTCTTCGCATTGCTGGTCAGTAAATCATACTCAGAAAAGTAGTATAATGATTCTGAGAACACCTTGTAGGTGGAGAAAGCAGAGGGATTTAGAAATAGTTATGTGTTAAGATATGGGGTGGAAGGCTAATGCTGGTACTCAGGAACACTCTATCACATCCTATAAATACCTCACCTTCTTTCCAAAGAAGATAAGTGAATGGGTTGGCTGGCCTGATTGTGCTCCATCTGTGTGGTGCACTCATTCCTTCTGTGATTATTGATTGGATGTGCAAAATAGAGTAGCACAGAAGGTTGTATTTTGCTGCTCAAATATTCTTTGTGTTCAAGTTCAGCATGGTTTTAATAGTGACTAAAGTTGGTGTCTTCCATGTAAGTGAACATTTATATAGCTTTCCTACAATTCATACTCATTTCTGCTTTATGCTCAGTTTTTATTCTTTGTCACTATGCCCTTCCACAGCACTATCTACACACACACAAATATGTCTGTGACCCTGGGCTCTTCTTTTGATCCCTAGATAGCAGTATGAATTGTGTGTAGTGATTTTCTTTCTATAAAACAAGTTACATGGTTTATTCTCAATGAAAAGCAGTCCTGTAAAACAAATAATTCACACTGACATATCTATAGCTGTAGCTTAAAAAAATTCCCACAGTTGGAAAGTATAAAACACACATTAAAGAGAAGGGATTTTATTAATTTCTGTTTGGTATAAAAGAAAAATTATCTATGCTCATGAAAATTCTTCAAATTCTGCTAAATTTAGCTGTGTTTGTCTCAATGAGAAATGCCTTCTATAATGTTAGGCATTTTAACACATCATCCCAGGTGAGGGCACTCTTTGGGGAGGTTTAGTGGTACAGCCTTGCTGGATTAGCTCAATGGAGACAGGTCTCTTCTATTTTTTTCTCTCTGCTTTGTGCTTGAGTTGAAAGATATGAGCAAGTAGCATGCCTGCCACTTGATGCTATTCTCCCTGCCATGATGGATTCTAATCCCTGTAGAATTGTAAGAGCAAATAAACTTCCTACTACACACTGCATTGGTAATTCTGATTGATCATAGCAACACAAAAGCTACTAAAAACAATAGCCTTGACCTCTTTTACATGAAATAAATTCATTTACAATGTTTAAAAGTGTTAATTTATTTAGCATTGATGAGAGACAAAAGCTCCCTCCTTTACCAAATAAAATTGTCTTTGTTACTTTGTCATAATGTAGAAAGAAAAAAAACATCCCCTTGATTCTTGAGATTTGAATGGGAATCACACTTCAGTTTCCAATTCAGATATCTAGTAACTGCAATACAACAGATCATGTGATGGGATTTCAGCAGAAGGGGGATTCAGTCTTAGAATAAAGATGTTTCTGATTGGGTTGTTGATGGAGACTGTGGGTTAGAATTTTCTCTTTTCATACATTCAAAATCATGTCTAATCAATGCATAGATTTCAAAGCTCATTTTAATATCATTATGCATAGAAATTATCTTTCATCTGTTTCAGCTTTCAGGTGGCTGCCTATGAGGAAATGGAGAGTTCTTTATCCTTCTCTTGTGCTTTTATGACTCATAAAACCTAGTAAACATCATAAGGAATCACCCAATTCAGTAACAGAGGCAGAGTTAGCTTGACTTAGAAACTTACTCATGTAGATGCCAATGCCACTACAGCTAGAAGATTAGAGCCCAAGCAGCCAGTTCTCTAAGATCTTCACTTAGTATCAATAGAAATATATTTCATTTCCCTTTTAGATTGCTTTTCTGTTATTTCACAAAGGATGAACCTGTTGGTGATACAAAATACCTGACAACGACTTAAGGAAGGAATAGTTTATTTCAGATCATGGTTTGGAGGTGCAGTCATCCATCAAGGTGCAGAGTGCATGATGGCAGAGTGACTCCAGGAAAAAAATTAGAAGAGGAGGCTCACATTTCAGTCAAGAAGCATGGAGAAGTGAATGCTAGGCTCCTGGGACTTCCTCTTTTTTATTCTTCTGATTCAGTCTGGGATTACATCCATGGGAAGGTGTTGCCCACATTCAAGAGAGGACTTTCCTCGCTGGTTATACCTCTAGAAATGTTCTCACATATACTCAGAAGTGTGTCTGCTATGTGATTCAAAACCCAGTCAGTAGGTTTTGATAGTAAAAATTAATTATTGCACTTATCTAAAGATTTCAGCTAGGCCTACTGTTACCAAAATAAACTATAGCTGATCCTTAAATTTCTTGTTCTTAGTCTAGTACTATGGGTGGAACTATGCCTCCCCTGTCTAAAGTTTGCACTGAAGTCCAACCCTTAATGTGACTGCATATGAATGTTGAACACTCAGGAAAATACTTAAAATAAATATATTATAAAGTTGGGTTTCTGATCTAATAAAGTTAGTGTCCGTATACAAGAAGAAAGAGACTCAGAAAACTTTTTCAACATGTACACAGAGGAAAGGTAACACATAGAAGACAGCAAGAATGTGGCTGCCTATAAGCAGGAAGCTTGGCCTTGTCAGAAACTAACATAAAACAAATCATGACTATATAGGCATCAACATAATACCGCATTTTCCCCAGTTGTATAAGCCATAGAGTATTTTCTGAGCTCTCTCATTGTAATAGAGACAGTAAGTGTTCTCAGGGTAGGAACAATACCTGTATTTCCTTAGGCATTCTCAACAATCATGTCAGTAAAAGAACTCCATAGGTTAGAGTTACAAAGTGTTCATATATAAAAGGAAATTGTATTATTACATATGAAAGGTTAAATTGTATATCTATATCAACAATTTCTGCTCAATTCAGTTGAGTGTTTGATATTTGATACTTGAAGAATTCTGTTTATTAGATTAATTTAATATTTTTAATTTTCAAAAATAATAGCAACCAGTATCATTTATATTTTATTTTATATTACTTTTCTTTCCAGGAATTTTCTGGCTACATATTCTAGCCACAAGAATGTAAGCAATAACCACTATTTATAACTATGATGATGATTCAGGATGATAGGGTCTATGATGGGGTTGTGATATGCTCCTTGAGGCACCACCATATTTAATATCTATAACAATATCTTGTGGTTATTGCTGGGTTTTGAAGTGCTGAGGACTGAACACAATGCTACATGAATAATAGATAAGAGATTTACCAGTGAACCAAAACCCCAGCCATAAAACCATCTTTTGACTTAAGCACCAACTGCATTTATAAATGACAGGAAGTAAGAGTTATAGAGATGGCATCTCCCTCAAAACCTTGTGGGCAGTAAAAGGCAGAGCTGGACCTTAGCTTAGCTATACCTGTGAGACTTGGTTAATCTAAATGGGAATCTGTTCAATGATGGCCACTGTTATGACAAAGATGGAGGGGAATGGTAGGGAGACACCATAAGGCTGGTGGAAGACACTGGGACGTAGGCAGAATAGATGACTAGTGTTGGGAGAGATGGGAGCAAGTCCTGAAAAAGAACTTTGTGGGGCTGAAAGGGAGAAGCCAGAGGTCTAAACTGAAGTGCAAGAATAAAGCACAAGTATAACCACTATGTTCCAGGATGGTTTGGACGAGCTGGGTGATAGACTGGGCAATTCAACGACTTGCAGGGTTTTACCTTGAATGTCTATGGACGACAGTGCTCCAATGCCCTAGGAAGAGAAGGAGTAGGTGTAGGTACAGAAAGGTTTCCTTGCAGCACTGGGTTCTTTACCTTATTTAATCCCTGTTACCTGATGACAGACTTTTATAACTCAGCAAAGGTCAGCTTTTCCACAAGTCACTCACTTAAGGATATTCACTCTAGACTGTGATGGACAAAAAAGGAACAAGCCTAAACCAGTTTGCCTTTGTTGGCTGACAATTAGTATAGGGGTTTCTGACAGGGATGTTTCCTCTAGTAGAGGAATTTGTATAGGTCATACTAGAGAGATCATCAGAGTCAGACTACAACGGAGCCATTGAACCTGCCTGGCCCCAGTGTCACTGCCCAACGACATCTCAACTCTCTACTACTAACTCTGGCCTTAATGAATACTTAAAAGCATACATAGTTGGACCTAGGCTGTGTCTGCAATATTTTCTTAGTATGTTCTTATGATACATACTAAGAAACTTATTACAGAAACATCTGACAGCTGACTTTTAACTTCTAGTGAAACATCTGACTTTTAGCTTCTAGTGAAACCAAGATTTCATAGCAACACACGGTGTCCAAGTTTTTTTTCTCAGTTTTCAGCTTTTCAAGGACCCTGGCTATATTGAGATCATATCTGCAATGGTTTGTTCTGAAATAAAACCTGGGACTCACTGGGGTATTAGATATACTAGAGAGTTCTCTTTGTTTTATATAAATATGCCGTTTCTAAAAAAAGAGCAAAGTCATAGGCAACGACTAGCTTAATATATCTTTCCAGAGAAAGTAGGGAGAAATTACACAAAACTACCATTTTCTGTATTTAAATTGACTACCCAGAATCCTGTTCTACCTGAACAAAGTTTTATTCAAAGCCTGAGTCTTCTTTGAAAATAGGATGTATGTTCTGAAATTTTCCCATGCTCTTAAAGAAAAGAATTGAAAAGAAACAATATGTATTTTTCAATGTGGCATCACAATGGTGGCTCAAATTTTTGGGGGCAGTGCTTTAATTTCAATTGGAACTGATAAAATAGCTCTCCTCAAATGATCTGTTACTATTAATTTACATTATAAATGCTCAGATGTATGAGCCACAGATATTCACGGTTGACGACCCATGCAGGTCCTGTGTGTCTTCCTCATCTGTTCAGAAAGGGCAGTTCACTCACAGTGCAAAAGGCAAACCTGTGTATCCTTGCTGGCCCGGGGCTTCACCTTTCCATATTAAAGTTGTGTCCATGATGTACCTATCTCTCTCTGTGAGAGATCTGTCTGTACAGAACCATCTCTCCATCCTTCTCCCTGAACTTCCCTTTGTCTCTTTTTTTGCATCAAGTGTGGCTTGCCTCAAAGGAGCATCATTGGAGTTCTCTTTTTCAAAAAACAGATTTATTTATTTATTTACTTATTTATTATATGTATGTACACTGTAGCTGTCTTCAGACACACCAGAAGAGGGCATCAGATCTCATTACAGACAGTTGTGCGCCATCATGTGGTTGCTGGGATTTGAACTCAGGACCTCCAGAAGAGCAGTTGGTGCTCTTAACAGCTGAGCCAACTCTCTGGCCCGTACTTTTCTATAATTGGTCTTCATCTTAATGATTTAATTTTTGAACACCCCATCTGGCTTTCTTTTCTGTACTTTCTGCTTTAAAAATATTATCCGCCTCAAAGCAAACACATTTCTTTTTTGCCTAATCCATTATGCTATTGTAAGACCCATAGCCTGTCCTTCAAAGACTTGCCTCATTCTACTCAGCAGACATATCACCCTCATTTTTGGCTTCCTCATTTCTATCCACAGCTCAGCTATAGAAATATCTAGTTATAAACTATTTGTGTATATGTGAATACACATACCTACACATGCAAAATTTTCTTACTAGAGAAGAAGAGAGAGTCTTGCCACCAGAGGTAAAGATGATTTATTCATTTAGCATGTAGCTGAAGGCCAGACACATAGTAAATGCTCAATAAATATCTACGAAGGCATGTCCCTATTCTGTTTTCTGAGGGGAGATGACATTAAATTAAAGCCCCTTTCCTGTGGTTTTGCATGGGTGCATGTGTGTATGTGTGTGTGTGTGTGTGATCTTAAGTGTTCTTTTCCTTTTTCTTTGTTCCATTTCCTCTTTAATCTTTACCATCTCATTCAATTATCTGCTTGTTTTATGGAACTTTGATGCAGAAACTGGAATAACTAACTGATTGAAACAGTAGCATTCATGTCTCCTACCTCTAGGCCCAAATCTCAGGTGAACAAGCTCAATTGCTTTTCGTCTCCAGAAGAGTAAATGCAATAAAACGTGCAGAAGGAAAAGCGATTAGGTAGCGGCATTCAGCACTCAGTGAGCACCCTGATCTTTCCTTCCTCTGTCCGTAATAGCCATGAAGTGAGTGTGCTGACTAGAAGCGTGAATACGCAACATATTATGAGCTTTGTCAATTTCATGGTGCAAAAAAAAAAAACAAAAACAAAAACAAAAACAAAACAAAGTGTGTTATAACATCATTTGGGGTCACTCTGACCCCAGGTTTGTATATCTCAGAACTGAGGAATTTATACCTTTACTCATTATCACTAAAAGAGGAAGTGACCCTCAGTTTCCCTTTCACAACGTTAAGAATTCTAGTCAAGGACTGCTTTTTCTTGAAAGATCTGTGCTGTATTTCCTAATGAGTCCAATCAGAGGGGTTAACTGCTTGACTACTTGAAATGATTGACTTCTTCTGAGGAAATAAAAAAAAGCAAACACATTGATTTACTACCATAATCCTTAGAAAACCTATGTTTAAAAATTCAAGTAATACTTTTATCATACAGAGAACAAAAAAAGAATGAATTTCATTTAAAATAACCTGTGTACCATCTATGTATCTGTCTGTCTGTCAATCAATCAATCAATCAATCAATCCATCATCTCTTGTAACATTAATAATCTTTATTCTCTAACAAATCTGACAATCTACTCAGTTGATTATGTAGAACATGATTCTAATGAAGCAAAAGACATGGAATGTGACTGTAAAATAATGTATTGTTTCATATAGGGAAAAACATATGTGCTCTTATTTATACCACTGGCAACAGAAAACACATTACAAAATACACACTGATGACCACAGGGTGACCCATAAAATGTTCATCTCCCTGGATCGATGTAATCTATCACCATTATTAGAAAAAAAAAGGATTTCAGACAGCTCTTCTCTGCTTCCCATTCAAGTGCCCTCTGATCCCATTCTGTGATCTCAGAAATAATGTTAAATTATTGGGTAGTGGAAGAAAAAGCCGGTTCTGTGAAGCAAGAGAATGCATGCCTGGGAGACAGGTTGTTTCAGGTCCAGTTAAACCGGTACCAGTTGTTTTAGTACTGATGAAAATATAATCATTTGAGTTTTCATCCAAACACCACAATCTACCTCCTTGTATGTAGAACAGGTGTAGAAGGCGGGGTCTCAGAGTTCCTGAGAATACTGTGAGTGTTAGCTGTGTGCAGTGATTAACACAGTCCTTATGGAAAAATAAAATTCTCAGCAAGTGTTGTCTTCTTCTCACTAATGGAAGGCAGAAATAATAACATAATTCAATGTGATGAATTGGAATAATCAGATAAAAATTACACAACTTATGGCTACCTCATTAGACCAAGAGATTAATGACTGGAATTAACATGGCTAGGGGCAAGGTTAGTTCTTATATAGAAAGAAGCCCCCTGTGCCTGAAATTAGGTCTCATATTTTACTTTCTAAATTTCTTATTTGATTTGTAACTATGGATAACAAAGGTATCAGACATGTACATTTCCCAGTGTATTAGATATTGAGAAGGCAAACATGAATGATTTAGTTCCTGGTACGCCCCTATCCACAGAGAATCAAATATATGGGTGGTGGCATTCACTTTCTTTCCTTGTGTTTACTGAGCTATAATTGCTATGCAAATAAATAACCAATAGTTGCTCTACAAACTGATTATTGCTATGCAAATGGAAAACTGTATGCAAAGACTTCCTAGTTGATGTTGTTGGATACACGGATATGTTCATGTCCACATCCAACAATAAACCTCTCCCATCCCTAAAAGCAGCCTTTTGTGTCTCTCTTTTCCTTGTTCTCCTTCAACTCCTTCTTTTCCTTCTCTCCCTTTTTCATTTTAAAACACTTAACATGACATCCATGCTCCTAAAATGCTTTGAAGCATGCACTATCTAATTTACAGTCATAGGCACCAGCATTGCATCCAGTATCTGGATTGTGCTGATCCTGAATCTGTGCTTTGGCAGTCAGTTCCTGCCTTTATTCTTAGATCACTGGCTGTTTTAGATGTTTACTGTCAGAGAAACTTTGAGACGACTGTGGATGCTGCCTGTTCTCTGTTGACCCCTTGCTAAAGGCGAATGTTTGCCATCACTATGCTAAGTTCTCAAACATCATGAGTAATTTAGTTTTCATGCATTTGTTTACTGGAAAATATGAAAACAAACATCTTACTTAACAGAGAGGCATGGAAGCCTAAAGACCCTCTGTTTGCTCAAGCTGATGAGGTTGGCTCTGGCACTCACAGAACAGAGGTGGAAGAATGCTCATTCCTAGCCAGGTTTGTACCGCACTTTAGGTGCTGGCTCACTGGAAATCTTTAATGTTGTCCTGAAAATCAATTCAGCATCTGTTCCCCATTCCTTTGAGGTGGCTGCTGTTGAGGGGAATGAAGAGTGTGTTCACAGGTGACAGGAAAGCCAGCCTTCCTTCTCCAGCCTTGAACTCTCAGAACCAAAATTGCAGTTACCCCTGGCTCTGGAGGGGAGGAGGGAGTGCATCTCTAGGGCGATCTGTTTCTGTCTGCTTCTTAGCCAAGGCAGGGTTTGAGTATATAAGTTCTCAAGGCTATTTTGATCATAAGCAAGTTCTTAGAAATTAAGAATGCAGTTGTAAAAACTGTATATAAAAACCCATGCTTTGGCTGTTTAAATGAATACAACACAGTTTCCTAAAGAAAAGAAATAAAAGTGACCAATTAGGCCTCAACAGTTTCTTTGGCTTAGATTTCAGAGCAGTCAGGACACATCTTTATTTGGATGGTTTTAAAAGTTCAAATGACTCTTGTTTTCAACCACAGAAAAGATAACAAGTCTTTAAAATTGTCATCATAAATCAATACTGCACCGGGCTCATATATGTACTATTATAGTAGAAGAAATGCAATGAATGGGCTAGCATCCTAGTATTGTGTCTTTCTGTGCCCTGTCTGCAACCCAGGAAGATAAGATCTGTGACATTTCCTTTGACTTGATTAGGTTCTTTTTCTAAGCATCTGGGTAAATGTGCTGCTTGTATTTGTGATGCAAGGAAAATGTTTCTACCAGAGAAAGTACAAGATCATCCCTTCATTCCCCCAATTACATCTGCTCTGACATTTAACCTTTTCAACAATTTCCTCATGGTAGCATCTAGTTTGACAGTTTTCTGTTTGTTCTGCCTTTCTCCCTCTTTTTGTTTCAAGCCCTATTTTCCTTAAAATGGATGAGTATATCTTTTAGTATACAATTTAGAATGTAGTGTGGGGATGCCAGGCTCAGCATAGTTATCAGGAACCATCCTAAATTTAATGTTTGGTTTACTACATACTATGTACAAGCTGTGGGTGAATTCTAAAACCAAGTCATTTTCAGTCCATTGGACTTTGGTGAAGAGAGAGTTTAAAGATTACAGTTAATCTACACAGAGGTCAACCCTGCTGTCAGTTAATGAGGCTGCATGGACTCGCTTTCAGTGGGCAGAGACAGAAGCCAGATGTGAGATTGAAAGATGGATTCTGAAGCTATGGGACCCAGAATAGTGTCTTTCCACAACCAGATGGTCCTGCACACCGCCTCACCTGACCTGAGCAGCCTTTGACGTTCATTCCAGGCCATGATTTCTGCAAGAGCCCATGAGAGCCTTGGAGATGAAAGGCTGTATTGAATATCCAGCTAGAGTGTCTTCAGAAATACCAGATGGTGCTGCTCAGCCTTTGAACTGGTGTCTACAGGCAATTTAAAAGCAGATTTTTTTATGCAATTTAGCATTTGCGAGTTTTCATGTGCCTTCTAAGGAAATTCCTGAATGGTGTAAAGTAGGTGAATTGGAAGACTGTGGTATACACTGACAAGTTACTGTTTCGTTGCTTTCTATCAGTAGCACGTTGAAATATCTCAAGCTGCTTCCAGAATAACAAGATTAAATGTTGGCATTAAATACACAGTAAATGAAATGAACAAAAATGCAGGGCAAGAAACCAGAGACAAGCACAAAAAGCACTCCTTGACAGGCGTCTAAACCCTTAAAAACACCGACTAAAAGAAGAGTTCCTGAGTATCAAGGCCTGAGTGAGGTGAAATGAAATGGACCAAAATACTTGTGATATGAGAAGCATGTGAAAGATGGTTACTATTAGCAACGTCGGCAGATGTAGATTGCTCTTCTTAATATAAATTTATCAGTACAGTTTGTAAAGAGAAATACTAAGTTTATTATTTCAGGGTTAAAATGTCTATCTGTCTACAAAGAGATCACCTGGCAAGGTCAAACCAAGCCTTCTGAACACAAGGCACAAAAGCGTAGTTTCACATTCCTGGGTCTTATTTCCATTTTTATTAAATTTCTTCCTTGCCACAAACCTTTAGATTTCTTTAGGATTGTCCTTACTTCACTCCAGCTCCTTGAATCAATGCTAATTTGGCTGTCTGGGTGCAATGACACATGCTGTTTCTCATCTTCTCTCGCCTGTTTTCTAACTGTAATATTTTGAGATATCTGTGTATAGCTATCTCATTGATCCAATTTATTTTAAAATATATTCGACTTAAGTAAAGATACCAGAAGGCTTATTTTCCATGGCACAGTAGAGAGACAACTAGACTACATTGGGGAGATTTGAAGTCCAGTACTGGCCACTTGTCTCATATAATTTTCTTTTTTTTTTTGATATTTTTATTTTCTATATTCTTTGTTTACATTCTAAATGATTTCCCCTTTCCCGGATCCCCCCTCCCCATATGTCCCATAAACCTTCTTCTCTCATATAATTTTCAATGTTACTTTGTCTTTAAAACTCAAAATTTCCTTAGCTGTCACATGAAGAGTTTGCAGCTAATAATCATGTCTTTCTTCCTTCACATCCCCACTCCCAGCTAGCAATTTACTCTTTGAGATAAAAAACAGTATCAGTTGACCAGTCCTTTTTGACAATGCAAAAAAAAAAAAAAAGAAAGAAAGAAAGAAAGAAAGAAAGAAAGAAAGAAAGAAAGAAAGAAAGAAAGAAAAAGAAAGGAAGAAAGAATGTGAAGTCCCTACAACATTATTCGGTTGGGGGTGCCATCTTAAACTTACCTAAGATCTTATCAGAATTCTGCTCTCCTTTATGTTGATATTTGGAGAAATGACACCCAGTGAGATGAAATGACCTTTGAAATAATCATACAGCAAGAGAAATGGCTGTTTTCTAAATTGCATATTGTAAAGAACACTCTGAATTTCCAGAGAATTTAATGATTTAAAAATTAACAATGTTTCACCCATATGGTAACTGTGTTAAAGGGGTTTGGAGTCTCCACAGAGCTGCCAGTTGGAACAGTTCTTTCATAGCTATGTCAAAGAGTGGCCCAATCTGACCCTTTGGTTTCACTTATGCTAGCTGCAATCCAGTTCAATCAAGTTCAAAGGAATTAAATGGGAAATTCCAGAAATAATTCATAACCTTTAAGTTGTACATCAACTTGCCTGAGTATTTTGGCAAAATCCTATGTCCATTTTGTTCCATCACATTTGCAATTTGAATAATCCCCTTTCCCCTCAGAGTTTCCATGCTGTATATGTTACCTGCTCATGAGTCACTGAGAAGCAGCAGTCTCAGTTAGCAGATTGCCTGTTGTGGGATTGCAGTGTGGAGACTCAAGTAACTTTTATTTTAGTTGATATGGGTCAATGCCCAAAAGCATTGATTCAAAGGAAAGCTTGGACACAAAACACAGAAGGTAAAATTAACTCTGGGGTTGTCTGGCAACTCTCCAATACAAGTGGAGAAAAAACACTGTCTATATACAGCTTGATACTACCTGTGATTTAAAAATACTCAGTACCCACTGAGTATTTTAAAATATATCCCCTGAGTATGAGAGGAAATATTGCAAAATGTTTACAAATCTAGATGACAGGTTATTAAAAATGAACAGTATACAAAGTTAACAACCATTGAAGAAAAAAGCATCTTTTCTGATATGTCTGTTGATAGAACCAGATGTCGAAGTGTGATAACTGCTTTCTGTACTGCACTCTGCAATGGTCAGATCCTAGACATGTACCTTAAGGAAGGCTTTTAAAAATTCATGTGCCTTTCAAGAAATTATCAGCTATATAAATCAAGTAAGCCACCCTCAACACTGATTTATGCAATGGCTTGCTGATGACATTTTAAGTACTGCTGTAAAAGCATATTGTGGTTAATTTAAAATGTAATTAATGTAAGATTAATTGCCAGTGCAGAAACTGGAACATGGTACTGACAAATGAAATGAGAACAGTGGTGGTCTGCACAGAATCTCCAAGCAAGGAGTGTGGATTGGTAAGGCTCTTTCTCTCCTGTACTGTCCATAATGTGGTACTGGCCCCAATTTCTTAGAACTGGTTCTGAATATTCAGGGTCAGACTTAGCAAAAATCTATTCAAAATCTCCATCTACATTTGCTTTATTCTACTTACACTGTTTAGTCTTGTGGACTACATCTGAACAAGTATGTAAATAGAAGGATGTGTCTTATCTAGAATTCAAATTCCCATCTAATGTCCAAAGTATAGCCAGCTGCTGACCAATCGGCTTGAGAAAAAAATTGCTCTAGAACTCAATGACTCTGACAATGATGGAAGCTTAGAAATTACAGCAGTTTGATTTAATGACTCTTGAATCAATCAGTAGTTCTCTCAAAGCAGGCATTTAAACACAACAGCGTGAGCTTGAATTGACATCTGAACTTTCTGACTTCTTATAAAATTCCCTACTTGTTCCAATGGGGCAAAGAAAGGGAGGACAGTAGCAGCCAGGAAATATGAAAGGAGGTGAACATAATGTTACTGCGATGGACCGGAGTATGGAGTTGAGTGTATGTTGCATGGGACCAATATTAGCCCTGAGGATGCACCATGGGACGGGGAACAAAAAGGAAAGTATCACAGAGCCCGTCACAATTTTCCAAAGGTAATTTCATTTAGATTGATTGAAATCTTAGCATTTTTTACTTAGGAACAAAATCAATGGGGTTTAAAATGATTAAGAACTAACTCTAATATATGTCTTTTTTGGGTTTACAGAATTTAAAACCTAAAACAACAAAGGATATTTAAAAATCTATGATAGCTATTACCAATAAAATGAGAACAAATAGGTAAAACTATAAAACAACAAAACAAAATCCACTGTAGATCTTAGTAGCAATGCAATCCCAGATAAGCAATAGTTGTCTTCAGTTCCCTAGGATTCTGGTTAAGATAAGAAACCACATACAATTCATGTTCTTACCAAGCAGAATCTGAAAGAAATTCATAGGGAAATCACTAAATAAGTAATTTGAGTTAATTCATTAATCAACAAATTCCGTATGTTTAAACATTACTGAGAGCTGCCAAGGTAGGCCATAACCCATAGGCATGTTCCAGTATGCTGTATTGCACTGTTTGCCATAAAGAACCCATGGCCAGGAATGTCACTTCTAGAAGGACAGCCTCTGAAACATGGTGTCTTCATGAATCAAAATGTCCTTTTGTTTAATGTGATTCCACATTTCAGGGCTATTACCTTGTTTGCTGATCCTCAACATAACACGATGAAAGGAAATTGAAATGCTGTGCATGTTACATTAACCTTCCTCCGAGTCTGCTGTTTACTTTCTAGAAATTATTTTTAGAAGGATCTCTCTCTTGTGGGCATAGCAGTCTATGGTCAGCAGATGTGCTTAGTGTGCTTTACCTGCCGGGGCTTTGCTTTCTAACTCTTTTTATTCTCAGAATTAAATTGAGAGTGATTAGCACATGGACCAGTTTAGATAAAACAGGCATGTCATTTGACATCTCCAGTCTTAAAATTTCTTCACCAAGTAGATGAATCGCTAAGAAGTATTATAATGTAAAGATTGAGTATAAGTATTTTGAGAATAAGAAAAAGCTGTGAGTCAAGTTGATGTAGTAAATATAAGAAATACAGAAGTGTCTGTCTTAGTTAAAATATAAAAACAATGTTAGAAGGTGGGAAGGCATTAATTTGATGTGAATAATGGGAGTAAGGGAAGGAGTGAAAACTGGAATACCCAAAACATAATCCACACATCAAATGAGGTACAAGAAGAAAGGAGGAGTGGCCCCTGGTTCTGGAAAGACTCAGTGAAGCAGTATTCGACAAAACCAGAATGGGGAAGTGGGAAGGGGTGGGTGGGAGGACAGGGGAAGAGAAGGGGGCTTACGGGACTTTCAGGGAGTGGGGGGCTAGAAAAGGGGAAATCATTTGAAATGTAAATAAATTATATCGAATAAAAAAATTAAAAAAAAAGAACATGGAAAATAAAATATGAACAGGAGAAACTTAAAGAGGTGGAAGTTTCAGTTCCAGAATAGGTGTTGGAAGTTCAAAAACCAATGAACATAGGTCATCATGTGAGTGGCTACAAGAGGAATGCTGGTAAAATAAAGGATGTATTCAGTATTTCACTTTGCTTTTCAATAGCATGTGAATATTAAATAACTTCAATTCAGATTCCAGTGTGCTAAACTTTCTATCCTTAGTGAGGTAATTGTGATCCTAAGTGGCAGGTTTCAGCAAACTAAACTATGATCCAGTTACAAACTTCTGAATTCTGTCCTCACTAGTTATGCTATTTTTATTTTAGTTGCAATCACTCGAGATAGGTGGGTAATTTAGAAACAGTCAGAGGTCTGTGTACAGAAGCCAACAGACATACCCACATTCTGCCAACTGTCATGTAGTGTTATAATTAATAATTATCAGAGAGATTAGAAGAATTCTAGTTAATCTGGTCCCAAAATTTGCTTATATTTGAACAGCCATTGGTTCCTGGAGCTGTGTGAAGCCAAGGCTAACAGGTTCTGGGGGTGCATTGAATGTGTTGGATGTGAAGGGCCCACTAGAATAGAGGAGGTAGAGACTCCTAAGCTCCCAGATACCACTGAAGAACAGGAGGTCAAGTGGAAGCAGCAAAGGGACTAATGTGCCTTTGTGAATATGGAATAGTATCATCCTTAAGAATATCTTTTAGTAAAATGTTTCTTTAAGACATTAGTGTTTTTTTTCTACCCATTATGCCTTATTTTCCTTCTAAGGCAATGTTCATGTTATAGAATTTTTAACAGTTTTTTCTTTAATAGTACATAAGGGAATGCTATTAAAGTGCATATGTTCTGGTGTGGTGGTGAAACTAGAGCTCTTGAGGCATATCCAGACATTATTGCTGCATGTTGGAACCTTACATGTGTTTACAAGTGTGCCTGCCTGTAATTAGATGGTAGTGTTATTACACTGGGCTCCAGAGGTGCTGTCCTGCACTTAGGCTTAACATTTATATTGGTAAACAACTATGAAATTTGTTTCCTATTAATTTCATTTTACAGGGAACTGTCCTCATCATTCTCCATCCATCTGTCTTGTTCTTGAAGTGGGAAGTGGAGAGATGATACTGGATATGAGAAGAGTCAGTACAAAAGCTCTCTCTCAAAATAATCCAAAATTCTTCGGAATTCTTTTAAATTTCTTTTAAGACTCCAAGGGCTGCAATTTAGTGTGAAAATTAATATTTTTTGAAAACTAGAACTAAGTTTTCTAATAATAATAAGACAATGTAGGTGAACATCTTGCAAAATGTACAACACTCCACATTATTACACACTGTATTACAAATTAGTTAAGAAGCCAATAAACATCTTGGAGAGTGTCTTCATTCTAAAAATTAAATTACATTGATTGTGCATGATGTTTCTGTGTGCACATGAGTGTGTATGTGAGTGTGTGTATGTGTGTGTTGTATGTATGCATCCTGCAGCTCATATGTGGAGTTCACTAGACAACTTGGGAGGATTCATTTTTTCTGTTCACGTGGTGGATCCTGGGAGTTGAACCTAGGTCATCAGGCTTCACAGAAAGAGCCATCACCTGATAAGTCCTTCCTCCTTCCTTGTATCTCTATTCTTAAAAATAGCTAAAGGAATAGTTACCCTCGTGGAGTATGTTAATGCAGATAATGATGGAAGACAGGGTTTGTGATGATTTATGTAGCTATGCTCACACACATATACAGACAAACATACACACACATATATATGTATGCATATAAAATGCATATATACACAATCACATATATGTATATGTATATATATGTGTGTGTATACACACATATTAATGTATGTATATATAAAATTTGAAGGTGTATTCTATGGATTGTGTTGTCCTTTCATGTTTAAAACAAAATAACTTCATATGGCACATTTAATTATAATTAAGCATGTAAACACTAACATTCATAAACCAGGCTGGTTAAAAGCTTGCTATGAATTTATTCTTGTTTTCAAAGACCTTCTTGTTTAGTTAAGAGATACAACATACAATTATCTATCTGTAATTGGCATTGTTATGAAAAATACAAAACTACAAAGGAAAAGAGGGAAATTATTCTATTTGTATCACTTTTACATTGCTATTGAGAGATGTGTAAAAATATTTATTTAGTAATATAGAAATGTATGGGCAGCTAGAGACAATTCTCTGCCACAGAGCTCAATACCCAGGTGGCACAGGGAGATATCTAGCCGGCCAGGAGTGCAGACAAGCTTGTGAGTGCAGGTAGGACCACCATGGCTACTCAGAGGAACCCACCTTGAACATTCAGGACACATGAACCAAGGAGTATCTGGGACAGGAGGCTTCTGATTACCTTCTGTGCCCAGAGCTGATCCTGGGACACAGAGCTACATAGGCAAATACAGCCAGGACAGAGATGGTCTCCCAGGAGTGCCTACACACCTACGAGCACAGAGCATACTGTATATCACAGCTCTCCATAAGCACATTCCTCACAGAGAGAACTGGTCTCCAAGGAGTACTGACATACAGGCTTGCAGGACAGACAGGCCACAGTAAAAGACAGCTAACACGAGAAATAACCAGATGGCAAAAGGCAAGCACAAGAACACAAGCAACAGAAACCAAGGCTACTTGGCATAATCAGAACCCAGTGCTCCCACCACAGTGAGCCCTGGTTACCCCAACACTACAGAAAAGCAACATCTCATGATGATGATAGAGGAATTTAAGAAGGACATAAATAACTCCTTTAAAGAAATACAAGAGAACACAGGTAAACAGGTAGAAGACCTTAAAGAGGAAACAAAAAAAAATCCCTTAAAGAATTACAGGAAAACATAACCAAACAGGTGAAGGAATTGAACAAAATCATCCAGGATCTAAAAATGGAAATAGAAACAATAAAAGAAATCACAAAGGGAGCAAACACTATAGACAGAAAACCTAGGAAAGAGATCAGGAGTCATAGATGTAAGCATCAACAACAGTACAAGAGATAGAAGAGAGAAAGATGCCCTAGGAAACATTGACACAATAGTCAAAGAAAATGCAAAATGCAAAAAGCTCCTAATCTAAAACATCAAAGAAATCCAGGACACAATGAGAAGACCAAACCTAAGGATAATTTGTATAGAAGAAAGTGAAGATTCCCAACTTAAAGTGCCAGTAAAAATCTTCAACAAAATTATAGAAGAAAACTTCCCTAACCTAAAGCAAGAGATGCCCATGATCATATAAGAAGTCTACAGAACTCCAAAGAGATTGGACCAGAAAAGAAATTCCTCTGGTCACATAATAATCAAAACACCAAATGTACTAACCAAAGAAAGAAAGCAGAAAGGGACAAAGGTAAAGTAATATATAAAGGCAGATCTATCAGAATTACATCAGACTTCTTACCAGAGACTATGAAAGCGAGAAGATCCTGGGCAGATCTCATACAGACACTAAGAGAACACAAATGACAGCCCAGACTACTATACCCAGCAAAACTCTCAATCACCATAGATGGAGTAACTAAGATATTCCATGAGAAAACCAAATCTATACACTATCTTTCCACAAATCCAGCCTTATAAAGAATAATAGATGCAGAACACCTACACATGGAGGGAAACTACACCCTAGAAAAAGCAAGAAAGTAATCTTCCTTCAACAAACCCAAAAGAAGATAACCACACAAATATAAAAATAACATCAAAAATAACAGGAAGCAACAATCACTATTCCTCAATATATCTTAACATCAATGGACTCAATTCCCCAATAAAAAGATATAGACTAAGAGAATGGATACATAAACATGACCTAGCATTTTGTTGCATACAGGAAATGCACCTCAGTAACAAAGACAAACCCTACCTCAGAGTAAAGGGCTGGGAAACAATTTTCCAAGCAAATGGTCCCAGTAAACAAGCTGGAGTAGCTATTCTAATATCAGATAAAACCGACTTCCAACCAAATGTCATCAAAAAAGATAAGGAAAGACACTTCATACTCATCAAAGAAAAAAATCTGCCAAGAAGAACTCTCAATTTTAAACATCTATGCTCCAAATACAAGAGCACCCACATTTCTAAAAGAAACTTTACTAAAACTCAAAGTACACTTTGCATATCACACAATAATTGTGGGAGACTTCAGCACCCTACTCTCACTAATGGACAGATCAGGGAAACACAAAATAAATAGAGATGCAGTGAAACAAACAGAAGTTATTGACCAAATGGATTTAACAGATATCTATAGAACATTTCATCCTAAATCAAAAGAACAAACCTTCTTCTCATCACCTCATTGTTCCCTCTCCAAAACTGACTATATAACTGGTCACAAAACAGACCTCAACAGATATAAGAAGATTGAAATAATCCCATGTCTCCTATCAGATCACTATGGATTAAGGTTGGTCTTCAATAGCAACAAAAACAACAGAAAGCCCACATACACATGGAAAGTGAACAACAATCTATTCAATAATATCTTGGTAAAGGAAGGAATAAAGAAAGAAATTAAAGACGTTTTAGAATTTAGTGAAAATTAAGCCACAATATAGCCAAACCTATGGGATACAATGAAAGCAGTCCTAAGAGGAATACTCATTGCTCTGAGTGCCTCCAAAGAGAAACTGGAAAGAGCATACATTAACAGCTTAACAGCACATCTGAAGGCTCTAGAACAAAAAAGAAGCAAATATACCCAAGAGGAGTAGACAGCAGGAAATAATCAAACTCAGGGCTGAAATTAACCAAGTAGAACCAAAAAAAAAAAAAAAAAAAAAAAAAAAAAAAAAAACTACAAAAAGAATCAACCCGTCTAGGAGCTGGTTCGTTGAGAAAACCAACAAGATAGATAAAACCTTAGCCAGACTACTAGGGGGCATAGAGACAGTATCTAAATTAACAAAATCAAAAGGGAGATATAACATCAGAAACTGAGTAAATCAAAAAAATCATCAGATCTTACTACAAAAGCCTTTATTCAACAAAATTGGATAATCTGGATGGAATCAACAATTTCCTAGAAAGATACCAGGTACCAAAGTTAAATCAGGATCAGATAAACAATCTAAAAAATCCTATACCCCCTAAAGAAATAGAAGCAGTCATTAATAGTCTTCCAAAGACAAAAAATCTAGGAACAGATGGGTTTAATGCAGAGTTCTATCAGACCTTCAAAGAAGACCTAATACCATTACTCTTCAAACAATTCCACCAAATAGAAACAGAAGGAACACTACCCAATTTGTTCTATGAAGCCACAATTACTCTGATGCATAATCCACACAAAGACCCTACAAAGAAGGAAAAATTCAGACCAATTTCCCTTATGAATATTGATGCAAAAATACTCAATAAAATTCTCACAAACTCAATCCAAGTCATTCATCATGATCAAGTAGGTTTTATCCCAGGAATGGAGGAATGGCTGAATATATGGAAATCTATCAACATAATCCATATATAAACAAACTCAAAGAAATAAACACATAATTATTTTATTAGATTTGACAAAATACAACACCCTTCATGAGAAAAGTCTTAGAAAGATCAGAAATCAAGGCTCATACCTAAACATAGTAAAAGTGATAAACAGCAAACCAGTAGCCCACTTCAAACTAAATGGAGAGAAACTTGAAACAATCCCACTAAAATCAGGGACTAGACAAAGCTACCCACACTCTCCCTACCTATTCAATATAGTACTTGAAGTCCTAGACAGAGCAATTAGACAACAAAAAGAGGTCAAAGGGATACAAATTGGAAATGAAGAAGTCAAAATATCACTATCTGCAGATGATATGATAGTATACTTATGTGACCCCAAAAAATTCCACCAAACCTGATAAACCTGATAAACAATGTTAGCAAAGTTGTCGGATATAAAGTTAACGCAAACAAATGAGTGACATTTTTCTACTCAAAAGATAAAAAGGTTGAAAAAGAAATTAGAGAAAACAACTACCTTTACAATCATCACAAATAACTTTGGTGTGACTCCAACTAAACAAGTGAAAGATCTGTATGGCAAGAACTTTAAGTCTCTGAAGAAAGAAATCAAAGAAGATCTCAGAAGATGGAAGATCTCCCATTTTCATGGATTGGTGGGATTAATATAGTAAAAATGGCCATCTTGCTGAAAACAACATGCAGATTCAATGCAATCCCCATCAAAATTCCAACTGAATTCTTCATAGAGTTAGAAAGAGAAATTCTCAAATTCATCTGGATTAACAAAAATTCCAGGATAGAAAAACTATTCTCAACAATAGAAGAACTTCTTGGGGAAATCAGCATCCTGGGCCTCAAGATGTACTACAGAGCAACAGTGACTAAAAAAATTGCATGGTATTGGAACAGTGACATACAGGTACATCAATGGAATAGAATCAATGGAATAGAATTGAAGACCCAGAAATGAATCCACATACCTATGGTCATGATCTTTGACAAAGTCCTAAAACCATCCAGTGGAAAACAAAATAGCCTTTTCTTTTTTTTTCTTTTTTTTTTTCATTATTTTTTTATTCGATATATTTTTTAATTACATTTCAAATGATTTCCCCTTTTCTAGCCCCCCACTCCCTGAAAGTCCCATAAGCCCCCTTTTCTCCCCCTGTCCTCCCACCCACCCCTTCCCACTTCCCCGTTCTGGTTTTGCCCTATACTTCTTCACTGAGTCTTTCTAGAACAAGGGGCCACTCCTCCTTTCTTCTTGTACCTCATTTGATGTATGGATTATGTTTGGGGTATTCCAGTTTTCTAGGTTAATATCCACTTATTAGTGAGTGCATACCATGAGTCACCTTTTGAGTCTGGGTTACCTCACTTAGTATGATGTTTTCTAGCTCCAACCATTTGCCTAAGAATTTCATGAATTCATTGTTTCTAATGGCTGAATAGTACTCCATTGTGTAGATATACCACATTTTTTGCATCCACTCTTCTGTTGAGGGATACCTGGGTTCTTTCCAGCATCTGGCAATTATAAATAGGGCTGCTATGAACATAGTAGAGCATGTATCCTCATTACATGGTGGGGAATCCTCTGGGTATATGCCCAGGAGTGGTATAGCAGGATCTTCTGGAAGTGAGGTGCGCAGTTTTCGGAGGAACCGCCAGACTGATTTCCAGAGTGGTTGTACCAATTTGCAACCCCACCAGCAGTGGAGGAGTGTTCTTCTTTCTCCACATCCTCTCCAACACCTGCTGTCTCCTGAATTTTTAATCTTAGCCATTCTGACTGGTGTAAGGTGAAATCTCAGGTTTGTTTTTATTTGCATTTCCCTAATGACTAATGAAGTTGAGCATTTTTTAAGATGCTTCTCCACCATCCGAAGTTCTTCAGGTGAGAATTCCCTGTTTAACTCTGTACCCCATTTTTTAATAGGGTTGTTTGGTTTTCTGGAGTCTAACTTCTTAAGTTCTTTATATATATTGGATATTAGCCCTCTATCTGATGTAGGATTGGTGAAGATCTTTTCCCAATTTGTCGGTTGCCGATTTGTCCTTTTGATGGTGTCCTTTGCCATACAGAAACTTTGCAATTTTATGAGGTCCCATTTGTCAATTCTTGATCTTAGAGCATACGCTATTGGTGTTCTGTTCAGAAATTTTCTCCCTGTACCAATGTCCTCAAGGGTCTTCCCCAGTTTCTTTTCTATTAGCTTCAGAGTGTCTGGCTTTATGTGGAGGTCCTTGATCCATTTGGATTTGAGCTTAGTACAAGGAGATAAAGATGGATCAATTCGCATTCTTCTGCATGCTGACCTCCAGTTGAACCAGCACCATTTGTTGAAAAGGCTATCTTTTTTCCATTAGATGTTTTCAGCCCCTTTGTCGAGGATCAAGTGGCCATAGGTGTGTGGGTTCATTTCTGGATCTTCAATCCTGTTCCATTGATCTGCCTGCCTGTCACTGTACCAATACCATGCAGTTTTTAACACTATTGCTCTGTAGTATTGCTTGAGGTCAGGGATACTGATTCCCCCAGAATTTCTTTTGTTGCTGAGAATAGTTTTAGCTATCCTGGGTTTTTTGTTATTCCAGATGAATTTGTTAATTGCTTTTTCTAACTCTGTGAAGAATTGAGTTGGGATTTTGATGGGTATTACATTGAATCTGTATATTGCTTTTGGCAAAACGGCCATTTTAAATATATTGATTCTGGCAATCCATGAGCATGGGAGGTTTTCCCATTTTTTGAGGTCTTCTTCCATTTCCTTCTTCAGAGTCTTGAAGTTCTTGTCGTAAAGATCTTTCACATGTTTGGTAAGAGTCACCCCAAGATACTTTATACTGTTTGTGGCTATTGTGAAGGGGGTCATTTCCGTAATTTCTTTCTCAGCCTGCTTATCCTTTGAGTATAGGAAGGCCACTGATTTGCTTGAGTTGATTTTATAACCTGCCACTTTGCTGAAGTTGTTTATCAGCTGTAGGAGTTCTCTAGTGGAGTTTATTGGGTCACTTAGGTAGACTATCATGTCATCTGCAAATAATGATAGTTTGATTTCTTCCTTTCCAATTTGTATCCCTTTGACCTCCTTATGTTGTCGAATTGCCCGAGCTAGTACCTCAAGTACAATATTGAAAAGATAAGGAGAGAGGGGGCAGCCCTGTCTAGTCCCTGATTTTAGTGGGATTGCTTCAAGTTTCTCTCTATTTAGTTTGATGCTGGCTACCGGTTTGCTGTATATTGCTTTTACTATGTTTAGGTATGGGCCTTGAATTCCCATTCTTTCCAAGACTTTAAGCATGAAAGGATGCTGAATTTTGTCAAATGCTTTTTCAGCATCCAATGAAATGACCATGTGTTTTTTTTCTTTGAGTTTGTTTATGTAGTGGATTGCATTGATGGATTTCCGTATATTGAACCAACCCTGCATTCCCGGGATAAAGCCTACTTGCTCATGGTGGATGAGCGTTTTAATGTGTTCCATCAATACAATCCACGGAAGAAGTCAAACTATCATTATTTGCAGACGACATGATAGTCTACCTAAGTGACCCAAAAAACTCCACTAGAGAGCTCCTACAGCTGATAAACAACTTCAGCAAAGTGGCAGGTTATAAAATCAACTCAAGCAAATCAGTGGCCAAATTCATCTGGAACAACAAAAAACCCAGGATAGCTAAAACTATTCTCAGCAACAAAAGAAAATCTGGGGGAATCAGTATCCCTGACCTCAAGCAATACTACAGAGCAATAGTGTTAAAAACTGCATGGTATTGGTACAGTGACAGGCAGGAGGATCAATGGAACAGGATTGAAGATCCAGAAATGAACCCACACACCTATGGCCACTTGATCCTCGACAAAGAGGCTGAAAACATCCAATGGAAAAAAGATAGCCTTTTCAACAAATGGTGCTGGTTCAACTGGAGGTCAGCATGCAGAAGAATGCGAATTGATCCATCCTTGTCTCCTTGTACTAAGCTCAAATCCAAATGGATCAAGGACCTCCACATAAAGCCAGACACTCTGAAGCTAATAGAAAAGAAACTGGGGAAGACCCTTGAGGACATTGCTACAGGGAGAAAGTTTCTGAACAGAACACCAATAGCGTATGCTCTAAGAGCAAGAATTGACAAATGGGACCTCATAAGGTTACAGAGTTTCTGTAAGGCAAAGGACACCATCAAGAGGACAGATCGGCAACCAACAAATTGGGAAAAGATCTTCACCAATCCTACATCAGATAGAGGGCTAATATCCAATATATATAAAGAACTCAAGAAGTTAGACTCCAGAAAACCGAACAACCCTATTAAAAAATGGGGTACAGAGTTAAACAAAGAATTCTCACCTGAAGAACTTCGGATGGTGGAGAAGCATCTTAAAAAATGCTCAACTTCATTAGTCATTAGGGAAATGCAAATCAAAACAACCCTAAGATTTCATCTTACACTAGTCAGAATGGCTAAGATTAAAAATTCAGGAGACAGCAGGTGTTGGAGAGGGTGCGGAGAAAGAGGAACACTCCTCCACTGCTGGTGGGGTTGCAAATTGGTACAACTACTCTGGAGAGCAGTCTGGCGGTTCCTCCGAAAACTGGGCACCTCACTTCCAGAAGATCCTGCTATACCACTCCTGGGCATATACCCAGAGGATTCCCCACCATGTAATAAGGATACATGCTCTACTATGTTCATAGCAGCCCTATTTATAATTGCCAGATGCTGGAAAGAACCCAGGTATCCCTCAACAAAAGAGTGGATACAAAAAATGTGGTATATCTACACAATGGAGTACTATTCAGCCGTTAGAAACAATGAATTCATGAAATTCTTAGGCAAATGGATGGAGCTAGAGAACATCATACTAAGTGAGGTAACCCAGACTCAAAAGGTGAATCATGGTATGCACTCACTAATAAGTCGTTATTAACCTAGAAAACTGGAATACCCAAAACATAATCCACACATCAAATGAGATACAAGAAGAAAGCAGGAGTGGTCCCTGGTTCTGGAAAGACTCAGTGAAACAGTATTTGGCAAAACCAGAACGGGGAACTGGGAAGGGGTGGGAGGGAGGACAGGGGAAGAGGAGGGGGCTTACGGGACTTTCGGGGAGTGGGGGGGGGCTAGAAAAGGGGAAATCATTTGAAATGTAAATAAATTATATCGAATAAAAAAAAAAAAGAAGCTGGAAAGAACCCAGATGTCCCTCAACAGAAGAATGGATACAGAAAATTTGGTACATTTACATAATGGAATACCACTCAGTTATTCCAATCAATGAAATTCATGAAATTCTTAGGAAAACAGATGGAACTAGAAAATATCATGCCGAGTGAGGTAACCCAATCACAAATGTACATACATTGTATGCAATCACTGATAAGTAGATATTAGCCCAGAATCCTAGAATGCCCAAGATACAATTCACAGACCACATGAAGCTTAAGAAGGATGACCAAAGTATGGATACTCAGGTCCTTCTTAGAAGGGAGAAAAAAATACCCACAGGAGGAGATACAGAGACAAAGTGTGGATAAGAGACTGAAGGAAAGGCCATGCAGAGACTGCCCCACCTTCAGATCCATCCCAAATACATTTATCAAACCCAGACATTATTGTGGATGCCAACAAGTGCTTGCTGACAGGAGGAGCCTGATATATCTCCTGAGAGGCTCTGCCAGTACATGACAAATACAGAGGGGGATGCTCTCAGCCAACCATTGAACTGAACATAAAGTCCTCAATGGAGGAGTTAGAGAAAGGATCCCATGAGCTGAAGTGTTTTTCAGCCCCATAGGAGGAACAGCAATATGAACCAACCAGTACCCTCAGAGCTCCCAGGTACTAAACTACCAACCAATTTGTATACATGGAGGAACCCATGTCTCCAGCTGCATATGTAGCAGATGATGTCCTTGTTGGACATCAATAGGAGGAGAAACCCTTGGTCTTGAGAAGGCTTGATGCCCCAGTTTAGGGTAATTCCAGGACAGGGAACTGAGAGTGGGTTGGTTGGTTGGTTGGTCTTGAGAAGACTTGATGCCCCAGTTTAGGGGAATTCCAGGACAGGGAAATGAGAGTGGGCTGGTTGGTGCGCAGGGTGAAGGGAGAATGGGTTAGGGAGTTTTCAGAGGGGAACCAGGAAAGGGAATAACATTTGAAATGTAAATAAAGAAAATAACTAATTTAAAAAAAGACAAATAGTTTTTCCTGATGAGATATATATATGTATATATATATATATATATATATATATATATATATATATATATATAAAACACACACAGATATGTGTACATATTGCTTCATTTAACCTCTTCATTAAGACTGTGATAATGCTTTTCATCTACAACACAAGAGGGTTGTAAATCACCTAAATAACCCCTCTGGATTTGCATTTAAGGATGTTTCCAAGTAAGACTGGTTGATAGGGAGAGCTCCAAAGTGAGCACCTTCTAATATTTAGTCCAGATATAGAGAGGTTTGGGAATAAATAAAATTATCTTTGCCTCCTCTGTGCAAGTGCATATATGTTCTGCTACCATCTTTTTCAGCCATTGGTTTTCAATTTCTCCAGTCTGCTGATATGTGTTCAATATCTGGGGCTCTTCAGAGATAATTCAGATAGATGTTCAGGTTCAGACTGGGCTTGCTGAGATATCCAGCTTCACAGACTGAGTAGCTGCTGGCTTCTTGCCTCTTCAACATGCAGTCCAGTTGCTTGACTACCAACTCTTTTGTAGAAGCCAATTTAATGAATACCCTTTGATCATTCCCCTCTGCCCCCTCTATCATTCTTATCTTCCTTTCTTCCTTCTGTTCCCCTGGAGAACTGTGCCTCATGCAAAGACCTCATAGTTAACTCCTTGGAGAAACAATATAATATATTCATAATTTAAGTTCAGTGTAGCTTAGTATAAGTTTTAATTTGAAAGAAATATAATCCCAAGGACCAGTATGAGTTATGCAAAGACCTGCCGCTTTACTTAGCTATATTCATCTACTGAATTTGGTTTCCATGTTCACAAAATGGGATATTACTTAACATGAAACTAAATTAGAAAATACATATAAAATTAGGCCAGGATACCCCAGGGACCAGATGAAGCACTGCTCTACTGTCCTCCTACTAGATGTAATATTAGTGAAGGTTGAATCAAGCCCTGCCTGCTGCATGTCTGGGACCTGTGAATGCAGAACTGATCCGTTGTAAACCAGACTGGGCCTTCCCAGGTTTTCAGTCACTGCAGCTTCCAGCGTTCTAAAAATACGACATTTCATCTGAAATGGAGCTGTGCAGACCTTTAAATACCAACTAGAGTAGCTAAATAAAAGGTGAATGATTTTTCTTCTTAGAAATAAAAAAGCTCATTTTGCCTGGATTTGGCAATAAGCTCCAAGAATTTTGCTGATGTGGATGTCAAAATATTTTGCAAAGACACAGGAGGGCTCTTATGAATTTGCCAAACTTGTGGCTTCGCTCTCCTTACTATATTAGAGAAGGAAAAAGAACAAATGCAGTTGTGCCAATTACTTTAAGGCAAAAGAAATTCAACACAGGAAGAGAAGTATTTTTAGTAAATGATGTTGGATCAATTTATAGGCAATAAATACATTTTAGAATGATCCTTGATCTAAATGGCATGGCCGTATCCAAATTATCAACTTAGAGTAAGCATAAAACTGAGTAACAAGTTTATGAAGCTGTAACAATTCAGCAGAATTATATATAAAATTATAAGAATAAAAGTATTATAAAAGTATTTTGGAATTTAGAACAATTGAAAAGCTCTTAATGTATAGCTCTCAAAACATATAGCCAATTAACTATAAAATAATTAAATATAACTTGAGCAGTATGATATTTTTAACAGTGGAAATTCTGTTATGGATGAAACATTACAAACTGGGAGAAAATATTTGCATATACTAGTCAAAGTCGAGGCACATATAATAGATAAATAAGGCTCGAGTATCAGTGTTGAAAGTAACCAAGATGAGGAAATAAGTACAGAGACACAAATCGACAGCAAAGAGCCACAGATGGCACATAATCACATGCTATGGTACTTGGCATCATTAATCAATAGAAATATTAAAATGGCAGTGAAATATTACTACTGATCTACATAATCATTAAAATAAAAAACCATGATAATGCCAAGTACTGGAGAGAATGCAGAGAACCTGCATCCATTGCTGCTGGGGATACAAATGGGCGTATTCACTATGGAACAGAATTTGAATTTCTTTTAAAAATAAAAAGAAACCAAGACTAATAACATCATCCAGAACTCATATTCCTGGGAATCTGTCCTACTAAAATAAAACTTCTTATCAGGCAGAAATTGATAGACAGATGTTCATGACAATTTCACTCAGAATAGCCAAAACAATCAACCAACCACATGTTCTTCTATGGATGAATGCCTAAACAAATTGGCATAGTCATACTATAGACTGGGATTTAGCTTAGTATATGGAGGAAGAATTGTATACACAGCAACTTACATAAGCCTCAACAGAATTACACTGAGTGGGGACAAAATAGTATCCAAAGGACATTATATACTGCAGGATTCCATAAACACACCATTGGCGAGAACATTATTACAGAAATGGAGAGCACATTTGTAGTGTCTGGCACTTAGAGATGAGGGAGTATTTACAGCCACCAGTGAGTTGCCAAAAGGAGTCTATGGCTATAATACAGATAAATTTCCTTTTTGTGGTGGTGGCTACACAAAGCCATGCATTTGACAACATTTTCTTCCTGCACAAATACGTGTACACATGCATACACAATCAGGACTGAGTGGCTTGCTGCTGCTGAAATATGAGTAAGCTCCAGAGCTTGTGCTAATATCAATTTCTAAAATGCGTGGATTCCCCTTGTCAAAAGCCGTGTTTGCTTTTTTTTTCCCCTTACTTTACTGAAAAGGCTCCAAAGAGAACATTATATATCACAAGCAGCCAGCATAGTAAATACTCTTTTCCTCCCTACATTCCCCAGCCTCTTCTCCCAGTTGCTTCCATCTCTTTACTCTTAACCAAACCTTCAGAAAACACAAGTAAACACAAAACATAATGCTGCTCATTCTCCCCATCACTTTACCCTTTATCCGTACCCAGTCCCGCTCCCTTTCTTCTGCTGGGTTTCCTAAACTCTGGGTCAGCTCTGTATCTGCAGAACACATCTGGTCTCAGTAAGATCACCTTAATTTATCTCTTAGCCTATCACAGCAGAAGAATATGTTTTGTTTTGTTTTGTTTTTTAAAGAAGAAAGAAAAGAAACAAATTCTTCTAGGAACTAAATGTGCAAATACCAAAGTTGAATAAAAGAAGACTGTAAACATTGACAAAGGAGTATTGCTTGACACCTGCCTTTTATTTTTCTGGTAGGGCAAGGTATACCAAACTCACTGTGAAGGCTCCAAGTACCATGTGTGATGTACAATCAGACTTAGAAAATAGCAGGTAGCAAAGGAAGCAATTCCCACACAGAGAAAATTGTGTCAATGCTCTGAAATTTAGCAGTTCACAAACAGTAGTCAGTAAGCACCTAATGTACTCTTGATGTTTTGTTCTTGCTATAAACCAGCCTAAACCAAATAAAATTATAGACCATAAATGAACACATGGAAAGAGATTTGGTGTTGTTAGTTATTAGGAAAATGCTAATCAACCCTGTAGCATGAAACCACGATGTGCCTATTAGAATGAGTGATGTCCTGAGAGACCAGAGCCCTCATACATTACTGGTGCCCACACAACATGCTGCAGGCACTGCAATAAAAGCTTCTCATACAGTTAAACATCCACTTACCAGCAAACTCAGTCCTAGGCATTTAGCCAAGTGAAATGAAAACTTATGTTCAAAGAAAGATCTGTATGAAAACACTGATCTGTGTAAAGGCTTTATTGCTTCATATTGGATGTTACCTTCATATTTTCTATCTGGTAAATGTATAAGCATATATACTAGGTGTGTCTATATAATGGAGTTCTTCTCTGAAGCACAATGGTGCATGCTACAACACAGCATGAGTGACTGAGCTTCCATTATGCTAAGTAAAATAATCTAGATTGGAATGGTTATATACTTTATGACTCCATAAAGACTAAATTATAGAGACAGCAAACAGATGGATCATTAATGTTTTCAAGTAGGCAGTGATCTTCTGTAAAAAGTCAGAAGGGAAATATTTGGGGTGATGAAATTTTTCTATACCTTGATTGTAGCATATATATTTTTTTTCAACTCATAAAAATGTACAATAAATGGCTAAGTTTTATTGCATGCAAACTTCGCTTCAGTTTCTTTTTACAGGAAGAAATGTGGCCTAAAGGTGAATTACATAGAGCCTTCTACTGTGTCTCTTCAGATAAAACATTGGGAATCATACTGACATGCATAAGTAGAAGAGTTTCAAATAATTTGTTGCTGAATTATGAGGTTTAGAACTAGGAATACATTGAATTTAAAGAGGCCAGTGACTACAGCTGCAGGAGCAAAACCACAGGAGCAAAGTTTAATGCCAAACTTCTAAAGGATGGGCAGGACCAGGCTGGACAGAGAACTGACAGGGCAATTTTACCTGAAGTAAAGTGACTAAAATACACTGACAATGAGAAGCCATAGCTGAGAAGTTGCATTTGTGTCAGGAGCAGCGTCACATTGTTTTGATCAAGAGGGCAGAGCCAAACTACAAAGGTTTTAAATCTCACACATACCTTGACTTAGGACTAAAATATTCTCATAATTCAATTTTGGTGAGATTTTGAAACGAGAGTGAACATAAAAAACAAACAAACAAACAGACAGACAGTATTTTCTGATGCTGCTGCTAGAAGTACTTGTGCTACATAAAATGAGAGCAGATTCAGTTTGGCACAACTGCAACAGAGGCCTGAGTGGGACTCATAATGCTGTGGCTAGATCCTTTAGCATTTGAACTGATATCTGAACATCTTGGCTGATTGTCTTAATAATGGACAGCTGATATTAAAACTGAATCTTTGAATTTTTGGATATTGGCACTAGGATGCATGGCTGTCCCTGACACTTAATTCTATAGGTGCTGTGCATGAATCATTAAGTAGAGAAATACCTACTTTGGGGGCCTGTTTTTTTTTTAAAGCCTTTAGGGACTATAGCTGTCCAGATACCCATATATATGAGTCATTTTTGAACTTATAAATAATGAGCATTTGGATATTCTACAGAACACTATTTTTTCACCCCCCAAATCAAGTGCATTTCGGCCCCTACATAAAACACATCCACTACTATGCTGGAAGCATTAGTGTGTGAGCAGAGATTAGCATTAGAGCCGCGTGTAACTGCTTACCTCTGCCTATCTCAGCTGTCTCTTCCACAGTTGGAATGAGTTTTCTTCATTTGAAAGACATTGATAAGTAAGTAAAATGTAAGGATTTGGATTTTCTATTAGGTGCTGGATGTTAGAGAATTTATTAGCTATCGATTTCTATAAAATTCTCATATAAACCAAGAAGTCTTAATTGTATATTAGATTATCATTAAGTACACTATAGCAAAGATATCAAGATGAACAGTTGCAGTATCCTGCTGTTGAAATGGGAGTGGCCCTGAGTCTTCCAGAAATTTCTTAATGAATTACTGTGTATTAAGAAAATGTCACAAATAAAATAAATAAATAAATAAATAAATAAATAAATAAATAAATAAATAAATAAATAAAAGGGTAAGCGTGCACGCCTTTAATCCCAGTATTTGGGAGGCAGAGGCGGGTGGATTTCTGAGTTCGAGGCTAGCCTGGTCTACAGAGTGAGTTCCAGGACAGCCAGAGCTATACAGAGAAACCCTGTCTCGAAAGAACAAATAAACAAACAAACAAACAAATAAATAAATAAGAAAATGTCAACTATCTTGCTGAGTATCAAATAGATAAACCTTAAAGCAGCTCTAGGTAACAGTGAGGCTCATATTTGATGCCCTTTGTCCAAGAGTCCTGGAGGCTCTTACAAATGGCACAGCAGTAACTTGAAGACCGCTCTGGAGGAGCATCAAATGGAAGCCCTGAGAAAGAAGCATGACCACCCACAAGCACAGCTTAACCCACCTCTCAGCACACTTAAGGCTGTCCTAATAGCCATCCCCTTTAACAGCTGATTCCAGTTCTTGGGACAAAAGAGAGCATGGAGATGTCAAAACAAAGACTAACCAATTCACTTAGCATATTTTGAGACTACACAGATAAGGATCAAATACTACAGGATAATTATTCTCAAGAAGAAAGTTTAAGAAACTAAGGTAAATAGTAATTTCTATGATAAACATCTGGTGGAGATACAGTGTAAATTAATTGGGTGCATCCTTACATATGAAGAGGACACATTACCAGTTCTTCAGTGGATGCTTGAAGCAATGGGGATAAGTGGATTCTAGGTGTACTGTGCTTTTCATATACATTCATATTTGCAATGAGGCTTAAATTTATAAATTAGGCAGTGTATTAATAAAACAATAATAAAACAATCATACTATAGTATAAAATTTTCTTACTCATGGGGAGACAGAAAAAAGAGAGAGAGATGGAGAGATATAGGAGAGACAGAGACAAGGACAGAGAAAACAGAGAAGATGAAAAGTCAGGACGCAGTGTCCTAGATACCAGGAGGTTCCATCCATACAATGCAGAATAGAACCACAAATTTAAAACTTGTGATTTGTTTATTTCTAGTGTTTTCCATTTGACCACAGAGAACTGAAACCACAAAAAGTGGAGCCAAGGATAAGGGGAAGCTTATTGTATATGTGAGGAAATGTCAAACTGGGGGTTTATAGAAAGGAAAGGAAGTTTAAGCTGAGCTTTTGGGAACTTATGCTATAGGAGTCACAAGCAGAAGCTAGGAAAAGATTCTAGATTGAATACACAGCACCTTCAAGGCATACAGCAATGTAATTGCCAATAACTAGAGCAAACCATCATGTGGTTGGGTTTTAGAGGTGGTGATTGGAAATAATAGATAAAGTGCAATGTAGTACATAGATGCCAAACGGCTTAAAATTACTTCCACTGCCAGTAAAGATGGCAGTTCAGTGGTCACTGCACAGTCACGGGGGACCCATGGCTCAGCAGCTTTATGATAGCAATATAGAGTAGTAAATATAATTTACAAGAATGTCAACACGGGATACCACCTTATACATTCAATTTACAATTCATGCTTATACTTTATATGATGCTGTCCAAATGTTCTACAAATACAAAAGAACAATGTATACATAATTGATTCCTCTCTGAATTAAGAGGAGAGAGATGAATTTGACCCAGTATGACAGGACTGAAGGCAAGAGATTTGCACAAAGAAGAAAGAACTCTTTTTGGACATAAAAAGGGCTAAAGAAAAAAAAGACTGTACTCTGATTCTACATCACTAGACTGTGATTTTCACTGACTTGTAAAAGGAAGATAAGAAAAGAATGAATTCTTTAGATGATGAAGATGAACAGCTCACACCCTGAACATGAACGGTTGGAGGCTGTGATGGGTCTTCAGCTAAAAAGAGCTATAAGTTATTGAGGGGCTTTGTTCTGCAGGACATCTCTTTCATAGGACACTAACCTTGACCTCAAGGCCACTATGTATCAAATGGCCAGCTCAGAAGAACAATTCTTCTTGTCATTTAGTTAAGCAAAGTCTGTTTTTTTTTTCTGTAGCCTCATCTAAACTAAGTGCAGTGTACCATATTTTATTCCCATACTGCTGTCTTTTTCTGTCTCATTTCCATGAAATTTGCTCAGATGCTTCCATCTTATTCTAATATCCAAATTATATAATGAACTCAAAAACCTAGAAATCAAATGACTAAATAATCTATACCACTCAGCTATTAAAAATAATGACATCACGAACTATGTAGGCAAACAGATGGAACTAGAAAATATCCTGAGTGAGGCAACCCAGACGCAAAAGGACATACATGGTATGTACTCACTAATAAATTGATATTAGCCCCAAAGCTCAGAATACTCATGATACAACTCAAAAACCATATGAAACTTAGCATGAGGTAAGACCAAAGTGCCGATGCCTCAAATCCACTTAGAAGGTGGAACAAAACAATCATGGGAGGTAGAGGGAGGGAGAGACCTGGGTGGGAGAGGGGAAGGAGAAGACAAAAGGGAGGACCAGGGATGGGAAGGAGAGAAGTCCAGGGGGGCATGAGAATAAATAGAAATCAGTAGCAGTGGGGGTGGGGAACATATAGCAAGGACATATGCTTTACTATGTTCTTAGCAGTCTGGCTATTTATAATAGCCAGAAGCTGGAAATAACCCAGACATCCCTCAATGGAAGAATGGACACAGAAAATATGATACATTTACATAATGGAATGCTGATTAGCTATTAAAAATGACCACTTCATGAATTTGGCAGACAAATGAATGGAACTAGAAAATATCATCCTGAATGAGGCAATCCAGACTCAAAACATATAGTGTGTACTTACTGATAAACCTGAAAGCTCAGAATACCCATGATACAAATCACAAATGATATGTAGCTTAACAAGAAGGAAGAGCAAAGTATAGGTGCGTCAATACCACTTAGAAGAGGTGACAAAATAATCACAGGAAATAGAGGGAGGGAGGAACCTGGGAGGGATAGGGGATGGGGAAGGAAAAGGAAAAGCAGGATCATGTATGGGAAGAGACAGGAGGAAGTCTAGAGAATCAGGAAAATAAATAGAAATATGTAGCAGTAGGGGTGGAGAGCCAGGGCAGTAGGCACTAGGAAATACCAGACACCAATGGGAATGACATTAACCGAAATACTCGACAGAGAACCTAAAAAGACCACCTCCAGTAGATAGGCATTGTCCCCATATTAGGGATAGGGCTACCCACCCATCTCAAAATTTTTAACCCAGAATTGTTCCTGTCTAAAGGAAATTCATGAACAAAAAAATGGAGCAGAGACTGAATGAAAGGCCATCTAGAGACCGCCCCATCTTGAGATCCCATGCCTAGGCAGGAAACCCTAACACTATTACTGATGCCATGTTGTACTTGAAGACAGGAGCCTAGCATGGCTCTCCTCTGAGAGATTCGACTAGCAGCTGACTGAAACAGATACAGAAACCCACAGCCAACCATTGGACTGAGGTCAGGGACTTCCTAGGGGAAGGATTGAAGGAGTTGAAGGGGATTGTAACCCCATAGGAAGAACAGCAGTATCAACTAACTCGACCCCTCAAAACTCCCAGGAACTAAACTACCAATCAAAGAGTGAATGGGTCCATGGCTCAAGCCACATACGCAGCAGAGCATTGTGTCATCTGGCATCAGTGAGAGGGAGGCCCTTGGTCCAGTGTAGACTTGTTGCCCCAGAGTAGGAGGATGCTCGAGAGATGAGACAAGAGTGGGTGAGAGGGTGGAGGACTACTCTCTAAGAGGCAATGGGGAAGGAGGATGGAATGGGGGGTTTTAGGAAAGGGAGACCAGGAAGAGGGACCCCATCTAAAAATGAATAATCAGTTAATAGAAAAGAAAGAGATGTTAAAAAATGGCTGTGTAAATTCACCTTTTATTTGCATTTTTCCATTTTACTTTTAAAATATATAAACCACTTTAGCCAAAGAGCAGATCTCAAAGGAACTTGTATTTATGGATTATTATCATGGATCATATTATTAAATGGACCATATTGGATTCTTAACATGGTACTCATTTGATTCATTTAAACTTAAGAGAAAAATAAACCATTAACTACTTAGAAAAATATTTTTGTAACTTACCCTGAAAATATCTAAATTATAAATCTAAGCACTTTGGAGTTTTATTGACCTGTGTTCCTAGTGGGCAAGTTACCAGCATATTTGAAATTGCCTTCTAGCAAATGCCCAGGGCCATATACATAGTTGGTAACTAAAAGCTTTAAGACCAAATAAAATTGTGGAGGCTCTTGATTCTCTTACCTTTTCTGCTTGTGCTTCATAGCAAGGAGTAATCACTCTACAATTCCCCTCCATTGGAGAGGCCAATGGATGAGAGCATTGGCAGCCCCTTGCTTGTGCTGTTTCTTTTTGAGTGTTGTAAAAAGCAAGTCCTCCTCTCTTTTTGAGTAATGAGGCTAGGGTATTGACCAGCAATAAGCAGAGACACTTTCCAAGTCAGAGCTGTAGTGGTCAAAAGGTGCCTGCCTTCAGAATTGGAAAGAAAATGCCTAGAATATTCTCAGAAATAACTCAATTAAGTAATAAGTATATATATAAAGAATAATCATGAAAGATAGGGGAAAATAATAAAAATAATAAAACACAGTGAAAGTTTGATGGTTATATCAAACTTTGATACCAACTTCCTTTTTTGTGTTTTTCGTTGTAAAATGAGACAGAACATCCCTGCTCAGGAATTACTAAGAATTCAAATAGATGACAAAAAAGCTAATGATATAGCAAACTTTGGCCTTTTATAAGCTTTTCACCTGTGTCTTATACAGGTAACCCTTCTGTGTGGCTGGCCCTAACTATCAATCTAAACATTAACTACAAGAGACATGAAACAAGTTTTCTCAGGTCATTGGCCATCATCTGTATTAGAAAAGTTTGTTCTTATTACATTTCTTGTGCTCTGTTATGGTCAGGAAGAAAGATGGCTAGCAGGGGTGGCAGAGCTTCCAAGCCCCAATTGGCCCCCTACTCCCTCAGGAGAAGTTGAAAGGAAATCTGTGCACTGTCAGATAGCCACTATCCTTGTTGAAGACTAAATTGGTCCATATCTTGCCTTTGCACTGCAACATATTGGGTTCAAAAATCAGTTTGTTGTTAGACAAAGAAGGTATAACCACTTCCTGTCAGGCTGTTTCATGGAATCATAATTTTCTTTGCTAGAGACAAACGTTCTATAATAAGACCTTCCACTGGTCAATGATTGGTGTAGAAATGCTGAAACTACATTGATGGTGACTTCAGAGTCATAACTTACATAGCTTGCACAGATGAGAGATATTAACTTCCTTGTTCAAACAACTGGAAATGTACTGCTTCAAGTCCGAGGAATCGAAGCAGTCATGGATAAAAGCACAGAAGTGGAACAGGAATATAGTGAAAAAAACCAAAAACCCAAAACCAAAAAAAAAAAAAAAAAAAAAAACAAACAAACAAAAACCCCAAAGTACTCCAATGGCCTTCAGCGAGGGCCTATGTGCCCCCTTTAGTTCTTTCCTCCCCAGATGAAAGGGAATTCAGATCGGTGTGGGTGTGGCACTGAGCATGTTTGCGGACAGGTAGTTGGGAGGAACTGAATCTTAAACACAGGTATACTGTGTTTCTGGCAGAGGTCTTTCACTTGGTGCATTGGTACACAGCTATGAAGCTGTAAATTTTTTTTTGTGGGTATCAGTGTGATTTTAGTCAATGTAGCTTAATCAAAGACGTATTTATTATAGTCTTAAAATCAATAGTGTGAGTTGATAGCATAAACTTAAGTTGATAGTTTAAAATAAAATTATGGTATGGTGTTGGCTGGAGAGATGGTTTGGTTGTTAAAAATATCGGATGTTCTTCCAGAGGACCTGGGTTTAATTCCCAGTACCTACATGGAAGCCCAAAACATTCTTCAGTTCCTTGGCATCTAACTTCCTCCTCTGGTGCTGTACAGATGTGCATACAGATAAAACACATACACATAAAACAGTAAAAATATGATGCAGATTAATGAAAATTGAGAAGGAAACTATTAGATGACAATAGGTTCTAGTACATTTTCATAATATACCTTCCATGAATATATAATATATTAATATATCTCCAAACGCCAATCACTTAGTAAATTTTTAAAATTCTGAAATATGTTTTAAATGATAAAGTGTTTTATATGGTCATTTAAGAGCTGCATTATTATACTTAGTTTATACTTAACTATAACATAATGAATTAATGCTACAGAAAGGCCTGATGACTCAACCCTGTTATCATTAACTATAGGCAGCACACTGATGGATTACTTCAGCCAGAAACGTTCAACCAGAGTTCATTTTCCCTGAAAACAAACCATGGCTTTTTCTTTACTCCTGAGTCATTTTACATGAAGACAAGGAGAGAAAAATATTCAGCAGCAATGGTCCGACATCCAAAATGTCCAAGCTTAAGTGAAAGGAGTCTGACATATTGAAAGACCTCAGCAGCAAAACGCCATCTCAAAGGACTTATGTGCAGAAATGAGGAGAACTGCATGGGCTCTGAGAGAGTCATTCCCAGCAGTACAGAGACATTTTAAAAAAATCAAATGACACTCCACTTGTGAATTCCCAGGGGACCTAGCTACATGCTTCTGTCCCCTTAGCTCTGAATTTCACAGCAGATGAATGGGTTACCCAATTGTGTTCCTTTCTCCAAAATTTGTTCCCTGTGGGAAGTCACTCAGCTAGTGCTCCAGTGCAAATGAAGTCCTTTTGGACCAGGGAATGAACAACAGTTATCAGTAAACATATTAAATGATGTCGAGGACTTCAGGGCCCATCTGTTTAAAGTGATTTCTTATAAACAAAAGCCATTGATGTTGGTCTCACCTGGTTCCTATTCCAGCAGTTCACGCTGAGGCTGGCTTTGTCCAGTTTAGTGATCTGAGAGCAATTGTATCTCCTAATGAAACACCAATGCATTCCCAGGTTTCCATCCTGTGAGCCCTGCTTTCATTACTTCCTCTTGGTGTTTCTTTGATTTACCACTAATACTGTAACTGGATTCGCTCATCTTTCCCACATATATTGTGTGGCTTTTCAACTTCCTACTATCTGAGCATACAAGTGGCAAATGATGAGAACAACTCCTTGTGAAGGATGTGAAGTATGTGGGTATAAAGCCCAGGTATAAAGTTAGGCAATTGTAAAGTATCTGTTAAACACCCTGGTGCAATTATATCTGTCTGTGCCATCCTATGGACCAGTGAATTTCAGGGTGACAGCATATTCTGATAAAAAAAATACTGGTAAACTCAGGGTGTATTTTACTAAATGCAATCATGTCCAAATATTTATGTGTTATCTTCTTGGACCATCTTAACCATGTTAAATATTAACACTATCTGTTGACTGATGTCTTTTATATACTTACTCTGTATGTTGATATTTTAATTTTATTGGTCTAGTATAAAAGACCAAAAAAGTCCAAAAAATTTTCAAGGCCAAATTTCAGCCTCACTAAAACTTGAGATGACTCAGAACATCATTAAAACAGAGTGAGGGACACAGCTATGTATAAAACAGGCAAATAATAAACTTACTAACTTATGTCAGAGCCAAATCTAATTAAGATTAAAAGAGGATAAGAGCCAAAGACTCCCTGAAAAAAGGCAGGCACAAAAGGCCACACATTTCACAACCCATTTACATAAATATTCAGAGAACGACAGGCTCAGAGGCCTACTTTGTGGGAATAGCATCCCCATGTGATGTAATGGAAACATCTGGAGCTGGGTATACATATTAAATGGACTGAATATAACCAAATCATTCACTGTTAACTTAAGAAAAAACATTAGGGAAATGTAAATCAAAACAACCCTGAGATTTCACCTCACACCAGTCAGAATGGCTAAGGTCAAAAACTCAGGAGATAGCAGGTGCTGGCAAGGATGTGGAGAAAGAGGAAATCTTCTCCACTGCTGGTGGGATTGTAAGGTGGTGCAACCACTTTGGAAATCAGTCTGGAGGTTCCTCATAAAACTGGGCATGACTCTTC
This sequence comes from Apodemus sylvaticus, assembly GCF_947179515.1. Lineage (NCBI taxonomy): Eukaryota > Metazoa > Chordata > Mammalia > Rodentia > Muridae > Apodemus > Apodemus sylvaticus. The sequence continues at coordinate 71,424,680 of NC_067473.1, read as the reverse complement.
CGGAGGACCCTGCTATACCACTCCTGGGCATATACCCAGAGGATTCCCCAGCATGCAATAAGGACACATGCTCCACTATGTTCATATCAACCCTATTTGTAGTAGCCAGAAGCTGGAAAGAATCCAGGTGTCCCTCAACGGAGGAATGGATACAAAAAATGTGGTATATTTACACAATGGAGTACTACTATTCAGCCATTAGAAACAATGAATTCATGAAATTCTTAGACAAATGGATGGAGCTGGAGAACATCATACTAAGTGAGGTAACCCAGTCTCAAAAGATCAATCATGGTATTAACTCACTGATAAGTGGATATTAACCTAGAAACTTGGAATAGCCAAGACATAATCCACATATTAAATGAGGTCCAAAAAGAATGGAGGAGTGACCCCTGGTTCTGGAAAGACTCAGTGCAACAGTATAGGTGAATTCCAGAACAGGGAAGTGGGAAGGAGTAAATGGAGGAACAGGGGGAGGGAAGAGGGCTTATGGGACTTGCGGGGAGTGGGGACCCAGAAAAGGGGAAATCATTTGAAATGTAAATAAAGAATACATCGAATTAAAAAAAAAAAGAAAAAAGGAAAAAACTAAATAAATAAAATGATGAGAATCCTCAGTATTTTTTGCAATACTAAAGCTGTTTAAAAATATTTACTTGAGAGGAAGTTTGGACTTTGAACTATTCATTGCTTGGGGCTCATCATTATCATTATCAAGTTCTTGTTTTAAAAGTTATCAATAGCTCCTTAGGGTACTAGCATTTGAGGCCAAATATATTAAGTTCTTTGTTTAGCTCAGTGTTTGTATTTTTAAAAATATATATTGCATTTAGTGTGTGTGTGTGTGTGTGCATGTGTGTATGAGTGTATATATGTTTGTGTGTCTACATGTATGTGTATTGTATACACATGACAATGTACACTAATAGAAGTCAGAGTAATCATATGTTCTGGGGATCAAACTCAGGTGGCATGCCTTGGGCTAGGCACCTTTACCTGCTGCCACAACTTCTGCCCCTTATTCTTCATTTCTGAGTCTCTAAACTCTTTGTCTCCTGCTTAGAAAGCCTTTTCTCATTTCACCATTTGGTTAGTTCGTTATTACTGCTGAGATTTTGCCCCATGGCTTTTATAATTTTCTTACTTATTTCTCTCTTTAACTATATTGCCTAAGCTCAGATGTTAGCAATGATGCACTACTATGACTTACATTTGCTTTTGTAGGGATTTAAGTATTAAAAGAGACTTAGAAGCTTAGAGGAGATTGGGAAAGAACAACAACAACAACAACAACAACAACAACACACACACACACACACACACACAGATTTCTTGATTTGCAGTAGAAATCTCACAAGAGACACAATTTAAAAACAGATCAGTTAATATTAGATGTGTAAAACAAAAGTTACAGTAAATGCGTGTCAAAGAGCTCACTCTGCTCTCACTAGGACTGGTCCCCAGGGAAGATTATCACATTTCAGGAAGTATGAAAGGTTATTGACATGTAAAGCCATTTGGGGGTATTGAAATGATTTATGATTTATTATCAGGTTTTTGAAGAATTTACTAGTCTTCCCTCTATGTTAGTGACAAATAAAAGTTTGAACAAAGAAAAAAACATAACCAATTTTCTTAGGCCCATGAGAGAAGTGAATGGAAGAGGGAAAACTGGAGAAAAGATAGAAGTGGAGGGAGAATCCTGAATCCTGCCTTCTGGAAGCAGGGATCTGCTTATAACAGCATCTATCAGCTCAGGGTGTCAGCAGGGGACTACCAAATGGAAGACCAATGAGAGTGTCCCCGTGACTGAGATGGAGAGATGTATTCCAGTGTTTAGTTCTACACAACAGCTTTTGCCAGATCCTTAAAGTAAGTCTGAAAAACAAAAACATTTCTCACAAAAAAGAAAATTAGAAAGAGAAATTACTATTTTTTAAAATGTCAGATTATTCTGTTCATGAGGAGGTCTGCTCACTGGAGAAACTGATTCATCAGAATCTAATCTTCACTTAGATCAGATTCTGGTTTTCCTAGGAGAAGGGATTGTGTATGTCAGATCCCAGGAGGCCTAACTAATGTAAACAATTGGAGGAGTTCAGGAGTAGAAGTTTAATGCAAGACTAAGAGCTCATCATCCCGTTCCAGTTCTCTCCTATCATTCAGAGTATTTGCTGAAGATCCTTTACCCAGAATTTCATGTCTCTGATTCCTCCTTACTGCTACTTCATTTGCATTTTTCTAAAATGGCTTCCTTGCCGCTCCACCAGGAAAATACTAATATACTAAGATTCAATTCAGTCACCACTTTTTAATGGTATCTTTTTCAAGACAAACATACTGATTTGCTACTTTTCACAACTAAATTCTTACTTGTTTACTTTTTTAATGTCCATTACAGCTGATATTTCAAAGCAAAATGAGTGGAAATGTTTACCAGTAACTGATCCAAGAAATGATGGTAACTTCATATAGAAGAATGCCACTCAGCCATAAGAAGGACCCAAGAGTTGACCATGCAATACCATGAATGAGCCCTGTAGATGTGTTCAAGGAAGGATACTGACAGAGTGACTTCTCTACGACTCTGCATTCACATCATTCTCTGCCATGCAATCACGACTCAGTCATTTTATGGGGGTGGTGGAGGAAGTCCCCTCCTGAATCATAATATTTGCATATATGGACCCCTCCTTCTAAATATGGAAGTTATCACAGAGAGATGACATCTCATTTTTTGAACTACACAAATATCAGCTTTGGAACTTACATGGTCTACTATCTTTGCACTGTTAATATTTCTCATGCCCACACTTTTCTTGTGTTTCATAATTAGTATTGCTACATTCATTCGAGTACAGCTTTGGCAGTCCTTCCTTACTGTAGTGTATGGAGTTGGAGGAGTTCTCCTACAATGAGGACATCATTCCTTCTGTCCCTGAGAGTGATGAAGATTGGTAATCATGACTGGAAAACACAGGAACCTTTGTTGCCACTTGCCAGCTGACCTCACACATAGGTAGACAATTCATTCATTCATTCATTCATTCATTCTCTCTCTCTCTCTCTCTCTCTCTCTCTCTTTCTCTCTCTCCCTCTCTTTCTCTCTCTCTCTCTATGCAATGCTTTGCCTTAAGCTCTGTATTTTACAATTCTCAAATTCTGAACTTCACTAAGAAAATAAAAAAGATCAGAAGAGATATTCCAAAGCTTTTTTTTCAAAATATCCATTAACCAAACTACAAATGTACCCCAAGATCTCTGCTAACACTTTTGATCAAAAGTGTTTTTGCTTTTCTTTCCTAGGTGGCAGTTCAATCGCTTGTACATTATAGACCATATTTCTTAAAGACAAGGTCAGCTCTCTAGAAATTCATCATTTTCATTCATTATCATTTACTTTTTCCCTTTACAGATTCATTCCCACCGAAGTACTCTTTTGTCTAATATCGATAATTATGAAATGGTTTTGGCCTTGTCCCATCCTGCTATTGTTCCTTCCCTGTTGTCCTGTTAGGCAAAAGAATCATCATCTTAAGTGTCTTGTGCTTTACTAACCTCTGATATTAACTATTTTATTGCTGAGTACATATGGAGGGACCCATGGCTCCAGATGCACATGCAGAGGATGGTCTTGTTGGACATCAAAGGGAGGAGAGGCCCTTGATCCTGGAAAGGTTCACTGCCCCAGTATAGGGGACTTCCAGGGCATGGAAGTAGGAGTGGGTGGATTGGTGAGCAGGGGGAGGGGTGACGGGTTAGGGGATTTTCGGGTGGGGGGAATCAGTAAAAGGGACAATTGAAATTTAAATAAAGACTATATTTAATAAACAAAGCAAAAAAACTATTTCATTGCCAAACTAAAATGGTTTTGTCAATTTTCCTTCCAGAAAGAAAAAAAACAAAAACAAATTGTGCTAGGTTTCCTTTTATTTAACTTGGTATATTTTTCCTTTGTATTCTTTTTTGTTTTGTTTTGTTTTGTTTTACTTAATCTCATAAACTAAACTCTTGGATACCATAGGGCTCAATCCTCAACCATCTCCTTATTTTTATAGCGCTCTCTTGCTGACTTTACTTAGGCTTACAGATTTGCATTGTACTTCTACATTGAACATAAGTATGTTTCTCTGGTCTAGACTAGACTTAGACATGCCCTTGCCTAATCAACTTTCTCAGTTGGATATTTATTCTGAGTCTTAAACTTGATGTGTTTAAAACTAACTCCTGGCATCCTCACAAAGCATTTTTGTAGTCTCTACACCTTAGTAAATAACAGCTCCAACCTTGCTTAAGTTAAACACCTTGGATATATTACCAACTCATCATTCTCTCATAGTTTATATCTAACCACATAAATAGCCAATGGCCTTACTCTTGAGAGTGTTCAGAGTTTTTTAGCCCTTAGCATCTACATCACTGCCATGTGGTACCAGTGCCTTCCTGCAATATTTCATAGTTTCCTAACTGACACTCTGTCTACTTCTGTTGCCTTTGTAGTACAGCTGCTTTGAACGCACTCATATATAATTAAAATAGAACATTTTATTATTATGCTCAAATAATGCCAATGCATTGTTCCTTATTTGAAGTTAATGTCCTCCCACACTAAGTTTTTTACATTCATATATATATTAAATTCATATATATATACATATATATGTATATGTATACACGCACACACACAAACACATACAAATGATGTATGCACCCTACATATAAAATGCATGCTATCTGTTACAGAAAGGTATGTTACTACTTTTTTCTTCCTATATGTGCCCTCATGGTATGGGGCTTACAGGCATCCAACCATGCTCAGTTTGTACACTGCTTTATTAGATAAGCAGATAACATGCATAAAATACAGTCAACATCAAACATTGTAGTCATTAAGTGAATGAAAAAACAGGACATTATTGAATCTGATGCATAGTTTTTGTTTGATTAAGAACAAGTATCTAGAAAGATACTTCTGCTTCTGTAAAACATTTGGGTCACATGGCTGAGGAAAGAAAACTTTACTCTATTTATCTCTCAACCATGAGACTATGAAAAGAATAATCAATTTATCATATAAAATTATTTCAACAACATATTAGAATTTGAAGAATACTCCTATGTGTTACTTATTTTTCTGTTGCTATGCTAAAACACCATGACCAAGACAACCTATAGAAGAAAACGTTTACTTGGGCTTATGATTCCAGAAGGTACTAAAGATTCGTCCTTGCAAAGAATCATAGCATTAGGCAGCAGGCAGGCTTCAGGATGAGAAAGCTGTGAACTCACATCTTAAATCACAAGCACTGAGCAAAGAGAGTAAACTAAGCAAAGCAAGCAGCTTTGAACCTTCAAAACACTGCCAGTGACCTACTTCCTCCAGCAGAGCCACACCTCCTAAACCTACCCAAGCAGCATCACTTATTGGGGACCACATAATCAAATCACCGAGACTATGTGGGACTGTCTTTTCAAACCACCACACGCTGCAACCAGTTTTCCTTTGGAAAACAGTAACACAAATCAAAGCAGAATGCTCTGCAGTCGAGGCCTGGAATGCAAATGGTGATATTGAGTATCTGAACAATCCACTCTTAGAGCATAGGCAATTGTACGGAGAGACACCACAACATTGTGTTTGTTTCATAATATTTAACACTGTAGTTTTGTGCAAGAGGAAGTAGATGTTTTAGGTGGCAATGATAGGTGAAGAAAAGGAAATGCTATTTCAGACCTTCTTATGCCCAAAATATGAACTAAACTACATTTTAAAAATGTTCTATAGTTCATTATACTACTGCTATTTAGAAAAGTCCAGAATCAAAATTCCCAGTGGGCAACAGTTAAGTAAATTTACACGGTTCCTACAGAAAATAAAACTCGAGATCAGTTAATTTTTAATATATTATGTGTTCTAGCAGATCTCATCAATAGCTATCTGTTTTTCTCTAGGTAATAACAGGCATAGTTAATGCCTACATTTTTACAATCAACCAAATATTGAGGCTTAGTGCAATGGTATACAATGTATATACCAACATTCTGTTAAACCATAGAATCAAAAATAATAAAGCTATTTTTGAATTTTTATGAAGTAATTTAGGAGTGTATGCTCTCAGGATTGTTGATGCTTACTCTATCAAATCTTGGTAAAGTAAAACAAACAAACAGACAAAAAAAAACAAAAATTCCCAAAGTTTTGATTCTCTATTACAGTGACTGAATTTCAATGAGTTAAGAAGTGTTCCAGGAAATGCTCAAATTCAAAAGGTGACTTGGTATGATTCCGTCATATTGTTGCAAACTCTTAAGAATTCTCATAGAAACATTTGCCTTGCTGACTTTTTGAAAAAAGTGTGTGAATGTTAACATGCATAGCACTATTTATAAATGAAAAGGATTTTTATGTTAGTTTAAAGTTTTTTCCAGGGTCTTGAAATAAGTTTGAAAGAAAAAATGTGTATTTAAAACCCACAGAGATCTGCACATTGAAAATCTATAGCTGAATGAGAATAAGAATGTTAAAGCTTGCCCCATTAGAAGACCATGTAGTGAGAAAAAATAAGTATAAAAGTTACCATGAGAAAACACTCTTGCTGAAGAAGGCATTCTGGAGACGCAGAACACCTCTTGACATCTTTTATACTAAAATGGCAAACTTGATTAGTGTTTCAGAAAATCACTTTAACTTATAAAAAACTTGTTTTTCTAACAGTCTATAAAATAATGGTAGCTATGGGGTTGCCCTCCTCTTCTTTCAGCCTTTTTCTAATTCACCCACAGAGGTTCCTGACTTCTGTCTATTGTTTGGGTTTTAAGTATTTGCTTCTGTCTCATTTAGCTACTTGTTGGGCCTCTGAGGACAGTCATGTTAAGTTCCTGTCTGTAAGCACACCATAGGATCAGTAATAGAGTCAGGCCTTCGAGCTTCCCGTTGAAATGGATCCCAAGTTGGGCCAGTCACTGGACTTCTTTTCCCTCAGTTCTCCAGTTTTGCCCCTGCAGTTCTTTTAGACAGGAACAATTCTGGGCCAGAGGCTTTGATCTGGACCCCCGAGATCTGTCAGACACTGAGCCACCAACTAAGCACCAGCTGGCTCAAGGCCCCTGACACATATACATCAGAGAAATGCCTGCTCTGGCCTCAGTGAGAAAAGATGCACCTAATCCTCAAGAGACTTGAGGCCCCAGGGAGTAGGGAGGCCTGGCATGGCTGTGTGGGTGGGTGGGGGTGGGGACATCCTCTTGCAGACACAGGGTGGGGGGGGAAGGAATGGCTTGAGGAACTGTGAGTAGGCAGACAGTGGCAGCAGGTAACAACTGGACTGTAAAAAAATAAAAGATAATAAAAAAGTAATAGTAGCTGAAACAGGATCATTTCAATATTAGCTTCTTGCCTTTATAATAAAAGAATAATATAACAGGATAACTAACTTCAATATGTTCCTAAAAAATGTCAATTCTGTGTGATCTTTTTTTTTATCATCAAAGGCAGAGAGAATGTGCTTTTAATTGATTTATGCCTTTAGATTTTGAATCTTACTATGTTTAAATGTTAATAAACAAGGTACCTTTAGTTCCTAGATCCAAACTATAAAATGCAAAATTCAGAAACATTTAAGAAATTGTAACTTTTATGTTGTTTTGAGTAGCATGATGAAAACTTCCATCAACTTGCAGCATCCTACCAGCAAGCTACTGAATCCTGCAGACTAGTGTATCCATGCTGCACATCCCATCTCCCTGTTCATCCTTTCATAGTCACCTTAGGGTCAGATCCAATGTCATGGTATCACGATGGCAATGCTCATATAACCTCTTTTTTACTGAATTATAGCCCAGAACTTCAATTGAAGTTATGCTGGTCATTTTTAGAGTATACTATTTTTCTTTCATTATGAGCTATTATTGTTAGTGTCTTACTGTGTCTCATTTATAAATTAAACATCGTGTGTGATATCATATCTATATATGTATATGCACTATGAAATGATATATCACAAGATATAATATATATAATATATATATTATATAGTCAGTACATAGCACTCATTGAAGATATGATCCAAGATCCTCAGTGTATGTATGAATGAGTATGTATGGATGAATCCATGATGGTATCAAAACTGCTAGACACACTCTTAGCTAACTATTGATAACAAATCACAGCCTGATCAACCAGTCATTTATAGTATTTCTTTATTTATAAATATGTATAGATTAAAAACACCATGTAAAAGCCCAAGACTGTTTTATAAAAATTATCTCAGTATTGATTACAAATAACAGCCTATATATCTCAAAGCTTCATATTTTCACCTGTTTGAATCAAGATTACATTAATCACATTTGTCCTTCATGGGGAAAGAGTACAAACACACAGAATAAAAGTGAATTATCTGAAGGTAATTGATGTTATTGGCTATACTAGTAAATGTTAAATGTCAAATGAAAGAGAATGCCAAAATGCCTTTCAATGAATTTTTCAGTATAGCTCTAGCTTTTATTCAGTTGGAGATTTTGATAAAGTAAGCTCTCTGGTAGTATGGTCATTAGAGTTTCCCATAGTATATCTTTTCTCCTCGCCTCTCCTCCCCTTTCCTCTCCTCATCTTCCCTTCCCTTCCCTTCTCTTCCCTTCCCTTCTCTCCCCTCCCCTTCTTTCTCTCACTCTCTCTCTAAACCATTGGAAAGCTTTCAAGCATGATAACATTTTATTTAGACTTACTTATTGGGGATTTTCCTTACCTTATACTTTCTTAGATTTATATTTTCATACAATATATTTTTATCATAAGATAGGAAGTATTTAGGAAAGGGGAAAATATAATCAAAATATTTTATTAATATAATATATATATTCTTTGAGAATATCACATATTTTTATATTTGTCATCTCCCACAAACCCACTCTTGCCCCGACTCCTCCTAGATCTGCCCCACTAACACTTGAAATGTCAGACTCTTTTTTTTTTAAATAACCCTTTAAATCCAACTTATGCTTTCTATATGCCACAGTGGTAGGCACCCACTGGAGCATGGTCAATATACCAAAGATCCACTTACCCTTAGCAAATTTTACAATCCTATCTCTAGATACCATGAACTCTCAATAGCTGAAGAGGCTAGTGAGTCCTTCCTCACTATGAGCCTAATAATTTTAAAGCTAAAGTTTTCTCTCCAGCCTCATGAAGAGACTTAATGTGTTTTTAAAAATCTAAAATAAAAACGTCAAATGATCCATAAGAAAAAATTCCAATATGCTTTTATATGGTACTTGTCAAACAAGAATCTCTATGTATATGATATAGAGCTAAAGAATAAAAAATAGGAATACCTCTGTACTTTGTGTAATAAAATGATTTGGTGTTATCAGGATCTCTGATTGGCCAGCAGCATTCTAGAAATATGTGCTTGGGTACTGTATGTGTAAGGAGTAATATGAGTTGCCTGTCCCAGTGATTGTTGTTCTTGGTGATGGGCTCCTTCTAGTCTCCAGTGATGCTTCAGCACAGGAAGAGTGTTCACTCTGCCTTGTGGTTTACATTGCACAAAAAACTTTCAAACTCAGTCAAAAATTGAAACTAATGAGTCTAATGAATGTTACAAATTCTTCCTCCTATCTTAACATTAGTTCACGTCCTCTATTATAAAGCACCATGAACATGTAAATTTCATATAATTAGATCGGCTCATCAATCTGTTAGACCCCAATTATATAACAAAATAGTTACTGAATGAGATTTATTGGTGAGGTGCTAGGAAATATATTTTAGGCTTCAGAAACCCTTATTTGCATATTCTAATTAGTGGTTTATTAATCTTAAATGCATAAGGAAATTAACTGCAGCTTAATCTCATAAAATTCATCACTGTAATCCTTTATTGCATTGCTTTGATATACATTTTTAGCAGTTTATATGCTGAGGTAACAGCTAGAAGGTAGAATATCCCATCCCCCATTTTCCAATTATAGGTCTTTGTCCACATACACATCTATTTACATTATAATAAAAATGTTATATTTTTAATTACCTTTGCTTTCAATAAAATTTTAAAATATTTTCATTTTTCTTTAACAACTCTTTCTACTTTCCCTTCTCAGAGGATCTTGCCAATATCATGACTTCATCCAAAAATCTATTATTTATGACACCAGAGGCAAGAACAATTCTCTGTTGAAAAGATGGCATTTTCCACATTATCAGATAACATTTGTGAAGTAAATGACATCAATTCCTTGAACCTTTATTAAGTCACATCTACATGTTAGGAGGCAAACAAATGAAAGAAGAAACTTCCCCAGGAGCTCTAAAATTGGAAGGAAAGCACAATTTTTCCTGAGTCCAGCCTCACCTGGCATGGGAGATACATTTAGATACCTAAACCCAGCCTTTAGGTTTCTACAGATCATGTTTGGTTCTTTATAACTCAAAGCACAGATGGAGTTCCCTGAAATCCATTATATTTTCTCTGAAGAATATTCACTTAGGAGGGAGGGAGAGGTAGAGAGAGGGTGGGAAGGGATGGGGGAATGGAGAAAGAGATAAAGAGAGAGAAAGAGATACACAGTGACACACAGAGAGACAAAGACAGAAAGAGAGAGAGAGAGAGACAGGGACAGACTGAGGCAGAGACACACACAAGAGTCAGAGACAGAGATATATACAAACGGAAGACAGAGACAGACACATACACAGAGCAAGAGAGAGACAGAGAGAGAGAGAGAGACAGAGAGAGAGAGAGAGACAGAGAGAGAGAGATCTTAAATTCCATCTGTAAATTCCAAGCCATTTAGAGATGTAGAAAGATTTCATAAGGTTAAGCTATATCTCAATGTTCATAGCAAGCTTCTAGTTCAAACCCATTTCTATACTCATCTTACAAGTTTAGTATGTGATCTTATTTTATGATATATATATATATATGATATATATATATCATATATATATATATTATGATATATATATATCATGTGGGGCATGAACATGAAATCTTAAAATCAACTTTTCATGTGGCTCAAAAATGTGCTTTACAAGCACTTGCAAATAACATAATAATCTAATCTTGTCACCCTCATATTATCTTTATATATGTGTCACATATGATATATAAGTATAATTTACATGTAACTCATACTCTAGCCTTTTGAGAATATTAATTTTATTAAACAATAGTGACAGTTACAGCTTGACCATTGTGCTATTCCTGTGCCAGGTTTCTTGAGTATGGATAATTAAAATGAACTATTTATTGTCCCAAAGTTGTGGAGACTTGAAAGTTGAAGGTTATAGAACTACATCTGGCCAGAACCTACTTTCTGAATTATTACATGGCAGAAGGCAGAAAGTCAAAGAAGCAAAAGATGGCCAATGTCACCCTTAATAAAGAGTATTCATACTATTTATGTATGTGCATCTGTTGCATGTGTTAGGGTACCCACAGAGGCCAAAAACAATGTCAGATTTCCAAGGGCTAAAGTTGTAGGTAGTTGTGAGCTAGCAAATATGGTTGCTGGGAATTAAACTGTTTCTTTGAAAATGTAGAGCATGCTCTTAACTGCTGAGCCATATCTCTAACCCTAGACTCATCCTTTGATAATGACATCTGTCCTGCTTCTGATGGTGAAACTATCTATAATGATTGATTTCCACTGTCTACTTGATACGGTTCACTAGGCAAATAAGCCTCTACAGGCATGCCTATATAGAGGATTACTTTGATTTGGTTAATTGATGTGGGGAAGACTCTTAACACCATGGCCAGCACCATCCCTTGGACAGTCTAAAAAGGATAATGTGAAGTGAGCACAGTAATTCATGCTTTCTGTTTCCTGATTGTAGAGTTTCTGTGACCAGTTGCCTTACACGTCTACAATTTTGACGCCCCTACCATGATCGACTGCACCCTTCAATTGTGAGCCAAAACAAACCTGTCTCCGTTAAATTGCTTTGGTCAAGGTATCCTATAACAGAACCAGGTAAAGAAACCAATTCACCCTCGAAGCACCAACAACAATCCGAGGCCTCATGTCCCAGTACTGCCATAATGGCAGTCAAATTTCAACATGATTTGAGAGGAGTATCAATCCATAGCAACTGGGTACAAATATATGCTGACATGTTTTTGTGTTACTGTGTATTTTGTACATATTATCTGTAGTATTGATGGTCAATATCTTTTCTTTTCTTTTTTTTCTTTTTTCTTTTTTTTTTTTTTTTTTTGATTTTGGTTTTTTGAGACAGGGTATAGCCCTGTATAGCCCTGACTGTCCTGGAACTCACTCTATAGACCAGGCTGGCCTCAAATTCAGAAATCCACCTGCCTCTGCCTCCTAGAGTGCTGGGATTACAGGCGTGTGCCACCACCGCCCGGCTGATGGTCAATCTCATAATAAATGATGCACTACGATTAATATTGATATTAGTATATCTAGTATAATTCTATTTAAAAGGGAAAGACAAACATTTGGAGAGTGAGTGAGCAATGGTGACAATGTTTATACAATTTACAATTTCTTGAGATGTCTCCTTATTTTGTATCTGCATGGTCCAAGGCTGATAAGGCATAAATATACCCAGGAGAGACCATTCATTACAGTTATAGCATTAAGATTGATTGTATATTTAATAGACATCCTCTAGTTCAATCCCCTGAACTGATACACCATTGGGATACACTGTACCCATTGTTCTGTGTCCTCTCCATAATCTCCAAATCAAAAACAAACAAACAAACAAAAAACAGCAACAGCCTGTTTAACATCAATCCTCAATGCTCAGTTCCCATGACATGATGGTGGTTGAAGACATATTTTTTTTGTTTTTAGGGTTGTTATTGTTGTTGTTGTTGTTGTTGTTTTGGTTTTCTTTCTGTTTTTCTATTTTTTTAAAGGTAGAATCCTATATATCCCAGACTGGCTTCCAACCAATGGTGTATCAGAAGGTGACCTTGAACTTTGTTCTTCCTTGTCTGCATCTCGAGTTAGTACATGTGCATGTTAGCATGCATGACAGTGCATGTTAGCATGCATCATTTCTCAAGCACTGGGGATAAACCTCTTGGTTTCATGTATGCTTGGCCAGAATTTCCTCAACAGAGTAACTAGTAACATTCTAGACCCTGTTTACACATGTGAAATGTTGATCCCTTATATTTGATGGAATACCTGACTAAAAGAAGTACCATTGGATGAACAGATGATCTTGGTGTGATAACTATGGCCTTCCAGAAGTGTGTGATGGTTGGATCCTGGACATATGAAGATGAGACGATCTTGGTGTGATAACTATGGCCTTCCAGAAGCATGTGACAGTTGGATCCTGGACATATGAAGTGGCCCTTGTACTCTAGAGGAATGAAATGAGTTTTGATGGACAATTTCTTCTCCAAACCGTGTGTCCTCTATCCTGGGTAAAAACATGGCTTTGGTCCAGTGAAGTTACCATATTCATCTATTTCTAATCTTTACACTTCTGGTGCAGCAAGCTCAGTGCCAGGTACTATTTGGGTGGTAATTACTGAAAAAAACACAAGTGAAATTGGGATTTCAACAGACATGGGTTATAGATCATAGTTTGGGGCAAAGGGAAAGAGTAAACTCCTAGATATGTAGTGAGTAGAATTTTTAAAACCAACCGGGATCCTTGGACCTACCACCTTGAGTGAGCACAGCTGAAAGCACATCTTTTATACTTTCATGTTGATTGATTTAACTCAGGTTCTTTTCTGTGATCTTTATTTTAGACTTAGGGATGAATTTTAATGAGTTCAGTATCTACAAAATTATGATTCTTCCTTGCAACTGAAGACTTCTGAAATAAGATAAGGTAAACTTAAAAGAAAAATTGGGCAGAAGTAAGGCAGGTAGACATTTGCTGAAGCAAGGGAAATCTTTCCCACCTCTAATAGGGTCCAAATGAGGCAGACTTCAATGGGTGCTTTTAGGTGTCAGCTTGAATCTAGAATTAGTCTCAAGGGGGAATTTGAGGCTGGTGGCCACAACTGTGTGGGTTTGCCTTGATCTTTTTGACTGATAAAGAAAGTCCCAGCCTAAAAGATGACACAATTTCTGGATTTCTGTCCTGGACTATATTAAAGAAAATAAAATGAGCATTCTTGCATTTTTATTTTTCTCTGCTCTAGATGGTAGATGTGATGTTACCAGCTGTTTTGAGCTCCTGGAGCCTTGACGTCCCTGATAAAATAGGCTGACACCTGGAATTATGGGCTAAGTATAAGCCTGTTCTTCCCCAAGTTACTTTCTGCTTGCATATTTTATCACAGCAAGAGAAATGCAATTTGGACAAAAACTCAAATGTTTTCTGTTGGTTTGTTAGACTAAAACTGTGTCAGAGGCTACAAAACAGTGTCAAGAGACGAAGGATGCTGATAAATACTTGTGTGTGTGTGTGTGTGTGTGTGTGTGTGTGTGAATATATGCATATGTAGCCGCACTTGAATGCTAGAGCATGTAGAGACCAGAAATCCAACTCTGGTGCTGCCTTTTTTTGACAGCATTTTTCACTGAGATCTGGGTCTTGCTAGTCAATCTGTGACAGATAGGATTTACCTTTCTCTGCTTCTTAAGTACTGGGGTTTTAAACATGTGGTAACATACGTGTTTTTTTAGGTGGATCCTAGGGAGCAAAATCAGGCTCTCATGTTTTTGTAGTAATACTTTACTGACTTATCAACCTCTGCTTTTATGGGCAAGAAAAGAAACTCACATTTTCAACCTGGCCTTGAGTTTTGAAAATACTATTCACTTTTCTGAGTCCAGTTTTAATCAACTTCTTCAATTTACTTCTCAATTATAGCTTTTGGGAAGAAACTTCTAAGTAAATTTTAGATAACATTTCCCCCATTCTCTGTTTCTAGCTTGTTTCTGAGTTTCTCCATGGAGAAACCAAACCTAGGAGAAATCAAACTACAAATGCTATTCAGATGGCTGGCAGAATATTTCTTTCATGTACGATATTATAGAAATGGATGTTTCTGAAAACCAAAGCCATAACAGATCTTTATTATATTTCGGAAAACATTTGTTTCCTTAATTATGTTTTGGAGAGACCATTTTCCCTAAATCTTTCAGATAATGGATCACACTGTATGATGTCTTCTCCACTTACCACACTCATACATCATCCTGCTCTTCACAGTGAAAGTGATAAAAAATGGGTGTCACTGGAGAAGAAATGACAGGCTCTCATTACAAACAAGCACACTGCTGACTTCAAAATTCTTCTAAGGTAGGAGGTACACCAGTTGAAAAGTTATTTCAAACACTTAGATTTTTTTATGGCAAGGCCCTGCATGTTATATCACTGGACTTAGGGTTTCTATGCAAGAAACTTTAAAACTGCCTTAATTTCTCCCACAAGATCATTAAGCACATCTGTAATTCAGCTCTTTCCTCACATCCACTTTGGGAAGACTCAATCTATCCCCATCCTTACCTCCAAGTAGTAAAATATATGTGTTTTTAATTGCTCTTTAAATTTCATAAACCAAAATAACATATGGTTGTTTACAAAGATCTAATTAGCACATTTACCTAAATATGCTTTCATGGTTCTGAAGACATTAAAATTAAAATGCAAATTATAATATGGATATGAGAACTGAAGGAGGATAATTTTAACCAAAACGCCTGCAGGCAGATGATTTCTTGGCTCCCAGCTTGCCCATTTGAGGGTCCTGCCCTGAAGGAACAAGGAAAAACTATGATCTCCAATCAGAAGTCTTTATACTATGGTTGCTTAACACAATGTTAACAGAACTGGGTTATTTAAAGATATAGTATTCATTTGGCAAACAGTCGTCTTAGAAATCCAGCACTGATTTTAATTCCACTAAGTGGAAATTTGAGGATTCTTTGGAAAGTCAGCCGGATGGTGTTTTGCTGGGGCAAACAGTGAAGGTATGTTATTTAATGTGGACACAAGTGTGAATGGCTAAGGCTGACTTGTGAAGGAACATTTTGCTGAAGCAGAAAAAGAAGAGAGCACGTTCTGCTAAAACCAGGCACTGATCTTTGCTTCCCTGAGGTAGGCACATCTGGGAACTTCTCCTGGTGTTCCTGTTGTTCCCTCCTGCTGACTGGAGTTGAGGCTGAAGTCTGGCTGTCTTCTGCTAGGCCATGTCACCACTGTCGCTAACTGGAATCTACCAAACTGGTGGCTGGTGTACCTGTGAGGTGTTTGCAAGTGGATCAAACTACCTCTGCTAATCAGTGAACTTAACTGCTGATTTCTATACAACACAGACAGGAGTTGCTCCAAAGAACCTTTCTAAACATGTCCATTTCATCCCATAACCTTTCTTTCCCACTACCTCTAGTACAAGGGACTAAGTTAAAGGGACTTAAAGCTTTTAAGAACCATCATTAAAAATAGGACTTGAAAAAATTAAAGTTACAGATTAATAGCACAAAAGGAACCAAAACAAAGAGAGCAAACATCAAGGAAGTTGAAAGCCCAGTTTTTGTAATAATCCTAGCACGGTTAATCTTTCAGAGCAGACCAAAAGCATTATCTCAAGAAGATCTACCCACTAAACATTTTCAAAATCTAAAAGATGGGTGTTGTGGCACATGCTTATAATTTATGTATTCCAAAGGCTGAGGAGGAAAGTCTGCCGGGAGTTTAAGGGCAGTCTAGGCAATACCATAAATAAATCTATATTGTATAATATTAATAAAATGGATATATTATATAATGTATATAAAATATACATTATAGTTTTATTATATACATTGTTTTATGTATATAAAATATACATTAAATAATGTATATAATTATTATATATAAGTATAATAGATATTAATATATTTTGTGCTTATATATATTCATTATTTGGAAAAACCAAAATCAGAGTGTGTGTTTGCTAGTGGTATTACAGACTCTAAAAATGAGGACATTTAAAAAGAGGAGTATATTAATATTTTCCTTGTAAATCTAGCAGACTTGAGAGAATTCCTAGTAATAACCTATACTAATAACTGATGCTAAATACTTTATATTCTCTCATTTAGTTCTCTCAATGCCATGAAGAAATACTCTTCATTTGAAACAACATTAGTCAGAAGCAAGATGATTCCTGTAGTATTTTATTCATGTAAAATGTAGATCTCTGTACTTTATGATTCTTTATGAATCTTCTGTGTGGAAACAGAAGACACTAGAGTCACAACTAGAAAAAATTACTATCAGAGCATCCATTAGCAAGGAAGAGAACTAATTGCTTTACCCATGTCTCAGGATGCATATGATCCACCATCTCACACATGTGGAAGAAAAGTGCTCATTATCTAAATACCATTATTGTATACAGGCTGAGAAGGGGTACACACATGATGATGCTTTGAAGTTTAATGAATGATGCAGACCATACTTCTTACCTGCTCGTCAACTACAACGTCTAGTTATGATTTGGCCCATGTTCTCCCAAAAGCACCCAACTACATTCTAAGCCCTGTGCCATTATTCACTGTATGGATGAACTTGGCTGTGCCAACGAGGCTTCCCAAAGCTCCTAAAATTTTGTTTAAGAGTGCCTGTGCAGTGATTCTTGAGATATTTCCATTCCAATCCCTATACTGAGTGAAGATCCCTCCTATCGATGTAGGGACATCATTTCTCGCTCAAGAAACTGAGTAAATAAGAAAGAGTAGACGAAGATATAATTTGCCTCTGTTTATATGGGATATCCGTATGGTGATGGGTTATACATGCTTGGCCTAGCGAGTGGCACTATTTAGAAGTGTGGCCTTGTTAGAGGAAGGCTGTCAGTATGGGTGTGGACTTTATGACCCTGGTTCTAGCTTCCAGGAATTGATTCTTCTCCTAGCAACCTTCAGTTGAAAATATAGAACTCTCAGTTTCTCCTGTGCCATGCCTGTCTAGATGCTGCCATGCTCTTGCTTTGATGATAATGGACTGAACCTCTGAACATGTAAACCAGCCCCAATTAAGTGTTATCCTTATAAGATAACATTCCTTGGTCATTATGTCTATTCACAGCCATAAAAAGCTAAGACATATACTTTACTGTTTTCAGGGATCAACGCTTGAGCTTTCAGCCCTTGGAACTGGGGTCAGAACAAAACCAGTGATCCCTACAGGTGATATTTAGCTATTCTGTTGTTTTGATTGCAGTTGTGATGACCATGCCACACTATCTATGAGTATGTTTTTATTAGCAAATCAAGTCTTTATAAATATATTGAGCTGAGGATCTCCAAATAAAACCATCCTGGATTTAAGTTATGCCCTAAATATCTAAATCAAATTACTACTACTCCTAAAACAAACCAAATTAAAAAAAAATATGAGAACTATATTGAGGCAGAGGAGACTTTGTGAAGGGGGACTCCTGGAATAAGGGAAGTGGTTACAATTCAAGGAAGGCCTGGAGCCTTTAAATGCTGGAGGATTCCTAAGCAAGAATTCAAGTCTTGGAGGAAGCTAGCCACTGCTGGATCCTTGATAACGAATCCCTGACTCATAAGACAGAGACAGAATACATTTCTTTTGTTTTGACATATCAAGTTTGTGGTGTTATTATGGCATTCTCTGAACTACAAATTGACCTGTCCATATTAAAGATTCATCATAATAACAGGAGAAAAGCAGCTGATCATGCACATTTTTAATAACATACACTGAAATCAGGAAACTCTCTAAAGAACAAATTAAAAGCTACATGAACCTTTTTGAATTAACAATGGACCAAAGAATCACAACTTCAATAATGATGATGATAATAATAATAATAATAATAGCAATAAGCCTAACCTGGTTTTACTTGGGAAAAAATCAGAGTAACAACTCATAGTTTATATTGTGCTTTTACAGAATGAATTTTATGAGTAAGTTCCATCTATCACTGTAAATTTCTTTGATCTTATCAGAATGAAGATAATTACTTGAACTCTGCTGCATTAAAAAACTATGCAAAATAGTTTACTACAAAGATTATGGCTTCTAATATACAAAACACAGTAAAGCATATTAAAATGCTATCTATAAGAATAACTCCATAAATAATATCACATTGTTATAACGCATCACTGCCATCTTTTAACAATGGAATATAGACTGTCCTTATAAAGACTATTACCCCATCTTTTCATCGCCTGCAGCTTTAAACATTCTTAGAGGCAGAAACTATAGTAACAGCCATTTGCAAATGAAGTGGTTTGTAAATCGTTTTCTCCCAAACAAAACAACAACTTTAAAACAGTGCCCTCTAAGGAGAGATGAAACTGTAAAGTATTTTATTTGGCATTTGGATGCTGTATGCTTTCCACACAAAATAACTCTACTGAAGCAACATCTTTTCACCCAAATCCTTTCTTCTCTCCACAATGGGAAGCTTAGAGGAGGCTCTCAGGCCACCTTGATGCGATATCTACTCTCTTTCTCCATGGCAACTCCACAGTTAAAATTTTTATTTAGAATATTAAAAAGAAAAATAATGTTTACACTAATGTAAACATATTGTATACATTTTGTTTAAGTTTTGATTTCTGAGACAGGCTCTCACTATATAGTCTGAGTTGACCTTGAACCCCTATTCCACCTTGTCTCTACTTCCCAAGTATGGGATTCCAGGTGTGTTCTATGATGTCTAGATACATTATGTATTATACTTCTATCAAGCAGGCACTATAGAGAAAAGAATTATATTTATAATAATAGTATACAGGTATATTTTGTTACCTATTTTATTATTTCAACTCATAAATCTTGAAATTTCTCAAAGCCTCAAGTGGCTATAATTATCATTGAACATGTGTTGAGAATTCTTTACTCCATTTAAAGAGCCCTCTACGCATCCTTTGTTCTCTGTCTTATAAAAAACAGACCTCAGGTATTTTTTATAGAATGAATAGTGTTTATTTAGGGCATGAAGAGGGGAGTTGAGGGGGTAGAAGAGACAGAGGGGGGGGAGGGAGAAGGAGAGGGAGGAGGAGGAGGAGGAGGAAAAGAAGGAGTAGGAGGAGGGACTGGCCATGAACACATGGAGGGGGAAGGAGGTGGGGAATGTGGAGAGAGGGACAGAGTGGGAAGAGGGGAAGAGAGCAAGAGAGCAAGAGGCACCTCTTATACTTTTGAGGATAGTTACTTTCACTTTTGGGTTGCAGTTATGGGAACCAGCAAAGACAGCTAATTTAGGTTCAATCAGAGATAGGTAAAGCCTCCAATTGAAAAGGGGAGGACAAATAAACAGTGCCTTCTCAATGGGGTAGTAAGAATGAGTTTATTTTTGTCCAAAATAGCTAAGAGGCAGCATGTCTTGTTGGAAAGAAGATGAGCTTAAGACTCACTCCAGCTTCATTCAAACTGCTGACTTCCCTCAACTGGCAATCACTTCATTACTCTTAGCCTCACTATTTTACTTGGCTGAAAAATGTGCATAGAAATGTCACATGTATTAAATAAGAAAATATATGTTATAGTATACCTCTCAAACATGAATAACAATCACACACTCACATGACTTGGATTTCTTCTTTTGGAAAAGACAACACACAGAGGAACTATAACAGTGTAGCTGAGATCATGGCCAAGTAGCCTACACCTCATATAGACTAGATAGAATATAAAGAGACTTGGGTTAGCTGTTTCATGTGGAAACATAGCATGTTATTGACAAATGTGACACAAATCTACTGGTTCTTATTCTGATGAAAGAATAATTTTCTTACTATATTTTTATTTTTACAAATGACCGTATGTATATATAGACTGAGAGATAGCTCAATGAGTAAAGTGCCTGCTGTTCAAGGGCCTGAGCTTGGTTCTCTAGCACACAGGTAAAATACAGATATGCCATCACATTTATAATTCCAGTGGAATTTTCCAGGGGAAAATTATAGACAGGCGGATACTGGGGACTCAGTGGCCAGCTATTCTGACATAGTGAGCTTTTGGTCTACTGATTGACTCTATTACAAGAAAGTAAACAAACAAACAAGCAAACAGCAAAGTTGGAGGCCTGATCGTGGAAGACATCCTTAGGGAATCCACTCAAGCAAGTCTGCATAGAGAACACATACATGCACACATGTATAACACACACACACACACACACACACACACACACACACACACTTTGTGCAAAAATAAATCTATCCTCACTGATGGTTGCTGTTTCATAAGGGCAACCAAGAAATGCATGGCTGAAATAAGAATGAATTTGATTTTATGAATTTAGGTTCAAACTCGGCTTTTCATAATCTTGAATCTAGCTGCAACCAAATCAAGACTTTGAGATTTTTTTTTAAATGGAAGAAGTAGTGTTGTAAATGAGCAAATAAAAGAAAAAAATCATAGCAAATAAGAATGGCCTTTTGTCCACTATGAATTTGCAAGAACTGATTGGCAGAGCTTCCTCAGGGCAGGAAGGCAAAGTTGTGAAATCCAGAACTATAACAGGCCTGTTCCCTCTACTCTGCGAAAACAGAGGGAGTTGCTTGAGTCACCTCTTGTGAACTCACTTATGATTTCAGTACCTCCCAAACGACTGCTGGGAATTTAGTTTTAAGTTTCTTGAGCAACAGTTTCTGGATTCTGGTAATTTAAATGGAAAAGCTAAAATTTCTAAGGAAGAGTTTGAATGAAAATCCTGTGAATGTGGGATGCAAAGGGTACTTTCTAAGACTTTATTCTTTCTTTGGCTGTCCTGTCTAAACAATGCACATTTTTGAAGTACAACATAGTGTTTGCTCATTTTTATATTGGAAAGAATAGATTGTTTGTGGTTATTGCTTTTGATAGCTGGGCATCAGGATCATTGTTAGAACTAAAGGCCCCATACAAAATTGGCTTGATAGTTCATTCAAATCTGTGATACTTTGCCCAGGAATATAATTGTTATAATACTACAGACTCCCTTCAATAAGTTTATTCTGATATTTTAAGTGCTTTGTTGTTTTAGATCCTTGGACATCCAGATTTGATATAATCTTCTGTAGAGAGGAGGATTCTTATAGAGAAGAACTTCCCTATTTTTTGGAGAATATGGCTTCACTTAGGCAGCATCTTCAAAAACAAAACATGATGGCTAATGAATGAGCTTACATTTGAGGAGAAGGTCCTGCAAGTGATATAGGTCATTTTCTAGGATACTTTCCCATTTATTCTAGGGGGGGCACATCTTTTTGAAATCTCACCACCCTTCCTTTCAGAACTCTATCCCACCATAGGAGCCAATTAATGTGCAGAGAGTATAAAACATGAGGCGTCTGTACTGGAGACTCCACTGGAAATCTTTTGGTTGGGGCATAATTTTATGTTGTATTAAAAACTACTGTTCTGTGTGTAATTATTTAGTTTTTGGAAACAATTCGGGAAGCACCCTGTACTTCATCTCACCTTTAGGGAATTAAGATGTGTGGAAAAAAATCTAAAGAAGGTCAGCCTTCTTCTTTAATAGTGATATTAAAACAACAACAACAACTTTGTTGTCTCTTAGATAGACATCACTAGATCATAATTCATGTTGAGATCTAGTTTAGAAAATGGAGCTTTTTGTATGCAGCTAAATGAGAAGTTTCCTTACTACATGTTCTATGTCCTACAGTGCCTTTGTGGAGCTCAAGGAAGCCTAGAGACATTTGCTCATGGGCTCTTGATCCCTGTTCCCTGGCTCAGCATTTCTGTTAGTGAATGGAAAACCACACAGGATATTATTACATTGGGTGTGTTAAGGTAAGGAATTTGACTCCTCTCTATTAGTGCTTTAATTTATTCACCATTCACAGGTCATTGACCCCAGGCCTTAAGCATCAAAACAAACCAAAACAAACCAAAAGAATCACAGCACCTCAGAAAACATAGGATTGAACAATTGCTTCAGATATTTTTTTTCTAAAGTAGGTGATATATTATATCATGCATTTTAAAGATGACTATCTAATTTATAGAATGGCATACTTAGTCAGAAGATTCTAATAACAAAAGTTTCAATATGAGAAGGAGGGGTATAGAAAGAGTGGTCCAACTTTAAAATGACTAGGGACCATGGATTAGTGAATCTTGCATACTGTGGTGAGACCACAAAAGATGCAGTCTTATAACTCCTGCTCTTACTAATCCTTCATGAAAAAAGGAACATTGCATTTGTATTGATATTTTGGTAGAGAATAGTGCTGCCTTTATATTTGTGAGGAAATCTTGGGAGGTACTAACCCAGAAGATGTGATAATCATCAGTATAAGGACAGTATAAGAGTATACAATACAGATGCCAACAAGAAGGAAAAAATTCTGACTTGCCTGAGCACATGGATAGGAACCTAAGACTTGTCCAGGCACCCAGAGTTATCTTCCAGGAGAGCAGCCTGGGAACTAACAGTGAAAAAGTCTACTGATAAAGTAATATCATTATGTCCTAAGTAATACTTTCACAAAACAGGAAATTAAGATGTAGGAAGTTGGTGGCACATGCTATATGAGCATGGGTGTATGTTTAATGATGTTCCTCAAGAGCCTTAATACATGGTCTTTGACATAGCAATTTTACTTGAAGAGTCAAGTTGAAAAAAATTAAACACCTATGTAAAGATATGGCTTCAGGCTGCTAAATTTAATATTTAAGGTTAACATAAAGGTTTCTGAAAAAAATAAGATAATAACATTTATGTTCCAGTGTCATTTATTTTTATATTGAACATTTTTCACTCTACTTTCTTCAACTGAGTAGCAAAAGACTGAGGAAAACATTACTTTAAACAGTAGAAAGTACAAACAATAAAAAAGGTCCAATATCATCAATAGTAGTAATTATCCCCAGGAGATGTATTTCCAATAATCTTTCACATATGTCTTCTTTATATGAGAGGAAAAGTACTCCCATGAACCATCAACAATATGGTTGCCAAACAAGACTTGAACGAAGACAATAGCACCTGCCATGCAGATATGGACAGGCAATGTCTCACAGGGTGTCCATTGCTAGATGAAGAGATGCAGTCAATTGATGCCTGCTAAGGGATAGAAAGATCAATCTTCCCGGCAGAGGAGCCTCCTAATTAGCTGTCCAATATTAAATAGTCACCCATCAAAACATGTAGATACAAGCAACACTAAATAGATTTAGTAGGCTGTATTAATATACTCATATGTATGTATGTATACAAGTAAAAGAAAACAACAAAAATAATACCTGAGAGTAGAAAGACAAGGTGGAAGTAGAGGAGAAGGAAGAGTGGGCAGTGAAAACAGGATATAGTAATAGAAGATAGAAAGAGGTCAAATCAATGTATTACCTCTATTGTGTACGTGTATGGAATGGAATTAAACACAACTAATCAACAGTAAGAAAAGTGGGAAAATGTCATTTTTGTTTGGTAAACTTAGTATCTTTCTTTGGTTTGAGGTTTCAACCTCGCTTTCCTTAGTTATGTAAATTAGTTGTTTTGATAAGTAATATTTTAGAAAACAGCTAATCTCACTATATATGTCTGAGAATGGTTCAGATTATATAGGTATGTTGGCAAGGAAACATTATAATGGAACTTGCCTATTTTGCTAGTAGTGACATAAATGTGTGCAATATATGTATGTGAACTTATATGTAAGTATACATAGATATTCTTGACAAATGTGTACAACATATTCATGCAAATGTTTACCAGGGTTCTATCTGGAAAACTTTCCATCTCAAAGTAGCACAAATGCTATTCTACAGTGAAAAAGAAAAATAAACTAGAGTACACTGATGTGCTCAGCAATAAGAATAAGCTATGTTGTTTTCAGCAAAAATAAGCTTGTCAAATTTAATAGTGAGCAACATACACTAGACATAGGAGAGCACATACTGTATACAGCAAAAGAGTACATACTATATACTTAGATTAAACTCAAAGCCAGGAAACTGTTAATGTAGTTTCAGAAATTAGGACACTGGATACCCTAGGGATAGAAAGTGTCAGAAAGTGCTGTAAGGGGTCTGCTGCGGTAGAGGTAATGTTTCTTCTCATGGTGTGAGTCCTGGTTACATCAGTGTACCTACTTTGTAATGAGCAATCAACCCTTGTATCTGTGATTTGTACCTTAATAAGTTGGACTGTCAGAGAAAGGCTGGGTTTCAATTGGAGACAAGAGAAGTATGACCTTTAGGCATCTGTCCCATATTGGGGAATGATGACCGACTAAAGACTGTTACAGTATTGCTTAAGTAGTGTGGGTCTGAAGCTAGAGAGAAATATATTTAAATCCCTGTATCGCTGCTTCTTGCTGTATAAACTACAGAGGGTGCTGGATGAGGCCAGAGATAGAGGAGGAAGCCAAATTGCAGAAGACCTAGCAAAGACAAGATAAGGAATTGGGGCTTTGTGATGGAAAGCTGTTCTGTTAACACCATAGACCAAAAGAGACTTTCCAGGAATAAAAGAACACTAGGAACTTTACTGTACTGATAGCAACAAGTGTTTCAAAAGGATTCACTTAGTATCCCTGCTGCAAAATATCCTTATCTTGAAGGAGAGTAAACTGGAATAAATCCTGAAGTATGACTTAATTGCAATAGAAAAAAGCAAAAGGATATGGAAAAAGCTGCAGGATGAAATCTCAAGGCACAATTTTTAGGCAGATTCTTCTTCTGTCAATGTTTATCCACGCAGCAACAGCCAGAGAAGTAGCTGACCCACTATTGGGTGCTGAGAGTAAACACTTTTTTTTATTCCTTGGATTCTACCCAAACGAAGCAATATAAAAAAATGCCTTTTTAAATCAAGACTTATTATTTTATTTATTTGTGTTAGGTGTGTGCTTGTGTATGGGTGTATGCTTGTGAATGCAGGTACCTGCGGAAGGTGAAAGAGAGCTTGAGATTCCCTACAGCAAAGTTAGAGTTGCTACTCAGCTCAATTTCTGGGAACCAAACTCAAGTCCTCTGTAATGGTTGTTCTGAACTACTGTGTTCTTAAATACCAGGCTCTCTCTCTCCAACTACCCCCATCTTAAAAAAAAAGCAAGAAAGACATCTCCTCATCCTGATAGTAAGACGAACAAAGATATATTTCATATTCTTCCCATGTTGGCAAGGCCCTAAACCATTCAGCATCTTCATGGCCAGAAAGGCATTTAGGAAAAATAGTATATTTTTGGTCATATGCATGAAAGGTTTTGTAATGGTAGTCACAAATATTGAAATTATCATAATATGAAATAAAATCTACAAATATGGTATATCCTGAGGTTTTTTAAATTTCTATATGAACTGCTGAGTAATTTGTTAATTAAAAATATCCCTGGAAACCCTATTGCTTTTCATACCATTACAAATTGGAATGAATACCTATATAACATCACGTCATACATTTAAGTGCTATGAACCCACCGTGCTCTCCACAATCAAATTCATGTATTGCAATCCCCAACTCAGTATCACAGATTGTAGCTATGTTTGGCTACAGAGTCTAGAATGAGGTCATTAAGTTAAAACGAAGTTATTAGGGCAAGCCTCCCTCATCCAATATGGCATGCTGTCCTGTAGAGAGCCTTATTGAGGTGCCATGCCACCTGGCAGGAACTTGATATCGACCATATGTGAAGTTCCTCTCCCAGCCTTTGAGTGGGAACTCCTGTGTCAGCCATAATCCCCTCCACCTAGGGTGGAGTGCTCAAAGGTGAAGCCTATTGTTCTTCAAGGACTTGCAGTCTCCTGAGAGACACTAGCCACTTGTGGAGCAACTGAACTGATTCTGCTGAGAAGCTTCCAGACTTTTCCCCTGCCTTGGGGGTTCTTCATTAAACTTTGAGACCTTGAATAGCAGGTGTTATCTTGGTCTCTGTCTCTTTTTTGCTGCCTTCCCATAAATCCCCGGTTTCCCTTCCAGGTAACCCATTTGATGTAACTGCGGGAGGTTATACTGTCCTCAGAAAACAAATCACCGTGGATGTACTCTGACTCATGGAAAAGACTACATGATGACCCTGGTGCGGGGACATCCATCTCTAAGATGAGAAGAGAGGTCTTGGATAAAAACTGCCAACACTCATCTCCTGAACCTAAGGAAGTCCCTCAGCTCTTTTAGCCTCACTACTAGCAAAGTCAACACAGCTCAGTCTTTTGGCAATAATCAATCATCTTGAAGATCCATAAAGTCCCCATAGAAAAGGATGACTCAGATTTTGGTTTTTCAGTGTCAGAGAAACAGTGGAGATTTGAACACAGCCCTGTTATCGTTCTGGGAAACAGGATCAGCATACTGAGATTCACCGGGACCTCATTTCTCTTCTCAGTTCCATTTAAGACTGACAACAACTATTTTGTGCCATTTTTTGAACGATAAATTCAAATACTATGATGTCATCTAACCACTGGTTGATATATTTGAAAGGTTCTTCTTTATTGTGTGTATGGAATGAAAACATAATAATGAATGTGCTTAGTTATCCTAACCCTTCAAGGCAGCTGCTCTTTTATGTATGCTTTCAGCCGAGAGGCCCTAACGTCACATGCTTTAAAGAAAGATAAGTGGTTTTGAAGATTGTACATTGACTTCTGAGGTGAAAGATGCAACAGTAGCTTGTTAGGGCTAATGTAACATTGTACTGCACAACAGGCACCTTAAGCAGCAAACATTAATTTTCTTATAGTTCTCACATCTAAAAAATCTAACTTGAAGGTGCTAACATGGCTGATTTCCCCTCATCGCTTTTTCTTTGGCTCTCAGATGACCACTTTCTCTCTGAATACTCACGTGATAGTTTCCCTGTGCAGGTGATGCATTTTATTAAAAAACAGTGAAGTTTTGCCAGAATAAACCTCAAAGGACATTTGAGTCACATTCTGAGGTACTAGGAATTAGTGGTTTATCCTATAATATTAGGGATATGGGTTTCAACCCAGAAAAACCAGCAGGTGGATGGGAAGATGGCTTGGTTGGTGAAGATGATTCCTACCAGATCTTCAAATTTGAAGTAAATCTTCACAACTCACTCAATAAAAGGAGAGAAGCAGTTCCTGCAAAGTATCTACTGGCCTCTACCCATATTCTATGGTATAATACATGTCACCTTGCCCACAGCACACACACAGTAGGTAAATACATTAAATACATAAAATATTTTTAAGTTTACTAATTTAAGGTGTGTGTGTGTGTGTGTGTGTTTACATGCACATCAGCTCAAGGTGCCTGTGTGTGTTGCATTAAGTATTAAGGTGTCTATGTGTGACTGCATGTGTTTGTGTTCATAGAACACAGAACATGTGTGTGTTCACATAAGATATGTTGGGAAGCACAGGCCAAGGAATTGCATTATGCTTGTGATGAAGGGGTGAGACTTATTTCAATAGTCTTAACTACATTGATTTTAAACCTGGGAGGTACATAACATTATTTTAGCAGAAAGTTTTCTATTTTTTGTGTTATTATTTAAGGGTCAGAACTCATGCATATGGAGATAATGCTAAACATTATTCAGGTCCAGTTCTTTGATTCCCAATCCCTTTTTCCAGGTGTATTTGCCCTGAGTATTGAAACAATCTTGAAAAATTGGTTACCATTGATTTTGAAAAATGACTTAATCCACACTGATTCTTCTCTAGGTGATTCTGCTTCCAAGTGGCACACAGACATCAACTGGGTGGCCTGGCCTGATGATAGCAGCTGGGATCTCTGCTGTCAATCATCTTCTTTTAGATGCATCAGGGCTATTTCTCCTCATGTACCTCTCCAGGGACTAAAAAGTTGCACCTGAGCTTCAGTAGAGTCTATTGTTTCCCTAATTGATACAAAATGGTGTGTGAACTTCTGCCATTCCCTGCATATCACAGTTTGGGGAGATAGCTTGTGTTCTTCATTCATGCTACTATGTATTCTATTGTGTTTGTGATTATCACATGGTCACATGACTATGCCAAGTGAAGTTCTAAATTATTATATGCCTATAGCGAGGTAGCAGGATGGTATCACAGTGATCATGCAGCTGATATGCTTGACACTTTAGGCAGGGAAGGAAGCCCTAACCTAGAGCTTAAGGCATGTTGCTACTATTCTTTCTATTCTCCAAAGATAAACAATTATCTCTAGTGATTTATATCACTTACCCTTTATGATATTTTATTTCACGAGAGTCAGCCTTGATAGTCACTTCCATGGGATTTAGAATCAACATAGAAAATGCACACATTTCTGCATGATTATCATCTAGATTATGCCAACTACGGTGAAAAGTAGCATTCTAAATGTGTGGACATCATTCCCTAGGGGAAAGAGGCAGCCCCTGAGGTCTCAAAAGGAGGAAGTGAGCTGATGAGCAGCATCCATTGCTCTTGGCTTCCTGATTGGAGATTCACTGTCAACATCTGGCTCGGACTCCGACTGCTACAGAACCTTACCCTTGGACTAAGCAAATTAAATTCTTTCCTTATATTTGTTGAGTATTTTATCCCAGAATTATGTAAATTGTTAACATTAAAGGAAAACATTACAGGAGTCAAGCTCACTACATCCAAAATTTTATATATAAATATAAACTTTATATGAATATATTGAATATAAATATGTAAATGTAAATGTGCTATGTAATGCACATTTGTGTATACATCTATATACTCATGTAAAACACTTGTTTTAAACTATTTTACTACTATATATTGCAATTTCTTAAATAAAATAAGAGGTTTACATAAATTCAATATTCTATCAGTGTCTGAACGACTGAACACACTTTGCCACATCGATAAGTGTACTCAGTTTTCTTGCAGAGAACTTAAAAGTGGCTTAGAGTAATATTAAAAAATACAGCATATCATTTAGTAAATATTCAGAAATGTTGGCATAAGGATTTGATTTGTTATATGATAGACAAATGGTTGAATTAGCAATTTCACATCCAGAAAAATGTTTAAAAGCTGTTATGTGAGATGATGGATATATATTAAGTATTCATTCACTATGCATAAATATGTCAAAAGTATATATCAAAACATCCTATTGGATGTCATAAATATGTAAGAAAGAAATGAAATTAATATGTTAAAGACCTATTGATCCTTCCCTGAATTCATAATAACTAATATAAGAAAGATAAAGAAGCAGCTTCAGTGGTTTCATTTATTCAGATGAATAAAGAAAATGTGCTTGGAGGCAGGGTGTGGGAGGATG
This sequence comes from Apodemus sylvaticus, assembly GCF_947179515.1. NCBI lineage: Eukaryota > Metazoa > Chordata > Mammalia > Rodentia > Muridae > Apodemus > Apodemus sylvaticus. Next base: position 71,394,552 of record NC_067473.1, on the reverse strand, counting down.
GGTTGGGAGTTTTGGGGGAGGGGAGAAACTGGGAAGAGATATAACCTTTGAAATGTAAATGAAGAACAAATTCAATAAAAAATCAACAACAACAACAAAAGAAAATGTGTCATTAAACAATAGAAAACTGTTGAGTCACAAAAAGGCAAACTCCTTTCAATTGGAACAAGATGAATAAACTTATATCCGTAACACGGGCCAGTCAGAAAAAGACAGGTACTGAATGAGCTAGTCATAGGTAAAATTGAATTACCCCAAAATCATATAAGTTGAAAACAGAATGTTGGTGAACAGGGAGCATTAAAGATGGGAGAGGGACAGTTGGCAAAGGTTAGTCAACAGGTATCAAAATGCAATTAATCAGAAGGAATAACATCTAATGCTCTACTATATAGAAAAGTGGCTATAAACAATAATGTATTTTTTTGAAATAGCTACAAGAAAGGTTTGGTGTATTTCACTATGAAGAAATTATAAATGTCAGAGATGATGACACACTGATTATCCTGATTTAATAATTACAAATTCATCAAAACATCATAAATTTACACAATTATTAGGTCAATTAAAGATAAAACAAAAAGCCCTAAACTATTTTTGTAATAATAATTGCAAATGGTATGTAAATTGCTTCTCACAGGCTACTACTCTAGAGAAAGACATAATTGCAAACTGTTTCCTATAAGCAGCAATTTCTTGGCCATATTGCTTCTAGGACCTAATGTGTCTATTACACTTTCTGGGGGAAAGAATAAAGATGATCTCATTTCCAGTGAAAAGAGGAGTCACAGACCCTGCTGCAGAGTTTCTCTTTTTTTTTTCACAGTCCATTCCTTGATTCATCAGGATATAATTTAGATTTTTCCCCTTAGCAATAATGTTTTAACAGGACTGCTCAACATATCACTAGCATCTCCTTTGGAGAAACAACTCTCAGTGGTGCAAAATCCACCCTTAAAAGAAACAAAATTTTCTTTGTGATGAAACAACATATAGTAATCCAAGAGAAAGAAAGAAAGAAAGAAAGAAAGAAAGAAAGAAAGAAAGAAAGAAAGAAAGAAAGAAAGAAAGAAAGCCAAAAACCATACCCACCCAGTTAGGGTCCTTCTCCAATCAACCATATTTATTACATTTCCTTGCTTGTATTGTTTTACAATATAAAATTTTGTGTGTGTGTGTGTGTGTGTGTGTGCGCGCGCGCGCGCGCGCGCGTGCGCGTGCACATGTGTGTGTGTGTATGTGTGATTAAAAGTTAGAGATCAATAGACTATAGAGGTGCTTTAAAATCTTCCATTACTCTCTTTTGACACAGTTATTATACCCATGAGCTCATACCAGCTCTAGTATCTGTAAGACCTAAATATAGTCAAGCCAGATAAAGTTCCCATATAGGCAAGGGATGCTCTCTGACTTAGCTGTACTGAGGGAGGTACTTGAAGTTATTCTTTGCTGTTACAGATAAAATTATTCTTTTGTTATTTTTAAGGTGTGACCACAGGCACACACTAATTTGACTTAGTGTGTTATCAAAAAACAAACAAACAAACAACAACAACAAACCACAGATATAAAATTGGAGTCAGATATAGAAAGTTGAACCAGTAAGTGGTAGGGCCTAGTTTCATTAATGTATGAACTTTTCAAGAATAAAAAAATAAATATATAAACTAAAATTTTGATAGACTACAAGATAAAAAATATGTAATGAAAGTCCAAATAGAAATGGAAGGAAAAGCTATTAGTATATCTAGTTAGCTTCAGTAGGAAACTCCTATAAGAAAATCCTAAGCAAGCTATTCATTTTTTTTAATTTTTATTATAGTTTTACTCACTTTATATCCCAATCACAGCCCCCCTTCTCTCTTCCCAGTCCCACCCTTAGACATCCCTCCCTCCATTGCTCCAACCTCTTCTTCTAAGGCCTTCATTAACTACTAATACCCTTTTGTTGGTTATCTATATCTCAAAAATCACAACAATAACAATGAAGCAACAGGAAGAAGACATCTTCAGGTCAGCTTTGCTCTAATTGTATGTTGGATAATTATATCTTGCTTAGCTTCATTCTTAAGCAGTTGTATTTGGTTTTTCTGTCTAACTTTGACACCTTAATTCTATTCCCTATCTTAAGTTTTGCCAAGAATTACAGTACACACTAGTAGTCAGCTCTTGATGTAGGAGCAGATATAGAGAGAATGCCCTTCAATCAGTGGGCTAAATGACCCCTGAAAACACTGGGACTTTACTCTTAGGCTGTGGTGGAGACACATAATCTGAAAAGAAGGTTTTTAAAGACAATAGATATTTGAGGAGGGAAAGATACAAATTGGGCTTTTGGTGTTATTGCAATTATAATAAACCAGATCAGGAGAGAAGTTACATACTTGATTATTACATGATATCCTTGGAATTACAGGAAATATATTAAAATTCAGTATTGAATTTTATAGGAAAGTACTGATGGGTCTATCTTGAAAATTAATGAGAATATTGACTAAAACATATCTCCTGAATAGTTGGGACGATATATTACTTTAGAAAAGGTCCTTGGTCCTTGTATTAATGATAGGTAAAGCCTAAGAAGCCGGGATACTTATGTTCAGAGTAAAGAGCTAGAAGTGGGATGTTACAGTAGAGAATTGCATCAAATTCAGCAGCATCTCTCCACAAACACAGCGCTGCTGTGGACTTGCTCTGATCTTGAGCTCAAGAAATCTTTCCCATGGATCGTGGCTTCATTGTGGTCATCACATCTTTTCAAAACACCATTAACCAAAACTTTACATCAAGAAGCAAAAATATGCAGTGCAAAACTAAGTTTCAAAAATTTAGGCAAAAACTAAACTGGGTTGTAGCAAGAATCTGATACTGTTCCTTTTCTTTTTCTTTTTTCTTTTTTTCTGTTCAAAATAGTTTATTAACAGTACAGGAAAAAATCTGAATTAGCTTGCCTGCCATTGGACAAAGGCAGGGAAGCACTAAGGTGGTGAGCTAGGGGCTTATCTATGTCATGGCTTGGATATGGGAGAAAGCAGAGAAAGGAAAGAAAATCAGGAAAGACAGGACCTCTTGGAACTTAGTATTCAATAACAGCTGGACAAAATGGCTACCAGCATTGGGAGTTTACCTTTGAATGTGCTTGCTTGGGTGGTAGGTAGGTTTGCTTGGGGATGTCTGATATGGGACAGTGTTTTGGGTTCCATTTCTCCCTCACTCCCTTAAAAGTTCATATCTTCTGTTGTTAGGAACCCACCCTACAGCTTTACATGTGCCAGGCACATGCTATACCAAGGTATGCCTCAGACCTAACACAATGCATTCTGGGGGCTGATCTTAGATAAAATGTAATTCCAGACCCTCACTTGCCTTACCCTATCCAATTTTTCTTTAAGGGAAACCTGCTGTAAACATTATCCATAAGCGATCACTTCCCTAAGTTCTCACTTATTTTTCTAAATTTTTACATAATATTTTATTGATTTTTTTGAGAATTTCACATCATGAACCCTGATCATGTTTACTTTCTAGTCCTCTCTGGTCTGCCTCCACTGATAGCTGCCCCCCTCCAGAATTAAAGAAAAGGAAGAAAAAGAGGAAAGGGGAAGAAGAGGAGGGGAGAAAAGGAAAAGAAACAAAAAGAAAAGTGAAGAAATCGCCAAAGAGGATGCTTGTGGGAAGACCTATAGCTCAAGCTGCATCTGCAGCAGAGGATGGCCTTATCTGACATCAATAGGAGGGGAGGCCCTTTGTCCTGTAAATGCTTGATGTCCTAGCATAGGGAAATGTTAGAGCAGTGAGGTGGGAATGGGTGGGTAAGGGAGGACCCTCATAGAAACAAGGGGGAGGGGGTTGGATAGGGGGTTTGCAGAGGAGAAGTTGGGAAGGGGGATAACATTTGAAATGTAAATAATTAAAGTAACCAATAAAAAATTTAAAAACGAAAAGAAAAGAAAAAAAGGCGAGCCAATTCATGTTGCCCATATTATTACCTGAGCATGGTCAAACTCCAGTGGCTAATCCCCTTAAAGAAAACTGAGACTTTCCTCAGCCACAGCCCTTCCTCCCCTTCCTGAAGCCACAGTTGTGGAGAGTTACACATCCTTACCACAATTTTTAAAAGTTCTCTTCAATAGCTTTCTATAGAGGCTGGTAATTTTGGGGGGAAGAAGGGTAGCCATTGTCACAGAAGCCTTCTATAACTAAGCTGTGAGCCTGTAGTCATCTCGACCATTACAAAAGTAGTTTGCATGACCTTTACAGTCAGCAGGAGCATGGATCATGGACTTACACATGGTTTCTGGCAACAAAACAGAACACAGTCATCCACGTGGGCTCTGGCATCAGCATGTGCCACAGACCTCAGCATGATCTTCAGGGGCAGGACAGATCACAGACATCAACCCAGCCCTCTGCCATAGTCCTCTGTACCACAGTTACCACCATAGTCCTCGACAGCAGCATTAACCTCACAAGAAATTACCCTAGTATCTTACAGAGAGTAGAACAACAACAAACAGTGGTTCAAAAAGGCAGAGACAGGCAGCAATCTAAGGTCAGCCTGGTCTACAGAGCAAGATCCAGGACAACCAAGGCTACAGAGAAACCCTATTTTAGAAAGAAAAAATAATCTAGTTTTCCATCTAAAAATATCATGACTTTTATTAGAAAAGGGTGCAGACTATCTACTCAGTGTGGCTGTTTGGATAGGAGTGACTCCCATAGCTGAGTTATTTGAATGGCCATTAGGGAGTGACAATGCTTGACAGGGATTAAGGTGTAGCCTTGTTGGCTTTAGTATGGCCTATTGAAAGAAACTTGTCACAGGGGGTGTGGTTTGGAGTTTCAAATTGAAGATTCAGTGTCTTTCTCTCTTCCTGCTGCCTACAGATCCAAATGTCTAAGTCTCAGCTACATCTCCAGCCCCATGTCTGTCTGTGTGGTGCCATGCTTCCCAGCATGGGGATAAAGGAGTAAACCTCCAAAGCTGTAAGGTGGCCTCAATGACATGTTTCATTTTATAAGAGTTGCTGTGGTCATGGTATCTTCACAGCAAAAGAACACAGACTAAGACAATGTTCAGCAGTTTGAAGAATAACTCTTTCATGTGTGAACTTACTAAACTTTGAATGTAGTTTCTAAATTTCAAATGTAGAAATAAAAAATAGATATAAAAATGTGAATGAATAAATGAGTAATTTCAAAATGGAATGGAAAGGTCTTTGGGTGGAAAACAATATCTATAAAATGATAGATGTAGTGACTGAAGCCTTTTTATAAAAAAATAATTAAACAATAAATCTAACATATCATGGGTATCAGAGTATTCCCTGCCTATATAAGAAGACAGTATAAGAATTAGATTGCCCACTAATTCATAAAATGAGTAAAAGGGAAGAAATGAGGGGTGAGGGTTGGGCCATGGACTAGTAGAGAAATCTAGGAATCACTTGAATGAACAAACAAACAAAAACCCTTCTCTCTTTGGGTAAGTGGGCTTACCCCCAAGCAGCTAAGAGAAGACAAGGTTCCATTACAAAGAAAAATATGTAAAATGGATAGCCTAAAGACGGCTCTATTTTTTTTTTTTTGAATAGTCTTGTTGAGGATAACCTTATATACTAGAACGGTCTCTGTGTGAATTAAAGCTCCTGGCAAGGGTTTGCAGATGCTGAGCAACACAGTCACTTGTACCACCAATTCTAGTTTGCAAGCTCATAAGTAGATACAAGTATTTTTACACAGTGGCATAGTCATAAAGAAATATAGATCAGGGAAGAGAAGGGGGGTTGCGGGACTTTTGGGGAGTGGGGGGCTAGAAAAGGGGAAATCATTTGAAATGTAAATAAATTATATCGAATAAAAAAATTTAAAAAAAAGAAATAGCAAAAAAAAAAAGAAAGAAATATAGATCCCAATGTATTCATTAATTTAAGCATCATTTTGCATTCTGAGGACATCCAGGTAGTCTCGTGGGAAGACTAATGAATCAGAAGACAGGAAATTATTATTAATATTTGCAAACACTGAGAACATGTTTGTGTTTTGTTGTTTTGTTTTCCACCTCATTTCAGTTTCTTTGTAATTTTCAAAGCAATCTCTTAGAGGGAAAAAAAAGGCATTATGCAAATTTAGCATCCATGGTACTTCCTACTACATCACCTCATTAGGCAACAGCCTGGTAGGATCCAGGAGTGCTTTAAAGTAAATGCAGTCTGTTTTCTTTCTCCTTCTCAGGAGTAAGCCTGCTGTCAATCTTAAACAAGTTTAATATACTTGGCTCTGAATTAATTATATTGTTCATTGTTGTTGCAATTTGTCTGTTCCTGTCTCAGCTTTCTTTGTATTATCTTAAGATGGTTTTCCAACAGACTTTCACGCAACAAACACATAGCCTGCTTCTAATATCTTTAAGAACTTGTGAATAGATGATAAGGTCTCTTTACCCCAGTGAATTTTGCATCTTGGCAATATTTATTACCAGAAAAACTTCCAGAGAGTAAATGTTTTACTTATGCCATAAGACATTTTTGCTGAGCAAGTGTTTTTCACCTTTACAGTCAGTTTCAGTCTGGAAGCTTTAATATGAAGCAAATGAACAAAATATCCATGAAAGCTCCCAAGAAACAACATATTATACATGCATATTCCAGTTTATCCCCATGGGGGACCAAGGAAGGAAAGCATCTCAATCATTGTCACTTTTTCATCCTCACAGAAATGAGAAAAGATTCAGGATTCAGTTATATCCAAACCACATCTTCTGGGTCCACCAAGATTTTCCTTTGGTTTACTCATTATTTGAAGGAAGTTCACTTGTCTTCATGTGACAGTATTTCAGCAAGTTTTATTTTCCCCCGGGGTTGGGAGGTTCTTAAGAAATTATCCATTGACCACTCTGTCAATGCTGAGGTCCAAAGACTCCACTACAAGTCATATTAAAATATTAACACTTACTGTAGTGACTGGAATGAAAATCACCAAAAAGAGATTAAATGTCTGTGTTGCTATGCCTTCACAGCTACCAACAGGCGCAAAGAATCTAAGCAAATGAAGGGAAGAGGCAGGAGTGGAAGTACAGACAGGATGGAAGTGGGAGGAGCATGATCAAGTTTAATGCTGACTTTAGACAGATAAAAGCCAGAGGAGCAAGCAGCACTATTTAAGGACAGCTCATTGCTTTTAACTTTCAACCTTTCTAATTTACTCTCCATGTTCTGATTCCAACTTCAAGAAGCAAGCATCTGATTCTAATTTGGCTCCCCACATGGTAGCCCCACAGGGAAAGATTTGGCAGGCGAGACAACCCGCATGTCCAGTCCCCTTAGCATTATATTTTTCTCATTACAAATTAATACACTGGCATCCAAGTTTGTAATTTGGCTTTGCATGCATCTTGCCCACACAGAAAACGGCAGCCAAGCTATCCCATCCCTTCAGCAGTTAGATTTTTATTTTAAGTCAATCTAATGACATTTTGATTGTAGATCTCAATCTCACAGACTCTGATTATAATCAGATCAAACTGGAGTGAGCTGATAAATCAGGTTCTGCCAGAAGAGTCTGGCTTTGAATTCTAGGAAACTCATTAAGGTAATGTCAGCTCTCTTGACAGACAGCATCGGAGTCTTCTCCATGTGATGTAATTTCATCTACTAGCATCTGATGCTGCAAACCAAGTTTCTTTTCCTTTCTGACATGTCTGGATGGTATACACAGGCCAGCATTTCACTGTACTTTCCTCAGAAGTCACCGCCAATTCAATCTCTGCTAAATCCTTTCTAATATAAGTGAAGTACAGTGTCTTTCCCTTTTTCTACTTTCTCATTAGTAATGAAGCTTCTGAGTCAGTCCAACCTTATTTTTATTTTCACAGGACTTCCCCTTTATAGACCTTCCTCCTATAATATAACCCCAATTATATTTCCCCTCAGATCATTCATGATTTTGGGATTTTTTTCTGAACCATGCCTGCACATGTTTTATTCATGTCAGTAGAGAGGTATAGTTCTTGACAGAAGTGATACTCAAAACGGTCCAACAGCTCTAACCTTGTTTTTAAAGAAAGTTTTAAATTTTTGATTGTTATCTCCACGGTGTTCTGATCTCATCAGTGAGTTACCCTATTGGTGGATTTCTGCTTTAATGTAGTGCTTATCAACCTTCCTAGTGCTGCAATCCTTTCATACAACTCCTCATGTGGTGACACCATCCATAGAACTATTTTCATTACTACTTCATAACTGTAATTTTGCTACTACTGTGGATCATAATGTTTATATCTGATATGCAACACCTGTGAAGGGCTGTTTTGCTTCCCAACGAGAACAACTGCTTTAATGGGTTTTGGGAGGGCTTTTGTTTGTTGTTTGTTTTTGCATGTGTTCTCTTTCTTATATCTTCTCGGCTGTCATAAGGTGAGCAGACTGGCTTCACCATACTCTTTCCATCATGTGTTTCCCTATCACAACTCCTAGTCAATGGGTCTAAATTACTATCAAATATTGGTCTTTCTAGTACCAGAAGGCTGATCAACACAGATCCAGATATAGATACATATATAATGATATAGGTAAATATAGAAATATGGTCACTGAGACAGAAATAGATTACAGGTTTCATGTTTAATTTAAATAGTCTTTTTTTTCAGGATGGAAGAAGAATAACAGATTGCCCAAGAGCAGAAGGAAGGAAGAAATTGTCACCAATGATGACCTTGTGATTTCATTTTCAGGCTTATATTAATTATATTGATATTATCTATATATTTAAAAATGTCTTTAAAATATTCTATAGCAAAATATGTACCTTAAGGAACCTATCAAGTTAATCTACATTTTTGCTGTGTTAGCTTAAGTAATGTGAGCCCCATTATTTTAAAATTTAAGTCCTTTGTGAAATCTATGTGATTCAGATGCAATGACCATATTTTGAAAGGATCATTTCTTCACTGTCTTTACTGATACTACTTCACAGCATTCCCTATTTTTTATCAGAACCTTATAACTTGTTTGATTAACTCTCTCCATGCGGTGGAGAGCGATGTAGCTAATGAGCCAAAAGCTTTGTTCTAATCAAATTTAAATTTTCTTCCCTTAGACTTGAAAATCTACTGTCCATTTGCTTATTCTTGTTGCTTTGGTTACATTACCACTTTGATGATTTGATATACATATGGAATGAAAGGTTTGGCTTCTAGATCGGCTGCAGTGAGTGCCTCCCCCAAAGCTAGGTGGATTTGGGTCAACTAACACTAAAATACAGTTACGTAAAACTCTGGTTCCAACTCTAAACTGCAGGCTGGCTGCAGAGTGGGCTTGTTCTAGGTGAGTCCCTGTCCTTGCTGTCCCAGCATGCTCGAGGCGAGGCGTCCCCCTGCTTGCCTCTGAATCCCTGTCCTTGCTGTCCCAGCATGCTCGAGGCGTCCCCCTGCTTGCCTCTGAATCCCTGTCCTTGCTGTCCCAGCATGCTCGAGGCTGTCCCCCTGCTTGCCTCTGAATCCCTGTCCTTGCTGTCCCAGCATGCTCGAGGCGTCCCCCTGCTTGCCTCTGAATCCCTGTCCTTGCTGTCCCAGCATGCTCGAGGCGTCCCCCTGCTTGCCTCTGCACTGCTCTCTGTTCTGGCTCCACTTTGTGTGTCTCCACAGACACTTTTCTGTGTCTTCCCTGTGTTGTTCCTCTCAGTCACACACAAGATCTACCTCAGCAGAGGCATTCCCTATTTCAAACAGGAAACAACTCCCTCCTCTACAAGCAAATGTCCTGTCTCAGGAAGAGAGCAGCGGGATTGTCTGTCTCTATCAGTGTCCTGCTATCAGGTGCTTTTTTATCAGGAGCTCTCAGAAAAAAACAGACTGAATTAATAAAGCGAGAAGGCGACATTGGTTGTGTCATTTATGTTAAGTGTAGGTATAGGAGTGTCTTCTAGAAAGTTTTTTTTTTAAGAAAGAAAATGTCAACCTCTAGTGTTCATATTTTATCTGAAGAGAAATAGATATAACCTTTTGTAACATTTTCAATTTCATCAACATGCAATTTGCATGTTCTGAAATATCTTGATATTAAAACATGAAAGTCAAGACACTTTTGAAAGAGAGGCTTATTTTCATTTCTTTCACATCAAATGTTTCCCAATATGCTCACAAACAAAGTGTCAGCCAAAGCATTGTTTCTTAAAATATTTGTCAGGGCCAAATGGAGAAAATTGGATTAGAAGAATTCAGAGAAAGGCTTTCTCAGCTCTTTCAAAATGTCCTTTTTGCCCTGCTACTTACTAAAATGCCCCAGCCTTTAATTTTTAAATATGCTACAACAAATAATAATACTGCAGTCTAGAAGAAATTAATAGAAATACCCAAGTGTTTACTTTATTGGATGGCCTCATATATTTTCTATCTTCTAGTTTTTTGACATAATGTACATATAAAGACATATAAAATTGGCTTTGCCTTAGTATGATATTTGATTTTGTTATTGTTGTGATTATTGTTGTTGTTGAATTGATGAACTCTGGGAAGGCTGTACTTCTTCATATATAAAATAATGGATGTAGTGATGTATGATTTCAAATGTCAGAGCTGGTGTGATAGGGCTGTATACTTTCATCCTTAGGGAAGTACTTAAAAAATACCAATGCTACTCCTGTGCTATCCTGTCATCACTAGGAATAATTATTGCTCTTCATTATTATCTAATGTTATAAGAAACAATACTTTTTGCTTCCATTTGTGATCATTTGCCAGTAGAAAACAAAAACTGGGTGAGTTCCTTAAGGGAACTTACATTCTGAGGTGAAGGTCATAGTGCCTAAAACAAATATAATAGTCTTCTTCTTCTTTTTTTTTATTCGATATATTCTTTTTTTTTAATTTTTTTATTTGATATAATTTATTTACATTTCAAATGATTTCCCCTTTTCTAGCCCCCCACTTCAGGGGAAGAGAAGGGGGCTTATGGGCCTTTGATATATTCTTTATTTACATTTCAAATGATTTCCCCTTTCCTTGATCACCCCTCCCTGCAAGTCCCATAAGCCCTCATCCCTCCCCCTGTTCCGCAATCCACCCCTTCCTACTTCCCTGTCCTGGTATTCCCCTAGACTGCTGCGCTGAGCATTTCCAGAACTAGGGGCCACTTCTTCCTTTTTCTTGGACATCATCTGATATGTGGATTGTGTCTTGGGTGTTCCAAGCTTCTAGGCAAATATCCATTTATCAGTGAGTGAATACCATGATTGATCTTTTGAGACTGGGTTACCTCACTTAGTATGATGTTCTCCAGCTCCATCCATTTGTCTAAGAATTTCATGAATTCATTGTTTCTAATGGCTGAATAGTACTCCATTGTGTAGATATACCACATTTTTTGTATCCATTCCTCCACTGAGGGACATCTGGGTTCTTTCCAGCTTCTGGCTATTATAAAGGGCTGCTATGAACATAGTGGAGCATGTGTCCTTACTACATGTTGGGGATTCCTCACTGTCACCTAAAATCTCTTTACCTAGCAACCATCTTTGTAACTTGTAAGCAAATATAATAGTTAATAGAATCCAAAATGTTTTATCATTGATAGGTAGAAAAAAGTATTATCTTTGGAAACATAGTCTTTGACATAAAAATATGTATTATTTTGCTCACAGGCTTGTCTATACAAACTAGTTCTTCTAAAGTTGCTATTGTGACCTTCTTTGTCACCTTTACTACTTTGTACGACAAAAAGATCTGATTCAACTCTTGAAGTTAATAATGAAGAGGAAACTGGAAGACTCTACCTCTAGTAGATAGAAAGGCTTAAGTGGAGGGACAGGGTTAGGGTTACTAACCCATAGTCAAAAATTTCGGACCCAGAACTGCTCCTTATAAAAGAACTGCAAGGAAAAAAATGGAGAGGAAAAACTGAAGAAGAGGCAGTCCAGTGACAAGACCAACTTGAGATCCATCTCATCAGGGAGCACCAAGGCCTGACACCATTACTGATGCAGTGATGTGCTTACAGATGAGAGCCTGGCATGGAAGTCCTCTGAGAGACACTACCAGCAGTTGACTGAGACAGAAGCAGATACTTATACCCAACAACTGGACTGAAGTTGGGGACTCCTATGGTTGAATTAGCAGAAGGATTAAAGAAGCTGAAGGGGAGAATGACACCATAGGAAGACCAGCAGACTCAACTAACCCAGCGCCCAGGGAGCTCCCAGAGACTAAGCCACCAAACAGGAGTATATACAGTCTGAGGCCCCTGACACAAATATAGCAGAGGTCTGCCTATTAAGGACTCAGTTGGAGAAGATGTGCTTAGTCCTAGAGAGACTTGAGGCCCTAGGGAAGCGGGAGGCCTAGTGGCAGGGTACAGTCTCTTGAAAGCAAGGAGGATAAAGAATGGGATGAGGAACAGTAGGAGGGGGGAGGGGTGTAATTAATGGAATATAAATAAATTAAACAATAATAAAAATTCAACACACACATTCATAAAAGAACAAAAGCAAATGTTAGTCAGAAAAGTTCTTGGCTCAAAAGCATGGGTTCAGTCCCAGAGCCCATGTAGTCCAAGTACTGGAGAGGTGTAGATAACTAGAGCCCTGGAGCTTACTGTCCAATCAGTCTAGCCTAATTTTGTTCTCCAGGTTCAGTGAGAAACTGATTCAATAAAAATTGTTATTTATCCTATAAACAGTCACCAAACCCTGACACTATTATGGACGATAATAAGTACATACCAAAAGGTATATACCATATACCATGGTTGCCTCCGGACGGGCCCTGTCAGAGCCTTACACATACAGAGGCAGATGTTAGCAGCCAACCATTGGTCTGGGTGTGGGGTCCCCAATGGAGGAGTTGGAGGGTGGTCTGCAGGAGATGAAGGGGTTTAAAGCTCCATGGGAAGAACAACCTTGTTAGTCACCCAGACACTCCAGGACTCCAAGGGACTAAACCATCAGCCAAGGGGTTCATATGGTTCCAGCCAAAAGTGTGGCAGAGGAATGCCTTGTCGGGCATCAGTGGGAGGAGTGGTGCTTGGTCCAGTGAAGGCTTAATAGATGCCCCAACAAAGAGAATATGGGGTGTGTGTGCATGGGGCGTGGGTCAGGTGGAGGGGCATATACTTGGAGGTAGGGGGTGGGAGGAGGAGTTGGGGGTTTGGGAGGAGGGGGAAAGGCAGGAAAGGTTTTAGCATTTGAAATGTAAATGAAGATTAATGAAGATTATATTCAATAAAATAAATAAATAAATAAAATCCTATGGTAAAAAAAATTGGTAGAGGCTGACAGAATGTTATCTGAGGTTTTCTTGTAATCCATGTATGCAGGCACACACATATGTGAAGACACATGCACATACACACTCATAAGCATACACATAAACACACACACAACGATTTAGAAAATAAAATACTGCAGAGCAATATTGACATGGTAGAAGACTTGATAAGGTGTGTGTTTATTCCTCTCAATGGAAAGACTTCCTTTGAAGCAACCTGTTAAAAGAATTACTGAGTGAAGTCTATATCTCCGTGACAAATGCCATCTCTTTGAAATGTGTACTAAAGCCACTTGCAGCCTTGTTTGAAACAGCACAAGGAAATGGAAGGGCTTTTTCTTTTAACGCATCTTCTAAATCCATTCAAATTCATAGAATCATGGTTATTGTCACTCAATGGTAGGAGATTTTATTTAGCAATTGGACAGAAAGATCCATTTGCACCTTCATCAGCAAAGCAAAGTTGTTGGGGTTGAATAATTCCTCGGTTTATAACAGGTATGGCCTGCCTGTCTATGATGGCATAGCCATACATTCTTCAATAGGAAGTAAAACTCTCACTTAATCTTAGAAGTAATCCTCACTGGCTATGATGAATGTTTTGTTACCTTGTACAAGGTCCAGTCTTTTTTGTTTGTTTGTTTGTTTTGTTTTGTTTTTTGGATTTGGTTCTTTTGAGACAGGGTTTCTCTGTATAGCCCTGGCTGTCCTGGAACTCACTTGGTAGACCAGGCTGGCCTCGAACTCAGAAATCCGCCTGCCTCTGCCTCCCAGAGTGCTGTGATTACAGGCGTGTGCCACCACCGCCCGGCACAACGTCCAGTCTTATAAATGACAGTCAGGTTATAAAGGTGATAGAATTGGAGAGAGGATTTACATAAGATTATTCTAGTTTATCAACATGGTTTTCCTTCGGTGGTTAGGAATCCTAGAGGGTAGGTAAAAAACATCCCTCAGAAGAAACTTTACCTGCAGCTGGCTGCTACATCTCTACCTAAGTGTCCCACTTTGTCCTTCCTGAGGGTGAGCCTCATTTTGAATTTGCCTAGTTAGGTCTCACAATTCCATAAGCCAGTACCTGATAGTAAATCTCCACTTACATCCTTCCTGAGTTCTGTGCCTGAGTGTAGATGATGCAGTAGCTCTCGTCTAGATCCCCTATCCTTTCCCTTTCTCAGTGCCAGCCCAAAGACTTTTCTCTTTCCCTCCTAAGGAAACCCCCACAAGCAAGCAGAGTGAGAATCTAGTTCATAAAGCATGTGCCCACATTTCTAGAAATTGCAGTGGATTCGAAGTTGTTTTGCTGTTTTATCAGTGATAAGTTCTAAAAGCCATAAACAAAAAATGATTTTATTGTTATCACTTTAAAAATTCCAGATCATTGTTTTATAAGGTGATGCTACTTGAAAGCAAGTTGCTTGATCGGGCTTTAATTTCAAAGCACCTGTTAAAGAACTACATTAAAAGAGAAAATTATCAATTCTGTAGTAATAGTCTAGGGACTCCAGAGTAGACTGTCTATTCTTTTTCTTTGAGACTAGATCTTACCATGTAGCTTAGGCTGTATTCAAAATTATGATCTCCCTGCCTATCTTTCCAAGTGTGGGGATTATAGGTATATGGTACCTCATGCTTCTAGGAAAGGGTTTTTCACAGCAAAACTGATTTTTGTTTTAGTATCTTGTGTCAGATACGTGTTTTAAGGACAATTTCTAATATCTGACAAATCAGGTCTATTCTCATTTCATAGTGTGGTAGAATGAATAATTTAAATAAATCACAAGTAAAAAGCATTAATGACTTTATATGAGCTAGGAAGATAATGAAACTAATTTAACTCAATTTTAATTGACAATATATATGGATATAAGCAAAAACAGGGGGTTATATTCATGAAAGAATATTAAAATGCAAAGTCCTCAACTTTTAGATCTTTGCCCAAAGTGCTACTATCATTGAAGATTTCAATTTATGTTATTTTATTTATTCAACCTTTCAGGAGAATTTTTATAAAGGTCATTTTGGTTTTTTCAGTGAGTAGGAGTCACTTAATACAAGATTTTTTAAAGTAAGACGAAGTTGCTTGTTTTGTTTGAAATTGGATAAAAGACATTTATTTCTTCATTTATATGCTCTTTTATAAAAAAAATCTAATAGTGCAATGATAAAACCTTGGCTTTATGACAATTCAATCAGCTCATATTTCTCAAACTTTAGAAGAAATGCAATATATAGTAACATTCAAAGAAAATTTAGTGATAGTATAGTCTCTGTGATGTTATGATTTTTATTTGTTTAGAAGAGATTACTAATAGTATGTTGTCCTGTCAGAAGACCTTAAACATATGGCCAAATAGTTACAAGGAAAGATAAATCTAATATCTGTAATGCTTGTACATGCTTTAAACTTACACTTACTTAAAAGGGAGTCTTGTTTTGAAGGATTATCTACTTGAGAACTTTTGAGCATCAACTTTTAGCTTCTGTCTTAACTAGAAGGACATAAGACAATCTGTCAGTTCTACTCATTGACAGGATAAACTGCCTCACAAACTGTCCATGTTTCCATCTTAACTAAGGAAACTGAATTATAAGTACATTATACACACATGCATGAGCAAGTGCAGAAATAATCGGTCCTTACTGCTTCGCGGAGGGTGCATCGTCCTCGGTGCCTCACCTCACAGATCAGCAAGTTTGCAACTTGGTGATAAAAGAGACCATCACTGTTCCTCCTCTGTCTTGCTAGGAACAGGTTTTTTTCTAAAGACTCATTTAGAATTTGCAAACTTCATCCTTAAAATTATCAGTAATACTTCTTCCTTTGTTCTGCCTGAGATTCCTCTATCTAGCCACGTCTCCAAATTCAAACATCCTAAAAATCATGAACTCTTTTTTTTTCCCCATTCATTCTGCAGTGGCCTCGAACAACTATACCTGGGCAGGGTTCCTCTTTAAGGTAACTCTCTGTTTTCCTTTTCATTTTATATATATATATACACACACACACCTTCAGGAAAAAGCAAAAATGCTTCCACATTCTGATTCAGTTATTTTTGACTCTTCTGATCATCACTTTCCTGTCTCTTCTAGTAGATAGCTGTATTCTCTCCCTTCATCATTCCCCCTCCGTCTTTTAACTGGCATTTCTTTTCCTTTCCTTCTGTCTTCTGTTTTGACTCCTTCTTTAACACCTCACCCTATGAAGCATCCACCACTGTTCACAGATCCCTACCTTAGCTGCGCTCATCAACACATAGAAAGACTACATTTCTCCTCCCACTACAGTTATGACTGGCAAACTATACATCTTGTTTTGGTTTATAAAATGTGAACACACTTGACACGCTCCTCTCTGGGAAGAGCTAGAGCTAAAATCTCATACTCACGTGTCCTTGAAACATCCATTATTCAGGTTGCATATAACCAAAGCAGACTAGGAAGCTGAGGCAAAATCAAAACTCTAATGACATCACAGAGATAGGCTGGTTTGAACTGTGTCCTTTGCTATTGTAATACCAACAGAGGAACAGAAAGCATGGGATCCTTGAACTTAATTTTAGCTATGAGATATGTTTACATTGCAATAAAGGGAAAACTGCATTCATCTTTTGTGGTGTCAATTACAAGGATCTGTGCCCTATGTGCCATCGCAGACCAGATGAACACTTGTCTTCTCAGTGCCAGCTTTTCAAACAGTCCACTCTCCAGATTTCTCTTAATAAGGAGTCCAGTCAGGAAGACTTAGAACCACTGCTCAGGTTTCCCAGTTAGAAGTGTGTGAGCCATCCTGGAAATTTCTTCATTTACTCTATGTATGTCATTTCACCTGAACCTCGAACAAGTTTTTCTTCCTCCCTCAGTCTTGGTGGGCCTCTCAGACAGCTATAGATGCTATGCTGGGAGGTCCCTTTACAACTTCTCTGTCTTCTAGTCCACTATCCAGTGTGACAGCCTAGATGCCCAGCTTACAGCCAACCCTTTCCCCTCCAAAGA
Source organism: Apodemus sylvaticus (assembly GCF_947179515.1). Classification (NCBI taxonomy): domain Eukaryota; kingdom Metazoa; phylum Chordata; class Mammalia; order Rodentia; family Muridae; genus Apodemus; species Apodemus sylvaticus. The sequence goes on along the minus strand of NC_067473.1, from coordinate 71,377,298 downwards.
AAATAAATTTAAGTGTGAAATCCAAAAGAGGTTTGCGACTAGCCTCAGGCTCCTGTCCTGCCTCTGGGCTCAGGTTCTCCTCCAGCCTCTCACTTCCTTCAGTTAAGTTCTACACTGCTTGGTCTTCATTTCAGCATCAGTATGTGCCAGCTCTAACCAGGAACTACTCGTCGTTGTCCATTTTATTCTTCATTAACTTCGGTGAATTCTTCCATTTTAGCTAATATGCTACATTTCCTAAGGCACAGGAAACGCACATGCATCAGCCACCATTAATTCCCCTTTACATTTTTCTAGTTGAGACTCTCATAATCTCCTGATTCAGTGTTCCACACAGCAGATCATAGCCCTTTTCTCTGCTGCTACTCTGTCCTTTGGTTGATAATGTATAAATGTGGCTTTTCCCTCTTGCTTTGCCTAGCTCTGATTTTTAAACATTTATTTATTCTCTCTCTCTTTCTCCCTCTAGTTGTGTGTGTGTGTGTGTGTGTGTGTGTGTGTGTGTGTGTATGTGCATGTGTGTGTGTAGCTGCATTCATATAGAGATAGAATAGAGGACAATTTGCATTTTTTCTTGTCTTCTACCATGTGGAACCTGGTCATTGAACTCAAGTTATCAGGTTGACAGTAAGGACCTCTAGCTCTTAAACCAACTCACTGGACCTACAATTTTTTTTAGACAGAACTTTAGTTAAGTCTTTAAACTTCCTGGCTAACCTACAATGCCTTAACATTGAACTCCCGCTTTAGAAGTGGTGCAAATTCAGGGACTTATGATACCATTTTAGGTAGTGCTGGGGATTGAACCCAGGGCTTCCTGCATATTAGGTAAGCACTCTCCAGGTAGAGCTACTCTGCTGGTCCCCAATTATGTGCTTCAGTGGTGTCTTTGCTTGACTCATTGAACTAAATCCTGTAGTTGTAATACAAAAACCAGGACACATAACCAATTAGATAAATGTTTAATCATTTGATTAATATACTGATAAGTAACAATGAGGTTAATTTACTTAAAAGAATTTTATCTGGAGTTGGTTAATGCTCTTTAAAAGGATATTCTCTTTAAAAAGTTAAAAGCCAATATTTTTAGAATGAAAAATAAAAGTTGGAAAAAATGGTTTTCTTGAAAAATGCACAAAAGTTTAGTTTTTTTTCTAAAAATAGATTATAAGTCTAAATGCTAAAGTTTTGATTTTTCTCTTTTGGATGCCACTAAATCATAGTTTACTATCTTCAAGAGTATATTGAATTTTACACAGCTTACTTTACAGGCAAAAATTGTGAACATAACTCCTTTTCAATAGATACAAAATCTAATAGTAAACTACCCAAAAGGATGGATAATTTATATGGTTTCTTCCAACATAACAAAGCAATAAAAGTATGACTTATGAGAACTAGGCTATATTGAGAAATTAAAAGAAATGAAGCTCTGGAAACCACCAAATAGCACTAAATATCATCAAGGCGACCTGAAACACAACCAACCACAGTGCTGCAATTAAATAAATCTTCATACATGCAGGGAATAAATACGTCAGGAGAAGGTTTTGAATTAGAAACTATAATATGATTTGTAAAGCAAATATATGAGTTCAGTACATTCCAAGACATACAAAAATACATGCCTTTAAGCAGGCTAGCAGGTGCTGTTCAAATAAGTTAAATGCCTTAGCCATCTCAAAGCTCTGGGGTTATTTACTAGTACTATATTTATAGAGCATCAAAATATATTTTTCTACAAACATCTGACTTATCATATTCAAGTTCTTAGGTTGTTTAAGGAGGTGGTATGTGTGTGAGGGGTATATGTGTAACTATTCATATATGTGGGTGGTTGGGTACACCTCTGTGTGTGTTTGTCAGTGTGTATATGTGTGTATTTGTGTATATGTGTCTGTGTGAATGTGTGTATGTGTGTATGTGTGTATGTGTTTGTGTGTATTTGTATGTGTCTGTGTGTATTTGTATGTGTGTGTATATATATGTGTGTGTGTGTATGTGCATGTGGAGGCAAAAAGACAACTTACATGTCATTCCTCAGACTCTTTCTTTCTTTCTTTCTTTCTTTCTTTCTTTCTTTCTTTCTTTCTTTCTTTCTTTCCTTCCTAACTCCCTCCCCCTCTCCCTCTTCTCTCTCTCCCTCTCCCCCTCCCTCCCCTTCTCTCTCTCTCTCTCTCTCTCTCTCTCTCTCTCTCTCTCTCTCTCTCTCTCTCCATCCCCTTTCTTTCTCAGTGGCCTAGAGCTTGTAAGTCAGCTAGGCAGGGTATTATTAGTAAGCACTTGCGATCACCTTGTCTCTACCTCCTTAGTCTCAGCTATAGAATTATAAGGACATGTGATTGAACTCAGATTTTTCAACAAATAGAAATTTACTTAAAATCTTAAGAGGGCATTCATAAGTAAAGAAAGCATATTGCAAGACAAACAGAGAATCATGGATAGATATTCTCCCTTAAATTTCCTGAACTCTAAGTTATACACACACAGCCTGTTGCTTTGGCAAAGGAATGAAATACAAAGGCTGAGGGGAGGAACACCATGAACTCCGCATCTCACATACAATCTAGTCAGATCTTCACTGGCTGTTTACAAACATACTCAAACAAGAGAAAGGAAAATGTTATACTGAATATTCAGAATTATATTTTATATTAAATGTATCCTTAGACTGCTGTAAAGTCTGATTAGGTTTTGTACTTGACATGTCTTAAGGGTATGGTTGCTCTGTCTCTGAGGTTCATACTAGGTAGTCACAGTTTTCAACTGACAAACCCATATTCCTATGTTTGGAAACCTAGGTTCAGCTTAGTCTTGTGTAATGTCCACAGATGATTGACAGCATTCCATTGCCAAGCTGACCAGCTTCTTGTACTATTGTATTCTTGTATTATTATAGACTCTCAGAATATTGTCTCCATGAATCTGCACAGTGATTCTTACAAAGAGGTCTTGCTTTTTCCCAGTGTAGAGGTGACAGTATTGTGCACCTATCTATCTATCTACCTTAAACTACTAGAAATATCATTTGAGCATTTAATTTGGAGAACAAACTTGGGAAAAGAAATTAGACTGAATGACAATGCTGAACAAGGATTCTATGTTATCAAATAAGCCCATGACATTAGCTTTTCTATAAAAACCCATTGGTTATTTTAACCTAAGGACTACTGGCTAACTTCTGCAATAGTCTGATTAATAATCTAAAAAAGTTTAAAATATTGAAAGTGGTGAAAGCAAAGTGAGGAAGCAACTTTACACAAAGTCGTTTCTGGATCAAACTCGGGTCTCCATGCTCAACATGCGCATACTGACCAGACTACTCTGCTGCCTCTCAAGTTCTTACAGTCCTTGTTTCAGAAGCAGATTCAAATTTTCAATGATTTTGGCCTTTACATTATTATGCTCTTAATTCTAAGGCTATCAAACTAAAGACATACTACTTTATAACCACTATTGCTTTTCTCAATTTGGGTAAATCTTAGGAATTTCCATCGAAATGACCTCGTTTTGTTTTATATATGAAACTACATACAATTTTTATTCCTTTTGTTTCTGTATATCTATATGATTGGTTAAGAACACTGATAAGTGGATATTAGCCTAGAAACTTTGAAACACCCAAGACATAATCCATATATTAAATGATGTCCAAGAAGAACGGAGGAGTGATCCCTGGTTCTGGAAAGACTCAGTGCAGCAGTATAGGGGAGTACCAGAACAGGGAAGTGGGAAGGGGTAGATGGGGGAACAGGGGGAGGGAAGAGGGCTTATGGGACTTTCAGGGAGTGGGGAGCTAGAAAAGGGGAAATCATTTGAAATATAAATAAAGAATATAGCGAATAAAAAAACTCAAAAAAAGAACAAATGAATTGATAATTACATGGAAGATCAGGAATGACTATAAGGAATAGCTAAACCATTATTTTTGTTTATAACCTTCTTTATTCTTTAGGGCTACCATTGGAGAGAGAAGCCCCTTCAGAGGCAGGCTTCTTGTTTTGTTTTGTTTCTTTTAGGTGGGTTCTGGGGATCAAGCACAGGTCCTTATGCTTGTATGGTAAGCCCTTTACTAACTGAGCTATCTTCTTAACTTCCAAATCATGCATTTAAGAGTGATTCTAATATTGTAACAACGATGGAGATAATACCATAAGCCACATATTACCCTCCTTATAAAAGTTGTAAGAAACCAATACTGAATGAATCAATCTACAGTTGCTAGCTAATGGTACTGCACAAGCAAATATTTATCCATAGACATGCTCAAGCTCCATGTGCCTTTTAATTCTTGGTTCTATGTGTCTTAGAATTTGCAGAGCCCCAAGTGACGTCTGAAGAGTAAGCCTCTTAAAACAAAAATAGCATTTAAGTGCATAGCTATTACAGTCTCATTTGATATTCATTTTAATTGCAATGACTATAATGAATATACTTTGCATTCAAACATGTGCTATAAATGCTTCTGAGAAAGTTCCAGTATAATTCAGTCTTAGTTACAGAATGATTACATGGATATTTCAAATAAGATGGTACCATAAAAGAGGAAAAAACAATTACAACAAATATTAATTCATTAAAACAACAAAATAAATATTTTTATTAAATTCTCCCCTTTCTTATTTTGATTAATAGAGAGTGCAGTACGCATGGTTTTGCTATGTTAGCCACTCCTACCTGTGTCTGCTGTTCTACAGTAGCTCACCTGGTAAGGAGAAACAGAGAAGGTGGAAAAGGATCCTGAAGTGTAGGCAAAAATCCACTTTATGGAATATAGAAATTGTTCCAATTGTATTAAAAACACTATCATATTAGTGTGATTTAGCTGAAAAAGTAGTTAATTATATACGCTGTTTATTCTAGCCTGTTTGAGAATCCCTAATCCTTTTAGTCTTCACTCACATAAAGAACTAACTACTTAGATTTAAACAGGAGATGCACTCATGACAGTAACAGTTTCCCAAAGATGGCTAATAAAACCACCCATGAATGTTTGCTGAAGGCAACCATTTCTGGATCCAAACAAATACCATCAAAACTTATGTGTTGGGATGAGCAATAAGGAAGTGTTGATGCTTGTTCCTACTTAGGCAAAAATGTCGGCTGGTTGATAAGGGAATGTATTAAAACCCATTCAAATTAATAAGCATGTATCAAGAACAGATGCTGTGTAAATGACAGTATGATAGGCTGTTTTATTGGAAGAGAAGGCAGAACAAGCGTAGAAAACAGAGATGAGGGAAACCAGGAGAACAAGACAAGACCTTCTAAGTCAAATGGACGTAGCTCGTATAAACTCACAGAGATTGAAGCAGCAAGCACAGGTCCTAAGTGGGTGTGCACCAAGCCCTAGACATACATTTTAGAGCTTTTAGCTTAGTATTATTAAAGGACTCCTGAGTGTGTGAATGAGTGGATCTTTGAACTTTGTGACTTCTCTTGGTGCTCGTTTCCTTCTATTGGTTTGGTTTGTCCAACTTTGAAGAGACTGTGTTTGCTTTATGTTATATTTTGTTGGTATCTTTTAGAAGCCTTTTTTTTTCAAATGAGAGACTGAAAGAGAGTGGATACAGATGGGAGGGGAGGTGGGCAAGAACTAGGAGGAATAAAGGGAGGGGATACTGTAATCAGGATATAATGAATGAGAAAAGAATATATTTTTTAATAAAATGAGGGAAAGGGGGGAATGAAAGAATCATAGAATATTTTAAAAATGCCTGACATTCATGATGGTAGTTTTCAAAGAATATTTTAGGTACAATGGTAATCTATAAATGTATTAAAAGACAATGTTGCATTCTCTGAAAATATACATAGAATAGAGTTATTTATTGTGCAAGTAACTGTTCTTGTTTTGTCTATGGCTGGGATAAATATCTTTAAAAAAAAGAGCAAAATAGCAGAGAAAGGGGTTTATTTGGTTCATAGTTCAAGGTTATAAGCAATCATTTCAGGGAAGTCAAGGCAGAAACTTGAAGCAAATAATTCTATCACATCCATTGTCCAGACTTAGGAGCAACGAATTAACTCGTGCATGCCAGTGGTCAGTTTCTCTACTCTTAAACTCTTAAAGACCTCCTGCCTAGGGAATGATGCCACCCACAGTGGGGCACTCATCCCTTAAATAAGGAAACAATAATCAATATCATCTCCCACAGACAAACCTGATCTATATAGCCTCTTATTTATACTTCTCTGAACTGGTTCTAGGTTGTATCAACTTAACAATTAAAACTATTACATTTCCCTTATTTTTCCTAGAGCTTTGTATATCATGTTATATAAATGAGAGTAATGGGTGTGTGAGATTCCTTGTGGCTGATAGGAAAACACACTATTAGTGAAGAAAAGAGTGAAGACTACTCATAAGACCAAGAGAATTAAAGGTTAGTTGCCTTAAGTCTTAAATCAGTTCTCCCAGTACATAAACTGTACATTATTAACATATTTATTTGGCAACTCTATTGTGCTTTTAAAAACTACTAATATATTTTAAAAATGATAATGGAAATTTGGCTATACCAATGAAACCACCAAGATTTCTTTCGGGTGAGCAATCTGTCCTACTCCTCTCCCATGCTAAGACTGAAGAACTAATTAACGTAAATCTGGGAACAGAGCCTCTGTGAGGAGCATTCATTCTTGAAACTGAAACAAGCTGATGAGGTTCCTTAGTGGCTCCTGCTGACCCAAATTTTCCCCGATCCTTGGTTAATGCTTGTTAGCGATGGAAGCAGGATTCAATCAAAATTGCTGTGTGGGGTAAAGGGTATTGGAAACACCTGTTGGGCTGTGTGGCACTCTCAAATTCTCAGAGCTGTTCTTCAGTGCATTGAGATTTGACATCATTTGAGAATTCACTATATGTATTTGCTAGAACTGCCAAGCAAAATGTCCAAAGCAAGCATGCAGTTAGGCAGTTGGAAAGTGAACCTTGTGGTTCAGGAATAGGAAGCCTAGGTTCAAGAAGCTGGTAGGTGTAGTTTGGCAGCAGGAGTCCTCCTCACTGAGTCGATACATGACAGAGTGTTATTTATTTATTCTTCTTTGAGGCTGCCAGTCCTGTTTAAATCAGGACATCTCCATCCTGACTACATTTAGCAGTCTTACTTCCTAAAAGCTCTAACTCAAAATACAACCAGTTTGGGAACCATGGATACAATATATGTTTCATAGAGAAACACAGCTCATTGCATGAGACTTATAACAAATGCATACTATCAGGTTTACTTTAGACTCATTACATTAAAATCACAAGCAGTAGAAACCAGCAGTTCTACTTTCCAAACTCCTGCGTGTTCTTCCCAAGCACACCTAGTTTCAAAAGGACAGGGTAGGAACTCAGTCTACAGTGTAGCATTTACTTGCATACAGACCAGTGCCCATAGTCACTTCCCATCCCAGGGCTTCTGAACAGTGCCAGAAAGGCCATTCATATCCCACCTACTACTGTCCAGTCCCCAACATCAATCTGGATATTTCTTTCTGCTTTCTCAAGGACACATTAATTCAATATGCCAACAATAAACATACCTTTCCTCCAAACAACACCTGCCCTAACTTTCTAAACCCATCACTTTTATATTTTCGGGTTTTACTCTCCTACAATCAATGAAGTAAATTATAAAAATCTAATATCATGAGGCTTTGCACAAGAGAAGCACACAGAGAAATCCACTATTGATTTAGGGCATCACATAGTCTATTACTCTTTGTAGACACTGTGTAGACACAATGCAATATTATAATATTGATTATTAATTAAAAGTACCATTCATTTCTTTAAATACTATAGACTTCATTGATTCCTAATATAGCATCTCATCAAAGCACACATTCTTTTCCTAATTTTGATAGTAAAAAAGTGATGGGAAACTGAGGCTGGACAATAAGATATACATAGTACAACATTGTCACTTACATCCTTGAATACTGTTTTTGCCACAAGAAGGTAAGGTACACACATGCAAATTTGCTTGATTTTGCTATTCCACAACCATATTTCAAAATATGTTGCCCATGATAAATATACCTTATGCAATTTTACTTCTGCATTAAACAGCAAATATTCACAAAGGAGTTCAAATTCAATGAATATCCCAAAGACATAACAGGAAAATCTCAAGGCTGCAAATCAAAAAGCCCTATTCTTTCCACTCACAACTCATGCTTATTTTTGCTGGTATGTTATGGACCAAATAATGCATATCCTTCTATATTTTGATGCAAATTTAAAGCAAATTTAGTGGCATGTCCCACCTCTAATAATAAAGGGTTTTTGTTTGTTTTTGCCGAAAAGGTATTCTCAGTATAAATTTGGGGGCTTCCTTATTTTCTAAATCCCCAAACCATCTTGTGCACACATAAACATGCACACCTTCACACACACATACACTATCTGCCAATGAAATAGACTGTCAGGAAAGCAACTTCAGAGTGGGCTTCTTCAGACAGATACTGTTAAATGACAGCAGAGAGCCCTAAAATCTCTCACCACTCTATACTAGATTTCCTGGCAGACAGCCTTCAGAAGGCTTTCATCTTTACTTTAAAGACACTGGAGGAACTCAAAGAAAATCACTTGAAAGCTCACAAGGAGCTCTGACAAACTTTTGCCCAAGGCAACTGCTTGATAAATGAGCATTAACAGCATACTATGTATCTATATATACATATATATATGCATAAAACTGAAAAAAATCTATAAGCCTAAAATAATGACATTGCTTATTTTAAAACCATCACGCATTGGAAGCTCCACTGTCCAGAAAACAAGCCTGGTGATTACATTGGACTCATTTCAGCCATCTGCACACTGAGGACTGAAGACTGGACAATAAGATAATAAGCCACACCTGTTGGATTGTTTAGGCAATTGAAAACACCAGCTGAGATAGTAATTAAAAGTAATGTTCCATCACAGCCTACCTGGGGTGTTCAACAACCTGGACATCCTGCAGAAGTAGGAGACATACTGTTCACAGTACTCGGCGCTGCTGGTGATGGCACTGATCTGGTCCATGGAGGCACTGTAGATGAGCTGGGTCACAGAGTACTTTTCTGGGTTGTAGCCTACCACTGTCGTTTGCATCTGTAAGTCATGAGACACTATGGTCCACACCTTGTCCTCTGTGGGCAGAGAAATAATTAAGACAGTGGCTCATTAGTACTCCAGTGCTTCTCCAAATGTCAGAAGATAATTGAACCACATTTTAGCTGTTATTTTCATTAAACTGGTATAAAACTGAGTTAGAGCAATCCAGAGAGTATTTTAGAAAAAGAGGGAGACAGTTTGTTGCATGTGTTATATGCATGTGTGTTGTATGCATGTGCGTATTGTATGCATATATGTATGTGTAGGTGTGTGTTGTGAGTTTTATACATGTGTGTGCATGTGTGTGCATGTATATGTATGTGTTTGTGTTTGTATGCCTGCAAATGCAGAAGAGGACCATGTAAAGTGTTTCCCTCAATCATCTTCTTCTGTACATAAAACAAATGCTTTTGTAGTATTGATTTAAACAGTCAAGACCTGATGACTTTTTTTTCTTTCATCACTTAATTGCAATGAATTCTCAAGTAAAAACATTACTCTGCTAGATTAAGAAAGCCACTCAAATACTTGCCCATTCCCAAAGGCTATAATCTGAGTAATTATTGAGAATGGCTTTTCTAAAGCAATGGCGCTTTGCTCATTATAAATTCCATTTTTATTTATTTATCTACCAAAAAAAGAAAAAATAAATCTGTGGTGGGCTTAAAGCCAGAAAAAACAATTAGCATTATATCATATCCCAAAACTCTGTGCCCCTTTGTCTGTATTTTGTCATTCCTTGTGACCTAGCATTACCTTTCCACTAACTTTGTCTTCTAAACGTTATACTATACCCACACACACAGCTGTTCACATACATATATGGACACATTACAGTCCAGGATCCACATATAAATTAGAAGATATATATTTTCTTTTCCTTTTCTCTTTGAGATTTTGTGACCTTGGTTAATCTTATACACTCAAAGTCCATCCATTTTCCTGAAATTTTTAATTTTCAGTTGCAGCTATTTCCATATGAATCATATTTACATTATCTCAAATTACTTTTTGAGTCAGGGTCTCTTACTGAGCCTGAAGCTCACAGTTTTTATAGGCTTGGCCACCTAGCAAGTCCAAAAGATCTGCCCATGTGTATGCACAGTGGATTTGTTAAATATATAACCATCCCCATCTTTTACATGGGTGCTGAAGATTTGAAATCAGACCCTTCTCCTTTCAAAGCAAAATGTCTTACAGCTGAGCTATCTTCCTAGCACTCCATGTCTATGTTCTGCCTATAAGAACAAAGTAGAAAATGGTATTTTTATTAAAATAATGAAAGATCTTTTACTATCAGAAAAAGACTATCATTTCTGGTTGGGATTTTGACATCAGTCTGGAGCTCCCGTGTGAAGCTCATCATTCAAAATCATCCTCATTTTGAAACCTATCACTTGCCTTCTGGTAACTCAATTGTTGGCTCTTTCTAAAGTGGCCTCCAGTCCATCAAGCCATAACCCTACTTGAAAGCTGTTTGCTCTTAACAGAATATGCATCATCCCGGTCTTGTGAACAAATGCTCTTTCACGCTGTCCTTTCTGGGAAATGATACATTTCCTTTTCTGTGATTGAAATGTTCTGTACAGTGTGGAGTGAGGTGAGAGAATGATTATCATTGTGTTTGGGAAGCTGGGAGTCTCAGAGAAGAAAAAGCAGAGTCGGTTATAAGCTGCATAAAATTAAATTAACTAAAACTCCTTCTCTATTTGAATTTTAATTGAAAACAGCAGCAAGAACCTAAAACAATATCTTTGTTTTGAAATGTTGACCCATGCTTGAACTTAATACAGTGAATAAAGCTCTCCAGAACAAGATGCTATGCCCTGCACCAAATGCCACCATTTAATACTATTTGCTATTAAGAGAAGAAATTGGAATCTGTGAAGAAATGACAGATTCCTGGGCTAGAATTGAACATGTTGAAAGGAGATCCAGGGACAACCCATCATTCCAGAAACGAATATGCCATTAGATACTGTGGCAATTCAAATGAAAATGTAAGAAGCTAGTCATGGTGTTCATGCCTGTAACCTAGAGCTGTGGACATAAGAGATAGAAGTATAACTGAGACTTAACTGTCAGCCAAGCTTCAGTTTCAGGGCAAGAGCCTATCTCCAGACAGTAAGGAAGAAATTAATAGGTCAGGACAGCCAGTGTTCTCTTCTGGTCTTCATATGCACAACCCAAGACAACACTAACCCCCCCCCCCCCGCCACACACACACATTTAACCTGCACCTAGAGGCTTTGCAGGTGTGGATGCTGTTTTACCTGTGGGTTAGTAGGTGGCAGAGAGGAGATATACTATGTCTACACTCAGTTTTCTAACATAAACATCGGAATGATTAGTAGCCTAATCATCAGTAACCTAGTGGCAGAAAAGAATAAGCAGAAAAAAAGAGTAAGAGAAAAAGAAGAATGTGGGCACAATGAAGAGAGGCAGAACTAGAGACTGGAGAGCACCGAGGAACAGCTTGATGTGATGCCATCTGGGACCATGGTGGAGTCCTGGGTGCCATGGGAGATCTGACTCTAGAACCATGAGAACAGGAGAGCTGCCCCTGCCCCTAGACAACTCCAGAACTCAGTAGAGCACCCCCCCCAACATTGTGGGACTTGAAGGTAAGTCACCAAGGGTACAAATGTGAGAGAGCTTGCCCTACCACTCATTTCCTGTACAGTGGCATCTACAAAGAAGAGATACCATCCTCTGCATTCACTACTCATCACTTGTGGCAGGTGGGCAATATGGGTCTGGAGTTATGAGAGCAGGATAACTGCCCTTGCCCCTCATGAACTGCAGCACTTGGGAGAGCAGGCTCTGAACCTCACCAGGGCTGATCCTGATGGGGGGGAATTCAGGGAGGGTGGGGGAAGACAAGTATACCAGTCCAGAGAGTATGGGCATAGAAGAGCCATCCTTGCCTCTTTTGGGTGGTAGCATGGACCAGAGAGAAAATCCTTACTCCCATCCCTTGCCCCTTGCCAGCTACAGCAGGTAGGAGAACTGGCCCTGGGGTCATGAGAGTGGGAGAACTGGCAATGTCATGCACCAGCTCCAGCACTTGGAAGAGAAAACCCTGTACAACACTTGGATAGCAGGGTAGTGGTCCTCATTTTAGGCATGAGAGCATGAGTGCTGGAAGGCTGAGCAGCTCAAATACTTCTTGGGCCTAGATTCAGGGCCTTGAATTAAGCCCACCCAACATCTGCCCCAAGGATGAACTGCTGGAGTGCATGAAGGAGACTGTCCTATAGATGCAAAACTAGAGGATCTCTATGACACAGAGGATATCCTTGGGGAGTCCCAATGAGGTTTCAGAACAGCAGAAGCCAGAAAATTCATACCAGAACAAGGAGTCATTACAATGAACATTTGCAACCAAAGAAATGTAGACAAAAGGGTATATTATGGGGCACACTGTGACACACTACAGCTTCCACAACTATTTTTTTCTCTGTTGAGGGTACTGCAAGGGTGGAGGGTAGATATGAGGGGAGCAGGAGATAACTGAGACTGGGCCACATGAAGTGAAATGCACAATGAACCAATAAAAAGGTTTTTAAAAATTTAAAAGGAAAAAAAAGAGTGGTTGAGGTTGATGTAGGTAAAGGCATTAGAATAATGAAAAAAATTTTAAAACTTTAAGTAAAATTTATATATATTAAAACTGCAATTAAAGCTAGTATTGGATATCTTAGAGAAACTATCACTATTAAAAATAAAAATTTAACTGATACCTTTAACACTACATAAAAATTTATTTCATTTGGCTTAAAATCTTAAGAGAAACATGGATCTAATGAGACAATAAGACTATTACTATTATTTATAAACAAGGCACAAAATGAGAGTATTATCATGGCAAAAAACTCACATACATATGAGTTTGTTAAAATTAAACAATCTTCTTTATTGAACTCATCAGAACTCATGTAAAAAGTTAAGCCATGGATTAGAAGAGATATTTGTAAAATATATATCTTATAAAGATCAGCACCCAGCTATAGTAAAAGTATTTGTAAAGTCTAATAGAAACAGAAATAATACAAAGGAAAGCACAGGGAAACATTTTACAAGTGGTCAGACAAGTGGGAGACTAAAATATGGGCAAAAACACCTGTGCTATAACCAGGGAAATACAAATTAAAGCTGTAGAAACTTTACTTTGTGGTTGTCAGACTTTCAAGGCAAAATTGTTTGATCTTACCAAGTCAGAATGGCCAAGATCAATAAAATAAGGGACAAGATATCCTGGCAAGTATTCTAGGAAAGGTGAACACTTAAGATTGTTGGTGGTAGTACAACCAACCATGGCACGCTGGTATAGCCATTATGAAAATCAGTGTGGAAGTTCCTCAAATGGCTGACAATAGTTCTACAACAAGATCTGGTCATACCACTATGGGGCATATAGCCAAGAGGCTCTGCATCCTACTACTAAGACACATGTTCATTCGTGTTTATTATTGCTTTATTCATAATAGCCAGAAATTGTAAATATCCAAGTTGTCCATAAAATGATGACTGCACAATGAGCATGTGATACATTTTATATAGCAGAATTTCATTCAGTTGTTAAAAAAGTGAAATTTTGAAAAAGTAGATTAAAGGAAAGAATTAGAAATGATCGTTCTGAGTAAGGGTATCCAGACTCAGAGGGCCAAATTTTTACATGTTTTCTCTTATATGTGGATGTTTCTTTGATTAGGTGAAGTGGAAATTTCTTTGGAGACTCAGTTGTGTCATGTAATGTTTTTCTGGAAACTGTCTTCTGATGCAATTTTTTTGCTGAAGCAGAAACATGGAGGATGTTTTTCTAAGAACAGATGCATGGTGTTTTTCTGAAGGCAGCCTGAAAAAAGGGCATGCCATGTTTTGCTAGAGTGAATACGTGAGATAACACTTGGTATTTGGGAAGGATATAAATATAGCCCACTGGAGAGCACACAATGCTGGATGATATTGGTGTGCCTTATCATTCTTTGTTGGTCATCATCTGTAGTAAACTCCTAGGAGAAATGACCCAAACACTTGATGATGTTCTGGTGGCTTCTTGCCACTTCTATGGACTCAGAATGATTGGCAGAGCATTACAACCTACAGTTGCTGATTCATGAATGGTGTTTATGAGTGGATCGAACTGCTACTGCTGATTTGTATGAACTGAACTGCTGATATCCTGACAATGCAGATTGGATTTGCCCCAAATAAATAATTCTAAGAAGGTTCATATCCTCCTTTGCTCTATTAACTTTTCATTTCCATTACCTCTTGTGGGTGATGGACTAAAAGGGACATTATAGCATTTAAAAACTATTATCAAAAGTAGGTTGTCGAAAATCTAAGCCTACAGTTAGAAGTATATATTCTGTTTAGAATAACAACAGAGTTTCAATGTCTCCTAAGGTACCAAGGTAGGATAGGATCTTCCAAAGAAAGGGATACAGAATAGAGTGTTATAAAGAGACTAATCAAGTAAGCGAAAGATCTGTATGAAAAGGACTTCAAGTTTCTGAGGAAAGAAATCAAAGAAGATCTCGGGAAGATGGAAAGATCGCCCATGCTCATGGATTGGCAGAATTATTATAGTAAAAATGGCTATCTTGCCAAAAGCAATCTACAGATTCAGTGCAATCCCCATCAAAATTCCAACTCAATTTTTCAGAGTTAGAAAGAGCAATTCTCAAATTCATCTGGAATAACAAAAAACCCAGGATAAGAAAAACTATTTTCAACAATAAAAGAACTTCTGGGAGAATCACCGTCCCTGACTTCAAGCTGTATTACAGAGCAATAGTGATTAAAAATCCTGTATGGTATTGATACGGAGAAAGGCAGAAGATCAATGGAATAAAATTGAAGACCCAGAAGTGAACCCACACACCTATAGTCACTTGATATTTGACAAAGGATATAAAACCATTCAATGGGGAAAAAGACAGCATTTTTAACAAATGGTGCTGGATCAACTGGAGGGCAGCATGTAGAAAAATGCAAATCAACCAATTCTTTTCTCCCTGTACAAAGCTCAGGTTCAAGTGGATTAAGGACCTCCATATAAAACCAGATACACTGAAACTTATAGAGAAGAAAGTAGCGAAAAGCCTTGAACACATGGGCACAGGGGAAAATTTCCTGAACAGAACACCAATGGCTTATGCTTTAAGATCAATAATAGACAAATGGGACCTCATAAAATTGCAAACCTTCTGTAAGGCAAAGGACATTGTCAATAGAACAAAACAGCAACCAACAGATTGGGAAGATCTTTACCAATCCTACGTGTCTGATAGAGGGCTAATATTCAATATATACAAAAAACCTCAAGAAGTTAGACACCAAAGTGTCAAATAACCCTATTAAGAAATGGGGTACAGAGCTAAACAAATAATTTTCAACTGAGGAATATTGAATAGCCAAGAAGGACCTAAAGAAACGTTCAACATCCTTAGTTATCAGGGAAATGCAAATCAAAACAACCCTGAGATTCCACCTCACACCAGTCTGAATGTCTGAAATAATAAATTCAGGGGCCAGCAGATGCTGGAGAGGATACGGAGGAAGAGGAACACTCCTCCACTGCTGGTGGAATTGCAATCTGGTACAACCATCCTGGAAATCAGTTTGGTGGCTCCTCAGAAAATTGGATATATTACTTCCTGAGGACCCAATTATACCACTCCTGGGCATATACTCAGAAGATGATCCCACAAATAATAAGAACACATGTTCCACTATGTTTATAGCAGCCTGAGTTATAGAAGCTGGAAAGACCCAGATGTCCTTCAACAGAGGAATGTATACAGAAAATGTGGTATATTTACACAATGGAGTACTATTCAGCTATTAAAAATGATGGATTCATGAATTTCTTAGACAAATGGATGAAGCTAGAAAATATCATACTGAGTGAGGTAACCCAATCACAAAAGAATACACATGGTATCCACTCACTGATAAGTGAATATTAGTCTAGAAGCTCAGAATACCCAAATAGAATTCACAGACCACATGAAGCTCAAGCAGAAGGAAGACCAAAGTTTGGGTGTTTCTGCTCTTCTGAGAAGGAGAACAAAATACTCACAGGAGCAAATATAGAGATAAAGTGTGGAGCAAACATTGAAGGAAAGGCCATTCAGTGACTGCCCCACCTGGGAATTCATCCAATATACAGTCTCCAAACCCAGACATTATTGTAGATGCCAAGACATGCTTGCTGAAAGGAGCCTGATATGGCTGTCTCCTGAGAGTCCCTTCTAGAGCCTTACAATTACAGAGGTGGATGCTCACAACCAATCATTGGACTGAGTGTGGGGGGTCCTTAATGGAGGAGTTAGAGAAAGGACTAAAGAAACTGAGAGGGTTTGCACCCTCATAGGAAGAACAACAATATCAACCAACCATACCCCTCCTAGAGCTCCCAGGGACTAAGCCAAGGAATACACATGGCTCCAGGTACATATGTAGAGGAGGATTTCCTTGTCAGGCATCAATGGGAGGAGAGGTTCTTGGTCCTATGAAGGCTTGATAGATACCCCAGTGTAAGGGAAATCAAGCGGGCAGGTAGGAATGGAGTGGGTTTAGGAACTCCCTCATAGAAGTAGGGGGAGGGAGGATGGGATTGGGGGGTTTCTGGGAAGGGGGAAAACTGGGAAAGGGGATAACATTTGAAATGGATATAAAGAAAATATCTAATTTATAAAAGAGAGAGACCTAGATCAGGTGGATTGAATGGGGAGGGCAGTTGAAGGGCAGACAATAGCAGTGACTATGAGAAAGGATAACTAACCTTAGATGCCTTTTAAATTGGAATCCTACTACTATAAAATCTTCCTGAAATGCATACAGAAATAAAGGGAGTCACAATATAACAGGAAGGATAATAGCCCTATTAGACATTGTTATGTCACCGTGTAAAACCTCCAGTGCTAGGAATGGATTACATCCTGTTGAATTGCTGACCCATACTCCTACCCCATACATAAAAGGCTATTACCAATGCTAGTGGTTACCATCCATAACCTGACATATTGCTGAAGATATCATATACTTATAGTATAGAATATGGAAAAATTGAGCTGATTCCTACCTAGAAGTTTTACCCATAGAGTTTAGTGTATGCTGATTGGAGGTGTTATACACACTACTGGAGTAGAAAATAACATCAACCCCAGTCATCTATGAAACATGTGAGCTGTTATAGTGACTGGACTAGAAGATATACCCACCTGTACCATAGAGTCACTTTTAGATTGAATTTGAAATTTAGACCATGGTACAGAACCCATAACAGACACTGTTAATGAGGCCAAGAACTTAAAGACTAGGTAGGTCATGGGCTTATAGAAAGACCTATTATTAGTCTGCTAAATAATCATAACACTACTATTATTCCTAATGACACATTGCTATATTCACAGATGAGTGTACTTCTTAACCCTCATCAGAGAAATTTCCTGCATCATAGAGTAATTAACAGTCTCCCAACAAGACCATGTGCAGAAAGGAAGAAACTTTTAAATACTCAGCATTAAGTTGTCTGTCCATATTAAACCCCTCTGCTCAAGGCTCAGGGATCTACGTGGAAGTCCAGGTATAATGACTATGAGATCCAGAGGTGGTAGGTTGGCCTCTTTAAGGAAAAAAAAAAACATTTTCAAGACCCAATTAGAAAGATGTCGACCTGAACCTACAGTGACAGTGCACACAAGTTGAAGTAAGAAAAATCTCAGCACAGAAGTAAGGAAGTGGGATTAAAATAACCAAGAAACTATTTACAAGTGATAGCCACTGGGTGAGAGAAAATCCACTTTCTTCAATGGAATGGCACTGTGTGTATCAACCATGCTCCTGGGAAAGTCCTATGCTCAGGAGTAATTGCTCAAAACTAATTGGAGTCTGTGTTTTTCTTATTTTACTGTGTTTTATTTGTTTATTTCTGAGAGAAACAGACAGTCAGAGACAGAGAGACAAACAGATTGAGAGACAGAGGCAGAGAGATAAAAAGACAGGGAGAGACACAGAGATACAGAGAGAACATGAAGTTGGGTGAGTGGGAAACAGAAAACAATATTTTTTTAAAATTCAAAATAATTCTTTTAAGATATAAAATGACTTCATCAGACTAGCCTGTAGCAAGTCTGTGGGACATTTTCTTAATTAATGATTGATATGGAAGGGTCTAGATTACTGTGGGTAGCATGGTGTTTAGGCAGATGGTCTGAGGATTTATAAGAAAGCAGGTTGAGCACACCATTGGGAGAAGGTAAGTAGATTTCCTCCATATCCTCTACTTGAGTTATTGCCTTATACTTCCCTGGCTTCCATCAGTGGATTGCCTGTGTCCTGTGATATATAAGCCAAACAAGCCCTTCCTTCCCAACTACCAGTCTACAGTGTGGCAGTATCTGGAATTATTGATACATTCAAACCATGATTCTAGCAACTCCTTTGTAAAACAATTTGTATGTAAAACCTTTGCAGATGTACACATCTTACAGTAACAATTGTTTCTAATCATGGATGCTAGAAACACTACTGAACATTTATATAAGAAAATATACTGTAATTATACTTTGGTATAGTAAATTAAAAGAAAGGGAAGCCTAAAAGTCTATTAAAAACAAATTTAAAAATAAATTATTAAAAGTATACAATTGACTATGGCAACATATTTTAATATAGATTAACTAAGAATTTTTGATCAATGTAGACTAACTTTGAAATCAAAAGGTTGAAGATAAAACACAAATACAAATATTAACATAGCTATAGTATACAAATCTGTATATTTAGAGTATAATGATATTATAATAAAGTTTAAGAACATAGAGTATCAGTAAGATACTCTAAAAATTTGGAAGGTAGACAAGTCTGAGTGATAAATTTTAATTTTACATTCCTTGTTATATTTCTTGGTTTTGATTTTAACTGTTTTCCAGGATATCTGAGGCTCTTTGATCTCTGACAACACCAGGCTTACATGTGTGTACCTACATGCATGTAGGAAAAATATTCATACTCAAATTAAAAATAAGGTACTCTTTAAAAGAAAAAGCATAACTAATAATGGCTTCCTGATTTTAGGTAAATTTTATATAAATTTTCATGTACACACACTTAATTAACAAATACTGGTCATTTATAAAACCTACGTAGTTTATTGGAAATTAACAAAATTTCTCAGTTGTCACTTCCAGTTCTTTGAATAATTCACATTTACAAACTATTTTATTTCACACAATGCTGTAATAGATGGGTTTTAGTTATTTATAATTGGATTCACTTGAGAATATCACCAATCTTTCAGGTAGGTAAGTTCATCATAAAATAAGTCACAGGTAATAATTTTGTTTGGAAGGATTTTCAATATTTATGAACCTGCTATCTTAAATCATGATAGTCTTGCTGTCATTATTTTCACTTTCCTCCCCTAATATGCATTGTGTGAGCCCTGTAAGAGTCCCTGCAGGTCCATGTTCTGCGATTCTATAGTGCAGCTGGCTATCGATGTTTGAACAGACCATAACCCAGCTATGTGCATCACTCAGGTGGTGTGAGCAGTGTTGATCGCGTGTGGAAAACGGAGGTATGTAAAGCAGATGGGACTCTGTGGGAAGCAGAGAGGAAATGAGTTCCCAGTGCAGATAATGTTTCCGCAGGTGGTGGGAAATGGTGATGAGTTTTCGGCTTACAATTCCAGGCCAAAGATGGATGATGCTTCAAATGGCGAAAACAAGCATAAATAACCAGAGCTCACTCTTACCCTCCTGAAAAACAATTTGGAATTTATGTCTTCTGTTTATTTTTTTTCTTTCTAGGATGCTGTTAGCTATTTGTTAATGGTTTTGTTTCATTGGCGAGGTTATGAAATTATTGTGCATTCAGCTGGAGTTGTTGACTGTGTTTACATCAACACAAGCCACTCTTCCCTTTTATTTCCTCCATGGGGATACGTGACTTCTGTGACTATTAGTCAAGAGTTCATCTATCACTTGTGTGAAAGTGCATGCCTGTAATCCCAGCAACAGAGAGGCCGAGGCTGGGGGAGCCTGAGTTCATGGCTATCTGAATGATATGGTACAATCTTATTTCAATCCAAACAAAGGGAGTTCAATGGCAATGATGAAGAGTTTCAGGTCTCACGTGAGAACGAATGCCCTCTTTGGTGTTTATACTTTAGAAAAGTGTACTGACTAGTTTTGTGTGACAACTTGACACAGGCTAGAGTTATCACAGAGAAAGGAGCTTCAGTTGGGGAAGTGCCTCCATGAGATCCAGCTGTGGGGCATTTTCTCAATTAGTGATCAAGGGGGAAGGCCCCTTGTGGGTGGTACTACCTTTGGACTGGTGCTCTTGGGTTCTATAAGAGAACAAGCTGAGCAAGCCAGGGGAAGCAAGCCAGTAAGGAACATCTCTCCATAGCTTCTGTATCAGCTCCTGCTTCCAACCCTGCTTGAGTTCCAGTCCTGACTTCCTTTTGTGATGAACAGCAATGCAGAAGTGTAAGCTATAAACCCTTTCCTCCCGAACTTGCTTCTTGGTCATGTTGTTTCTGTAGGAATAGAAACCCTGACTAAGACAAAGAGTAACTAGATTTTGATCTGAATTCAAACTTGGAGACTAAGGAAATATCACTTCTAATCCTTGGCTAATGGTTCCTATGGGTCTTGAAATATTCCTCTCATTATTTATGAATGTGTTAAGGTAAAGTATATAGATTTTGTTGAAAACATTATTATTCCATGACTCCAAATAGCAACTCCTCTACACTAAACCCTAGCTTCCTTTCAAAGCTAAGCTTTCAAGGTAGAGTGCCTTTGCCTTGTTCTTCCCTCTACCTAGGGCATCTTTCTTATGGGAGGGTTCCAATGCTTCCTCCCTCACCTCTGCAAAGCCCAGCCTCAGATCATATTTTCAATAATGCCTATTTATCTCATCCACCTGACATATTTAAATGTCATGTGGGATGGCATATTACTACTTAATCATGGAGCATTTTGTTATTGCCTATGTCTTCTTCCATGCTGTGGTTAGAACTTGGGTTTTGCTGTGTAAATTTAATTTACTCTTGCCAGCTGGCACCTTGAATCAACATGGGAGTGTGCAGTTCAGTGAATATTGTGCCAACAGTAGGCATTTTCTCTATTTAATACCTAGGAAATCCCTCCATTATTATTAAAAAGTCCTGTGAAATATTCATTTGAAGTATAGTTTTTAGAGTTACAGGTTCCCACAAGAGAACTCCATAACATTTACTTTAAAAGAAAGAAACAAACACAAACAAAAAACAAACAAACAAACAGAAAGTCTATATAAATGATACAATGAAAGTATTTTGAACTTCATAAATTGATAACAATTTGGATCAATTTGTTGAGATTTCTGTGCTTTAAAATGCCTTACAATATTTATAAGCTACAGAGTGAGTTCCAGGACAGCCAGGGCTACACAGAGAAATCCTGCCTGGAAAAAAAAAATAAATAAATACAATATTTATAAGATTTTGAATTATAAGAACATATGAAAGAACAAAGCCAAACCATGTTTAAAATGCAACGCCATTGCTATTGCCATCACCATTTTCTTCGCTCAGTTGATAAAAGTGTTTGGTGCTTGGGTCCACCCTTCCTCTTTACAGCTAGGTCAAATTGCAAGTAACTGAGCTCTTGATCCTTGCACAGAGCGCTCTCTTCCTGTAGTGCCACTATACATAAAGATTGGTGTCAGCCAAAATGTTTTAGCATGAAGTATAACAACAGAATGGCTTCAAAAGAAAACTGTATCTCAGAGGACTGCTAGAATAATCTAAGCCATTGCATTGAGTGTATCACACGCTCTAAACCACTCTAACTTAGGTCAAGTTCTTGGTCATGTGTAAAATATACGTAAATGGTCACTTGATGGTGGAGGAGCTTTATTTTTATTTGGCAATTCAGTCAATGAGCTGACTTGAGAAATTATACCTGTCTTTACTTCCATCTGCAAAGCTTCTGTTATGGTTGGGGATTACTGCTGAGATTTCTAGGTGTTTGTATCCCAGAACAATAAAATGGACTGGGATGAGGTGACAGAGATGGAAGCAGAGATGGTATATTAAGAAGGAGAGAAGTCCCAAATGAGGAGGTGGTTCAGAGATGGGACAAAGGTTAGAAGCTCAAAGGTTCTGATGCTATCAGAAAGAAAACACTCACAGTGAACATTCTGTGAAGCTGACTGACTGACTAGAACTTCAGTGATTGTGGAGAATGGGACCAGAGCCAAATTACCTTAGGCTCTTAGTCCTCTAATAGCTATTTATTACTACCTCTTCTTTGACTTAGGTAAATACTTTTGGAATGTTAAACAGGTCCCTAATTTCCACAGACTTGAAGGCCTAGACTGTTAATTAGACAGCTGTAGTCAAGGGTTTCACTACTCTGTTACAGTGCATCTCCTTGGTGTCTCCACCAATGTACTTGAAAGGCATCTTGATTTATGATTTCCTTTGTCTGTCACAATAGAAAACTTCATGAAACTGCTACTGTAATATTGGAACACAGTATTTAAGATTGCCTGAGTCTGTGTTCCTGGACCATGCATTCTAGTATTTGGCTCAAAAATGAACTCATATTTCCTTTGAAGTAAAACCTATTTTCTTTTGTCTAGCTCTGATTTCTCTCTTCCAACTATGCACACCACCATCTGTTTTTTTTTTCCCATCCATATGGGGTTAATCACTATGGCAATACAAAGGATGAATACTTTCAAAATTTGGGTCATTCTCATAGAATGTACTTTTTTTCCATATATGCTGTCTTATATAGTCCAGGTGTGTGTGTGTGTGTGTGTGTGCGTGTGTTTGTGTGTGTGCATGTATGCATGTATTCATTCCTACATATGAGAGAGAGAGAGAGAGAGAGAGAGAGAGAGAGAGAGAGAGAGAGAGAGAGAGAGTTGAGGGGGGATCTCAGACACCACTTTCTTTCCCATTCCAATTTAATGTCTTTG
Source organism: Apodemus sylvaticus (assembly GCF_947179515.1). Taxonomy (NCBI): domain Eukaryota; kingdom Metazoa; phylum Chordata; class Mammalia; order Rodentia; family Muridae; genus Apodemus; species Apodemus sylvaticus. Next base: position 71,354,209 of record NC_067473.1, on the reverse strand, counting down.
CACATTAAGAGAATCTCCACTGTATTCTTCTGCATTTTTTATGTCTCAAAAGTCACACAAATGAAGGTACTGCTTGGCTTTGTCTAATAGAATAGTCTCCTAAGGCAGTCCTTCCTTTCACCTTGACCCTTAATCCTTGTCAAGGAAAAGGGTCCTTGATTAAGGAACCTTAATCAAAGAAGATGAGGCACATAGGAAAGGTAAAGATAGTGTGGATCTCAGTGGCTTCCCTGTGAGAGGTTGGAGTCCCCTCCCTCCACCAGACTCAGTTAAAAATTTCTTGATGGGATAGATGACATTTTTCACCTTGGAAGAAAATCCCCAAATAATCAACTCCTCTAAGTATCTAATTTTCTCCATTAAGTCAGTTTCTATTCACTGAAGCAGCCTCCATTGTGAGGAACATTAGCAAGACAGGCTGACAGATTACATTCCTTAGTGAGGATAATTAGCTAGAAATAACTTTTTAGGGAAAGAAAACCCTTAAGATAGCAGGGTGAACATATTCAAGAGACTCAAACTGGTGTTATCACCTTAATTATAACAGAAGAACAAATGTATTAGGTGATTTTTCTCTCTCCCTTTATCTTTACTTCTTTTTCTTCTTCTTTTTTTCCCCAGTGAATTCTACCCATCTAGTAGAGAGATGTTCTCCCCTTTCCTGAAAATTTTCTTAGTCTCCTACGTCTCTAAGTACTTGGCTAGAAAATGCATGCCACCTCCAATTCCTCAGTGTCAGACCAATGGAATATGTTCGGTCTGTCTCATGATTCCTTAGGGAACCTATCCCTAAGCCTAAGCCTTACCCCAGCTCACCTATCTCCATATATCATATTGTATTGGTAAAATATTTTATATGGCTGCCTCTATGGATGATCCCTGGGGAGCAAAAATGGTGTCATTTTAATTGTTCACTGTTTATTTCCTAATACTAACATTTCATAATGGAACTTGTTTTCAATAAATTCTTCCTGAATAAAAGAAGTGATGTCAAAAACAATGCAGCTGAAGTCACTCTGCTCTGCTACACAGTCCCCTAGAACCCAGGCAAGTCACATCCAGGGTTTACGATATATGGGAAGCATCCTGTCATTTTCCATGAATGCCAGAAAATCTCTAACCTGGCAATGTAAAAAGATATGCTCTTTGAAAAAACATGTGTCAAAGCAAACAAACCATCTCTTTACTTTTGCTCTGTCATTCCTATTTTAGCATGCTTGCAACATTAATGAGAATCATTATTTATAAGTAGAAATTTATTTGTGCAACCTGCATGCTCACCCATCCCTCTTAGGTAAAAAAGTAAAGCTGGTGTTTTTACTATTTTCATTGTCAAAGAACACAAGTTTTCAATAGTGCTGGGAAACTTTCATAAAAATTGGAAATAGAGGCATAACTCTATCAATGGCCTCTAACTTAATTAACTAAAACAATTAAATGTCACTTAGTGAGCAGGCTTGCCTTTATCTAGCAGCCCTAGGGAGTTGTCAGTACCTTGACTGGACTTGTTACTCATAGCCAAGGAAATGACAGGTGCAGGGCAGTCACCATTCTTACATAGGAGAGACTACAGCATGTGAATGGGACAGAAGGAAGAAAGAAATACAGAGGAAGTAACGGGGAGTGGGGAGCAAGGATTAATAAATCAAGAGATCATAGAAATGCAAAATGATTAAATATTAACTAACTCTCAATTAGCTAATTTAACCTAAAGTCAGGACACATGGTAGAAAACAATTTAGTAGAGGTTAGAGGTTATGGAGGTTACATAAAATATAAGCTGTGAATTTGGATAAATCACTTAAAATAGCAAGAGTTTAAATTTGACCAAGTGAAAAAAAATGTGTCTCATTCATGGATGTTAGCTTAGAAATTTCAAATATTTGTGATTCATTTGGAGCATGCAGAGAGGTGAACTGAATAGAAGGCCATGGGGAGATGGTGGATTTTAAGGAAAAAGAGTATCCTGGTAAAGTATAATGGAACAAATGAGGTTACTGGGGTTAGAGGCAACATTGTAGAGGCAACATTGGAGTAGGAGAGGGAAAGGCAGAGTGGATTTGGCCTGGTGAGCCCAAGACAGAGGCATGAAACTATAGGATGAGCAGAAAACCCCACTCCTAGTCATGGTGCTATCAGCAGTCTTTCCCAGTAAAGGAAGGGAGGCAGTTTGCTTTAAGACTATAGTCCCTGGTAAGTCTACTAAAGCTCAGTGGAATATCACACATCTAAGAAGATTTGAGCAGCAAAATTGGTCCTGATGTATACTGAAAAATCTAAAGGACACCAAGTTGGTTGGGTAGGAAAGGGGAGTAGATTTGAAGAGATTTTGGAGAGAGTGTGAATATGATCAAGGCAGGTGTGAAACTCTCAAAGAACTAATAAAATATTTTTTAAAATAAAATATTTTTGCTTACATTTATGTTTAAATTATTTTTTTTATTTTATTAATTATTTTATTTATTTATATTCCAGATGTTGCACCATTTTCTCTCCAAGTGCTCTTCACCCCATTCTCCACTCCTCTTTGCTTCTGAGAGGGTGCTCTCCCACTCATCTACCCACTCTCCTCTTACCCCTCTAGCATCACCCTTCTCTGGGTTAGTTGATATTGCTGTTCTTCCTATGGAGTTGCAGTTCCCTTCAGCTCCTTCAGCCCTTCCCCTAACTCTTCTTTAGGGGACCCCGACCTCAGTCCAATGGTTGGCTGTAAGTAATTGTGTCTGTCTCAGTCAGCTGTTGGTAGAGTGTCTCAGAGGACAGCCATGCTAGGCTCCTGTCTGCAAGCACAACATGGCAATAGTAATGCTGCCTATGCATGGGATGGATCTTAAGTTGGGACAATCTCTGAATGACTTTTCATTCAGTCTCTGTGAATCCTTGAATAATGAAGTACTTTCAAAATGAAAAATGTGGTATTGGATGAAATAATTTCTAAAACCTCTATCAACCATAGAAGCTGAACACATTCTTTATTCACTAGATTTTGCTTAAGAACAGGCTATAGATGATCCTATGCTACTATTTATTTTGTAAAGCAGTGGCTTGTCAGGCTCTTCTTTGCCCTGAGAGACTCCATTGAACAAGCAGCTTTAGCTCCTTTTAAGTATGAACAATGGTTGTGCACCTTGGTGGACTATCTTTTTAGCACTACCCACACAACACAGCTTATACCTGGGAGTAGTAGTGTATTGATTTATGACTTTTTCTGCTCCTGTAAAAACTTTTTAAGACAATTATAATGTTGTAACATGGACATGGCAGTATTCTAAAGACTAATTCCATGTTCCTGGGTAATACTCCTTTATATTTGGTTCCAGAATAAACTATTTCTTATCTGCTTTGAGAGTTGGTTTTTAAATTTTATTTAATGTTGTCACTATAAAACTATATATGAAGGGAAGTTTACCTAAATAACTATTTCAAGTACTTGAAGAACAGAGGATATCGGAATGTCAAGAATTTATCCTGAATTAATGGTTACACAATCATACTAGCATCTCAAAGAGCACAACACGATAATGTGGGTCTCCCAATGTAAGATTGTGCCATCTTTGTTGACATATTAGTATCCAAGAGAAATACAACATATTAGTGATCAAACGTATGCATTGCTGCCCAGGGGAGAGCAATGAAAATAACTGTAGCAAACACAAGAGACTAAGGACCTGGCTTCTTCCCCAGGTAAAGATTGAGATGACAGAGCAAAAGAGAGAAGAGACTGCCATGTAAAAAAAATCAATGTGTACACTTTAGTTGAGAGCTAATCAAATAAATTATACATTAGGCAATTAAGAAATGATTGGAGGATGCAAAAGGAGCTAGACATTTAAGAACATTTAAATTGTTTTTATATATGAAAATATCATTGGAGGCATATTTTATAATAAAAACATTCTTAAGTGACACATGGCAAATAAAATAGTTAGCAATGTTAGGGATTTTCAGTTAACTCCAGCATAGACAAGAGAGAAAAGCAAAGTAGGAATGAGTGTGACTTTGAATAGAAACTTTCAAAAGTAGAATAACTGAAATCTAAGATCTTTGGTCATGTTTTTTGATTCTGACAAGAGTAAATCTGCATTTCTTATACTAGTTATTTTTTTTAGCTTATACCTGAGATGAAAGCACATTCATTTTAGAATTATGCCAGCCAGTGAGAGTGAGATGAGGAAAGACATCAAAACAGAAATGAAGGGGAAAATAGAGGAAGGAGGTTAAAACATTTAACAGCACAGAACTGTGTCCATGAAGTCTGAGCCAGAAAGGCTGGAGAAAGGCAGACATCCTGGTCAGGGAGAAGGAGAAAAATGTTGCAAGAATCAGGCTTCTTCCCTGGGCAGAACCCTTGAGTTCTGAGCACATTTCAAGCACAGCTTTAATCACAGAAATCAAAGGAAATATCTGGGAAACATGCAGCATTCACTGGCAGTGTTTGTGAAGAAGCTTTTAATGAAACTTAGCCATCTTGATTTGGGTGTGGACTGTCTTTAGCTCTTAACTGCTAATTGCAAAGGCTGACTCAAGCAGGTGAAATAGTGACCATTGGACCAAATGGTGGCTGCTATTTTCTCTAGGGACCTTTGTAGGAAAAGTTTGCTAAACCTGAAACAAAAATGACAAGCAAATTTAATCATCATCATCATCATCATCATCATCATAATGCAAGACTCCTTGCTCTACTGGAATCTTTAGGTCTGCTAGAGTGTACTGAGAGCTGGCAGTGAGCTGGGAAGAACTGATCAAGCTATGCAACAGCTAAGTGGAGGATGACAGGAGGATTTAGCACCCCACATCTAGGGCGTGTTCCAATTTTTTAGATGAGGAAAGAATAATGATCTAAGTATCTAAGTATATGACACACATTTTACAGTTCCTTGTGCAGGGAGACTTAAATTCTGAAATTTAGTTATCCTATGCACCATTATATTACAGTTGTTCTCAGATACTGAAACCCTGAAACATTATCAGGACACTTTTGGAATATAAGTGAATCCAAGGTTTCTGACACACAGAGCTGACTAACACTATCCCAAAAGTTGTCTCTATATAGAAACTATGAATGAGACTTTACGTGGAAATAGCTTTTCAATGATGTGATCAAATGAAGATGAGGTCATACATTAGTTAAGGGGAAGGCATAGTCTAATGACTAGTATGTTTCTGATTGGTTGAATGGCAGTGTGGGGCACATGGAGGTCAGAGGACAATTTGACACTTTCAGTTCTCTTTCTACCCTGTTGGTTACATGATTGAGTTCAGGTTGCCAGAACCTTGGTAACATCAACAATTTGAGTGTACTTGTAAGAAACAGGGAGTTGGTAGATGGGAAAGAATAATTATACATGATGACAAGACAGAAATTGGAGTGCTGTAGTTATATGTTAAGAAATAGCAAGGATTTAGCCACTAAATGGGGAAAGATAGGAAATATCCCTTAATATGGCCTTTGGATAAAGCATGGTTCTACATCTACATTGGGGGACCTTGATCTTAGATTCCAGCTCCTAGAACTGCTGAGCATGCATTTCCATGATTTTAGGTCCCCCATTTTTGTGGTACCTAGCAGTCAGCTCTATATACCATACAGAATTAAACTCTGTTCTCTATATTAATTTTGAATGTTGTACAAGAATTCCTGTGATGCTGTCCCAAAGCTGAGAATAGTTCATTTTAGCTCACATAGAGTTCACTAACCTTAAGAAAGATATCCAATTCCCTGCATAAGTTTCTAACTTGTGGGCTGATAATCAAACTGTAAGACGTCTCAGAGGTCCTGAGGCCATGTCTCAGTGAGAAAAGTGCTGGCTGCCCAAGCATGAGGACTGGAGGTCAGAGACCCAGCACCCATGGAAAAGCGAGGCAGGGTGGCATGTACCTGTAACTGCAGTACTGGCAGCACAGAACAGCTAAGGGGGAGAGGACAGCAAAAGGAAGATCTCTGGGGCTTGCTGGTCAGCCTACTGAGCTGAAACAGCAGGCTGCAGGTTAAGTGAGAGACACTGCCTCAAAAAAAGTAGGTGGAGAATAATAGATTTCTGAAACCGATTTTTGGCCTGCACATACTCACAGAAAATGTAGTTGGAGCACACCCACAAATTCACATGTGCACTTGCAAGCAAGCATGAGCACACATGCAAATACACACACACACAGACATACACACACACACACACACACACACACACACACACACACACACACACACAGAGTCTCAGAGGCTTTCAAATGGGGTGGTTTATGTACAGTGGTCACCTGAAGGCATCAAGTATTTAGAAAAATATCACAGACACACAGGAGCTTGAAGGGCTATTAACATTGCATTGCCTATGTTAAATACTGTAGATATGCACAGAATTGCATGATTTTCCATTCTTCATTCTAAGTGTCCCTCACATTGCTTTTCACACCCACATAATTGCTAGGAAGCCCTTAATTATCCTGGTATTTAATCTCTTTGCTCTGGGAATGCACAGTTTAAAGGTTCATTTCCCATAGGAAACCATTATCTGATCAGAGCCACAGGACAAGCGTTGTTGAATTCCAGTGAAATCTAGATTTATTTTCCTGACTTATCTTCCAAATTCCAAATAAGCATCCTTTTGAAATCTGAATATGATCTCCCAATTTTTGTTGATAAGAACCATGGCTGCATCTTGTGGAATACAAGTAAATGAGGAGAAAACAGCTGAAGGTGAGAGTTTTACCTGTGGGAAACCTGTGGGAGTTACCAAAATGGGAAACATATGGAGAAAAGAAGGGGTTATTTTAAATCTAACTCTTAACATGATCATATGTTCAGCATTTATTCAACAAACAAGCCTTGTTTGCTATGGGTGACCATGCAGGCATGGGGATGAGGGAGTCTTTCATTGGTCTGCATAGAATATAATAAATATGAAAGGGGAAAACTAAAGAAGGATTTAATAGATGCGTTATCTTCATAAAGAGCACAGTTGGTAATGGAAGTCATGGAAGGTTCTCCTAGGCTTAACATGACTCATTTAGAGGAAATAACATTTGAATTATCCTAAAAGGCTACAGAGAAAATAATTGAGGCTGTGGTAGAGTGGAATCAGGGGCACAGGTGGAGCCTGAAGGAACAAGTGGTTCACAAGGATTCATATAAGAAAATGTGAGTGGATTTCAGAAATAAAGAAACAAATACAACCATTAGTGTCTGGCTCAGTCTTGGTTCAGCATGAAGAGCCATTATCTACAAGATTTTCAGCCAAAGAAAATACAAAGTAGGCTAAGACGCATGTAACTAGAGACCTGAAGAAACATGGCAGTAGTTAGTGTTAGGGTCATGACAGCATAGGTAAGTTAGATAACTCTGATACATTTTTTTTGATAATAAGGGGGAGGAGTTAGAGTCATGCTGAGGAACAACTAGGTAGAAATATGTGGTCCACTGGGTTATTGGAGCAGTGGCACAGAGAGCTGCAGTCACTGACAGGAGATGAATGAGAGGAGCTGGGTGAATTGTTGAGGAGCAGATTAAGAGAAGAAACACAAACTTAGGTCACTAAGAATCTTCCAGAGAGAGTGAGGCAGTATTGTGAGGTTTTGCCCTTCTACCTCAACTTCCCTTTCTCCCTCATGCTCCCTCGGCAGTCACAGCTTCTGAGAGGGTCTCAGGCTGGGCAAAGGGGCAGGAAGATAAAAGCACAAGAGGAACTTGGCAGTGAAAGTGCTGTGTGCGCAAATGATCCAAAGCTGGCTGTAATTGGAAGAGTGCTTTAGAAATGAGATAAGGCCATGAGTTATTATGAAAAGCAAGATGAAGAACACTCTCAAGGCTATCATTTGATACCATCGAATATATTATTTCAAAGGAGTCTATGCATATCAGTAGGGGATATTTCAAGCCACCTAATATTTCTAAATGTCCCTATAAAAGTCCTGAAACATTTTTGATGGCTAAGTATGGCTTACACTTTTTAGTAGGGAAACATTTATACCCAGAGTGACATAATATTTTCAAAAATATGTTTGTTTGGAATTTGGAAGCTAAGTCAGGACAATAGAATTCCATGTATATATTGGTCAATTATTTGAATGAAATGGCTTAAGGATGCTAAATATAGTACAAGGCTGCTAAATCCAGGCATGCATCCCAAAATGGAAAGGGGTATTCATAAAATACAAAGAACTATGACTATTGGCTCAATGTGTCTGGTGTAATGAGAATAAACAACATTTAGAATATTTACAATGACATTATTTAAAGACACTGGCATTGGACTACTTTATATTCTTGTTGCAGGCTATGCTCTGCATCTATTATACATTTTGATAGGTACAGAGGGGTGGTAGAAACTCAAGCCACTCATCTTTTTGTGTGCTTTACCTCTTCTATCTTTCCTTTTTCTTTTTAAATTGATCTCTTTCCCCCCTTTTCTCTTCTTTTTGCCCTCCATTTCTTTTTTTTTTTTTGCACCTTTTATTTCACACATTTCCCTTCTATGTGACAAGAACTTTATTTCAATGATTTTTCATTTGAGTACATTGTTTCTTACTCTCTTCTTAGTTGAATGTGTGATAATGTGTCAATGTAAGAGTTTATGGAAAATGTCACAGTGAAATGGTTAATTCTCAGCAGCTTTCCAGTACCTAAACGGAGAAATCAGGGCTAAGTGATCACTCTTGGTGAGAAATTTACTCTGCTTTTTCTGGAGCTGGGCTTTAGGCTCTGGGAGAGATGAAGAAAGAAATGTCCCAGAAAAGAAGCCAGTCACCTAGCAACTCAGTTCTGGTCTTGTGGTATTATATATATGTCTTCTTATTTGTTCTTTCCTAATTATTATATATTTTTTTTATTTATTGAAAAGGTGAAGTAAAGGGAAGTAAAAACACTTTATAATAAAAGTAAAGATTTACATGGAAAATATTTCAGATAAACATATTACAATTGAGAATTTTCATGGAAAATTAAGGCGTAAAGTGGTAGACATGTAAAAAACATTGTTAAATTAATTAAAATATGGTATAGAAACATTTTATGATAGAAATGAATATTTACGTGGAAAATATTTCTGATAAAATTGTAGAAAAATATAGAAAAATATGTTAGAATTGAAGATTATCATGGAAAATTTTGTATAGATATAATAACAGTAGGCATAAAAGTATTCCAAGTTGATTAAAAGTGGAATTATAAACATATTCTGATAAACCTGAAGATTTACATGGAAAGTATTGATCTTAGGCCCTATGTGCTCCTAGCTGGGTTCCCTCCAGAGAGAAGGTGGAGATCTCACCTCTGAGCTCAAAACTGAAAGCCTGCTGGGAGATCACTCCCTCCTGGTGGGCTATGCACAGAAGGTTGTGGAGTCTCCTGGCTCCCTGGTGCAAATGGCGGCAAGAAGACTTCTGTTCCAGCTGTTCCACTGATCACAGAAGGCTGTGGAGTCTCCAGGCTCCCTGGTGCCAATGGCAGTAGGAAGACTTACGTCCTAGCTGCTCCACTGATCTTAGGCCCTGTGTGCTCCTAGCTGGGTCTCCTTCAGAGAGAAGGTAGAAATCTCACCTCTGTTTCTTTCCTAATTTATTACTAAGTATGCAAGGCTACTTTTCAAAGCTGTGTTTGCTGGATAAAATATTGCTCTGGAGTACATGGTGAGACACAAATGATAGCCAGGAATTGGAGACCTCTAGCTAACAGGCACCAATGCTAGCTACTGAACTACAGCCCAGGAACAAGATCAGAATCATAGACTCTAGAGGTAAAACCAATATTGCTTTGCCAATATTGGAGTCTTAGTGGGGATAAGGAGGTATTTTGTCTAATATACTTTACAATGTCAGTCTCATCTCTGAAGTTGGTAATAGAGAATGAGCACCGGCGCAGATGACTGCTGTCTGGGAAACAAGTAAATTAATATGTGAACATCGCTATGAGAGGCAGTGTCCACCAGGTACTCACTAAGTATCATCAGTGTTTTGTCCTCCTGTTCATTTCCAGTCTATAAAATTATTAACATATATAGATAGTAAAGGTAGGAACACCAAATAGGATGAAATGTTTCCTCTTCAAAAGTTCTTGCATCCTCTTTTCTATTATTTGAGATTTTCATACATGAATGTACAAAACGTGCTTTAAAGAAATCTACTCTTTTGTTTCTTCTCTTCCAATATCTCCCTTATATCTCACAACTTTTACCTCCAAGTTTTATTTGCTGTATTTTCAAATTTTTAAACCCACTGAGACCACTTAGTTTGTTCTCTCTCTCTCTCTCTCTCTCTCTCTCTCTCTCTCTCTCCTCTCTCACCCTCCCCTTTCCCTTCCCCTCTCCTCTCCTTCTCCCTCTCTCTTGGTGTGTGTGTGTGTGTGTGTGTGTGTGTGTGTGTGTGTGTGTTTGTGTGAAACCATCCATTGCATAGATAAATTCCCAGAGGCTGATTCCTTGAAGAATATAATATTTAACTCTCTTAAATCTTGATCTCAAAAAATGCCTTTCATACTCTAAAACATTGGACTAAATAGTTTCTCACTTAATCCTACTATAAACTTTCATATATATACTCAAAAAATGAATGCCTTATAATAGAGGAAATGGAAGATTCAGAAGACTAAACAATTTATAAGGTCCACAGAGGCTAAGAGGTTAAAAACAAGTGTGAAAACCTGGTTGTTCTGATGTTAGAACCAACAGAAAACATGAGCTAAATTTAAAACATTCATGTCACATTGCATGTAATTTACTCCTTATGGCTCCTAAAGAAGGGATAACCAGTACATTTATCAAGTCTCTTGTCTTTCTCTTGCTCAAGTGAAAAAAATTACTTATATAAAAGGATCAATAAGATCCTGTTCATCTTTGAAAATGAAGTTCAATTATTTGGCAAGGGAGATAATCAACACAGAAGTTTCAAAGAAGGACTCCACAAACCAATCTATTATTGCTTTATTCTTTTTTTTTTTTAAATTATACTGCCTCTTTCTTTCTGCTTTTCCCTTCAAGTGAAAGTCATTCTGTATATGTGCCTCAGGTGTAATACCTGATCCATTTGATATCTAGAAAAGTAAAAGCACTTATGTAACACCAGCAGGTAAGATGCCACTGTGATGGAATAGCGCTATGAGTGAGGGCTTTCTGAGTTTCTGCCTAACATGCTGCAGCTTGGCAGCATGTGAACCATAGGCTGATGCTCACCTTCAGAGCAGCAGGATGTGACCATTTGGAAGAGTTTCTCTATCACAGTAGATAATTTTAGCTTGAAGTTACCCTTCACCAAAGATCAGATTCTCTATTTGTCCTTTGGGCCAAGTCCTAGAGAAGTTATGAAGGACATAATGGAAATTTCACAGTAGGTTGGAGAGGAATTTATCCTCTTAGTTCTATATGTCAGTTAGGGGGAGATACATTAAAATGTAGAAATGATAGAAAAAAGTTTGTTCCAAATACCATATTTTTTATATTATAGCAAGGAAATATAGAGAACATTATTCAAGGGATGAACAATAAGGATAGAATCATGGAGCATTCCCACATACTAATGCTATTTGCAAGGTTCAGGAAAACAAGAAAAAGAAGTAAATATGTACAATCTCTCCACTTGCAAAATATCTTTTTATAGTTAACATTAATTTTCAATATTATTACTTTGCATACCATTTATATATATATGTATATATGTATACATATATACATAATATATGTATATATACTCATATTTTTTAGTAATTTTTAGTAAAATCAAATGGTATTTTTAAAGGTTGTAATAGGTAACTTTTAGAATATGGGCATTAGTACATAGAAATAACATATAGAAATATTCCATATAATTGCTCATTTTAATTATTTTATTAATTTTTCTATGTTTCGATTATATACTATGTACCCACGAACTGGATGCTAGGCACTGAAGAAATATGAATAAATCAAAACACTGCCAATAACCATCAAGTGCTTAACCCAAGGCAGGCATGGTTATATAGGGTGCTACATATATGAGAATGTAGCATGATATATGACATGGCAAGAATAGCTAACTCAGACTGTGAAAAGGATTCTTTACTAACATTTTTTTTCAGGTGTTAGTAAGCTGTGCTCTTGAAGATGATGGATTAGTAGCGAGCTTTAATGGAGTGGATTAGGGGAGAGACTGTACTTCCCTAAAGAGGGAGGGTTTATAAAGGCCTGGACTGCAAGAACTTTGTGTTGCATCACAGGAGGTGAAAGTGTCTGTGGTAAAAGGTAGGGCTGGAGATGAGGGCAGGTGCAGGGTACTGAGGGTGCAATATGCCAGTGGCCATTGTCCTGAGGCTACTTGAGAGTCAAAGAAGGTTCAAAGAGAATAAAACATGATCACACTTCCAAGTTTCATGTTGATTTTGCTTGCTTCAGGGAGAAATGAACTTAAAAGTTTAAGCCAGAATTGAGCAGCCAATAAACACAGATCAAAAGAGAAGGAAACTTAAGTAAGACACAGCATTAAAAGTGACAAAGGGGGGTTAAATTAAGTACATGATAATTGGTTGAATTATGCTCACTCAAATTCCCTATGACCATGTGAGCTTTAGTGACTACACAGAGGCCTTAGAAATGATTGAGGTAAATTGAGGTGGTAAGGTAAGTGCCTGTTAACTTTACAGGAAGAAGGAGTTAGAATATCTAGAGGCATCTAAGACTCATGTGCACACATGGAGGGAAGGTCAAATGATGGGAACCCCTACAAGCCAAGGATTGACACCACAAAATGGACCAAACCTTTGGACACCTTGATCTTAGACTTACAGTCTTTAGAAAGAAAGAAAATAAAGCTGTTAAACTGTCCAGATTTTCACATTTGGATTTGGCAGCCTTAGCAAGCTAAGAACATTCATATTAAAATAAATATTAACTAAACAGATGTCTGTGCAGGGAGAATAAAAATGTGAAAAGAGACCTGGGGCACTCTGTCTGGGACATTGATGCACAGAGGTGCCTTGACAGAGTGGGGATGGAGCCTCAGAGATCACATGTGGTCCATAAAACCTAACATGCTGTTCTTTTGTCATGCTTACTTGTCCTTCAGTAATCTCAGCTACATAATCGCTGTAGTATCTTCGTCATCATTCCAAGTACGGTGTGTGTGTGTGTGTGTGTGTGTGTGTGTGTGTGTGTGTGTTCTGCAGAAACACCATCACCATATGAGCTCAAGTGTCACTCCTTAGATGCAGCTGCTTGTTCTTTTTTCTTAAGCAATTATCTCATCAGTATCTTGTTTCGTCCACTTGGTTAGGATGACTAGCCAGTGGACTTCAGGAATCAATCTGTCCTGGAGCTCTTGATACTGAGACTACCCTAAACTTAACCATAACCCTAATCCTAACCCTAACCCTAACCCTAAGCCTAACCCTAAGCCTAACCCTAAGCCTAAGCCTAACCCTAACCCTGACCCTGACCCTGACCCTGACCCTGACCCTGACCCTAACCCTAACCCTAACCCTGACCCTGACCCTAACCCTAAGCCTAACCCTAACCCTAACCCTGACCCTGACCCTGACCCTAAGCCTAACCCTAAGCCTAACCCTAAGCCTAACCCTAACCCTAACCCTAACCCTAACCCTAAGCCTAACCCTAAGCCTAACCCTAACCCTAACCCTAACCCTAACTACTAACCACTAACCCCTAACCCTGACCCTAACCCTGACCCTAACCCTAACCCTAAGCCTAACCCTAAGCCTAACCCTAACCACTAACCCCTAACCCTAACCCTAACCCTAACCCTAACCCTAACCCTAACCCTAACCCAGGGTGCTGAGGCATAGGGTACCTGTATATGAACTCACATCTTCATGCTTTGCATAGTTGGCACTTGGCTGACAGTCTCCCCCCCAACCCCCAGGTGCTACTGCTACTCTATCTTTAAGAGATTTCTTTGTCACTATTTCCCAAAGCAGAGCAGTTACATAGTTTCTTATGTAGCAGTTCTTGCTAAGTGTATGCGCTGATAAAGGGTCACATTTTTAGAAAAGGGAACATCCACAGCAGGACTATTCACACTATGAAGAAACTGACAGTCTAAAAACCCATTAACGGGAGACTGAAAATCTGTGGTCCAGGCACACACAAATATACTAGTGAGGCTTTGAGTTACAGTATTATATTATGTGCTGTGCCATGCATCTTTTTTGAAGCTTAAGGAAAAAAATCTAAATGTACTGCTCAAGAAGTGTATTTCCATGTAACAGTGTTAAAGACAAAAATATTAAGAAAACGCAGAATTCAAATTTTAGGCTTCTCTGAGTTGGAAGGGGAGGGAAACATGAAGGGCCACGTGTTTAGGAAATAGCCGCCAAAGTTTTAGCTCCTTTGGGAGATGATGAGGTCACAGGCCCTTTCTATACTGTTGTTAAATTGCTTGATTAGTTATTGATGAACAAAGAATGCAGTGCACATCAAAGTTATTGATGATAAGGCTAATTCTGGGTATAAAATACAATTAGAGAGAGAAATTCCATTAAGGTTGAGTTGCACACTTAGTACCTTTATAATCAGCAAGGTGGTCTGGAGAGAAATTGCTTTAGTTCTTTCAGCATTTGTTTTTAAAAATAGATTTATTTAATTTTATGCATATGAGGTTTTGCATGCATGTATGTCTGTGTATCAGGTACCTTCCTAGTCCTCATAGAAACAGGAAAAAAGTGTTAGATCTGTTAGATCCCATAGAACTGGAGTTACAGAGAGTTGTAAGCAGCCATGTGGGTCCTAGGAAGTGAACCCGAGTCATCTGAAAGAGTGGCAAATGTCCCCAACCTTGAGCTATAAATCCAGGCCCAGGGTTTTGCTTCTTAAGCCAAGTAAAGAGGAAGAACTCATTTGTCTCAAGGAAACATTTCATTCTACATGCCTGTGGTTCTATCAATGTGATGAGAGCAAAAAAGTGTTTTTAATTTATATTTTAAGTAAATATGTAAAAATAATAAATGTTTAAAATACAGTATTATTTTTTGGAGACCAAAAATTCTCTTGAGGTTTCAAATACCAATTATTTTCTATATGAAGCAATTACCTTATACCTTTATAATGCAGAGCAGTGTTCTTGATTTAATGGCTAGTTGCTATGTCCCCTTTGTTATCTCTACAATTAAAGAAGCTGTAAAACCAGACCATGAACCAGTATAGATGTCTGAACCATGAATAAGTGATGAGGCCCCTGTCAATAGACCAGCTGCTGGCCAGCACTTGTGAGGTTGTCTGAATTATTGATGCCATACCACAGCTCCCATCAATGGCAGTTCTCTGAGGAGACTCACGATGTCTGTCTGTTAACATCCGGCTGGGCCAGCTGTCTTTTTGTTACTGTGTAATAAAATGCCTTATATGGGCAAGTCTGATTACCTTGATTTCAATTGATTATTGTACTAATAAATGGAAGAAAGGTTTTTTTGGGTTAACAATTTTCTTAGATAGTCAAGAACTAAAACTTGAGGCAATATTTCTCATTTGTTACTAAGTCATTCAAATCTCGGGCTGCATATTCAGAGAGCAAATGGGATGAGCACACACATTGAGATTCTAGCATGGTGCATGCTGACATTTTAGGAAAACCTCTCCCAGCAGTACAGACCCCTTGGGGAAGCTATCTTTGAATCATCTCCAGTTGGAAGGTTAGAGTTGATGGTCTCTTCTTGGGATGAGATTTGGGTCTAATCAGGTCAGGTAGATTATTGAACTTGGAAATCTGAAAATGGGTTTTAAGATGTTTCTGAGAATATAGATTCATCACTATTAAACTGTCTGACTGTGGCTCTAGTTCTTAATACATATTGTGGAATCCTTGTAAAATAATCTTTTTTTTTTTTTTTGATTTCCTTTCTAAAACTAAGGAGATTTTAAGTGGACTCTGAACATCTTTATTTCCATATATAGTATGTTCTTTATTTATGAATACGCACACACACACACACCTACACACACACACGTGAGCCTGAATTAGTATATGTTTATGTGTACATAAAGGAGCGTGCAGAGGATCCTTGTTAGAGGATGTTAGAGATTGCCTGGAACTGGACTTATAGGTGGTTATGAGTCACCATGTGGCTGCTGGGAACTGAATTTTGGTTCTCAGCAACTGTACCAAGATTTTAACTGCTGAGCATTTATCTAGTCTATCACCCTTTCTCTCCTCCTATTTCTCCATTTCTCTCTTGTAAGTAAAGTGAAACAGGATGATAATTCTATAACATCTAAAGATAGTCTCTTTTTTAAAAGTTTAGAAAAAGTTCTGCAGGACTTATTTTCTTTATTGGTATTATGAACATTTATGGTGAGCTTGCAAGCTTACATTGTACCTTGTTCAATGGTTTCCTTTTTTCTAAATAAGAAAACACCCAATGAAGCAAATCTGTGCATCCATTAGCTTATTGTTATTCAGAAAGCAGAGACAAGATTTCAGGCTCCTGATACAGTATTCTTTTTAAATAATGCCATTTTCTCCTTTATTCTATGGTAGAAAAACAGACTTTCACAAAGCAATGTAAAATATTTATAAATAAAGTCCTTGTGAATAGACTTGACTATCACAGGGCCAAGGAATAGCACAGAGTCTTTCTTGTCTTTAAAAGGATGACTGATCACTAAGAGAGCTGAGGTCGGACAATAATGGAATTGCAGGACTGCTGGTTATCCATAAATCTTTACTGTTGCTTTTAGATAAAATTTTCAACAATACACTTTCAACTCCTTAAGTGAAGGATCTCAGTAGCAATCCAGTGTGTGGAAAAATAACAGGTGAGGTAAGTTGAGGGGTTAAAAATTATCAATCACTATCAAGTCCAGGCTGCCACTGAGAGGTAAACAGTATGGGTCTGAAGACTGCATAAGCATTTCTCCTACAAGCTCAGATGTTTGAACACTTGGTGCCCAGTCGGTGGCAATGCATTGCAGAGGTTGAGAGTCATAGACACTGTAGGCCAGATCAGAATGCTTGACTTTCCATGACTTCTCCACATCTTCCCTCAGGGTCACACCATCGTCTTTTCTTCTGAGGTCTAGAATAGAATCTCTCTCAAATCACTTCTGAATTGAGAGAGCTTTTCATTTTAAATACACTAGCACTACAAATAGATACTAGTTGACAAATGTTGGCCTGGCATACCATAAAGAAGACAAAAGTAGTACTGATGGGAGAGACATCTATGGTCTAGGTAATCAAGTGGTCCTGAGAGTAAGACTGCCGTCTTTTGGCTCTATCACCTTCTTTCCCTTTCAAGTATATTCTTTATGCTTCTTTGGTTCTTTAGTCTTCCCCTTCCTATTACACATACACACATGTACACACACACACACACACACACACACACACGTACACGTGCATGCACCTGCAGACAAATATAATGTGCACATACTCACCCACATACATACATATACATATAATGTACATACTAATACACATTTGCAAATGAATTTCTTTGTATTGAAGTATCACTACTTTAAAACCTATTCCTGGTTGTCAACTTGACTATATCTAAAATGAACTACAATCAAGACATGGCGGGCATACCTGTGATCTTGATCATAAAGCATAGTTGACACAAAAATCTTGGGCCCAGTAAGGTAGTACACACCTCTAAGCCCAGGAGACAGAGGGAGGCAGATTTCTGAGTTCAAAGCCAGTCTGGGAAAGAGCAAGCTCCAAATCCAGGCATTGTGGTAAACACCTTTAATCTGGGCCATGCCTTCTGCTGGAAGCCCACATAAGAACAATGGACAAAAGAAGCACCCGTTTTTCATTTGTTTGCACTTACTTGCCAGCACATCCATCAGAACCTATATTTTCCGGATTGCAACTTATACAGAAAATTAAGTAGCCCTCGTGAGACTAGGCAACTACTAGATTCTTAGACTTCCCATTCACAGCTGCCCATTATTGAATTCGTTGGGCTGCAGACTCTAAGTCATTCCAATAATTTCCCTTAATATCTAGAGACATTCAATCAGTTCTGTGACTCTAGAGAAGTTTGACTAATGCCGTATCCAGAGCAATCTACACAAGTGAACTGTGCGCTCAGTGCCACGCACTTGCCCGTTAGACTGCACTAAGTTCTTGACTTGCTTTTTCCTCATCAGTGCCCTATTTTTCACCTCCTTCCCTTTTTTTAAAACCTCTTTAATAGTGTAAAGCAGCTCAGCAATTTCATGTTAAATGCTGTTAGCCAATTTAAAATACAAGTAAATAAATGGCCAAGAGCAGTGCCTCTATTTCCAAGCCCAGCATTCGGGAAGTAGAGCTAGTTGGAGCTCAGCGAGCTTGAGGCTAGCCAGGGCTACACGTTAAGACACTGTTTCAAAACTATCAAGTGAATGAATGAAATACAAGCTAATTAAGGGATTGTATAAGTAGTTATATTCTGGCCTCTAAATTAGGTTTGCTCATTACCACATATGGACCATGTATTATATAACATATATATATATATATATATATATATATATATATATATATATATATGTGTGTGTGTGTGTGTGTGTGTGTGTGTGTGTGTATGTAATAGTTATATATAAAATATATATAAATATATAAATAAAATAGTTATATAAAATATATGAATATATACATATTAAGTTTTCAGTGGTATGTTTCTATCTGATACCTATTAATAATATTTAATTTTTTGCTTTAAATAATTACAGCAGCATGAAAACTGACTCAACAAATAAATACTTACTTTCTAATGAAACAACTTAATTACTTTGCATATTTACTCGGAAAGTTAATAAACATAACTTTGCAATTATATCTCTGGCTAATTTTGATTGTCTAATGTAGTTATAAAATTGCATAAAGTATCAAAAACGTATGGTGGCATTTTACTTTTGCAGTTGTTTTTATTAAACTAGAGATGGTATCACATGCCCAGAATCAAGATTTGAAGAGAGTAAAGTAAGTTCCTCAAAGACTCAGGATGCTGGAAAGGTGCTTATAACCTCCCACCACTGAGCAAGCAGGAGCACAATATTCCCCCAGGGAGGATCTGAGTTCAAGACCAGCTTGGGGTATATAGCAAGTTCCAGATCAAACTATACTACAAAGAAAATCAATAACAAATCCAAAAAAAACAAACCAAAAAAAGGGGGGGGGGAAGAAAAAGAAGTAGCAAATTCTTTTTCAGAAATACACACACAAAGTCACAGAATATTACTTAAAATATATATTATGTTTCAAGATTTAGTAAATCATGGCATTATACCATATGTCAAGTATAATGTTATTTCATATCTCACAGTGAAAGAATTAAAATTACCTGAAGAGAATTTTTAAAATATTACTTAACTATATCACCCTTGATTGTCTAGCTGTGATCTGGCTCTCTGGTCTAGAGGAGGTTTGCAGGACCCCAGAAGCATTTTGCCTCCCCATGGAAACTTTTGTAGGCACCAAAATAATCAGTTTGATCCCTGCCCCCACGACCGGTCCTAGCTGGATCCACCCTCTACTCCACTTGCACTGGGGTACAACCTGCAGAGTTGGGTCTGCCCAGTACACAGCCTGCCCAGTGAGGTCTGCCTGAGGCACAGGCAACAGAGTAGGGTGCTCTGACCTCCACTGTCGGGCTCATGGGTGAGCCAAGAGCCAGACAATGGAGAGCAGTTCACTTCCGTTTCCTGTGAAGTCTTGCTGCCATCAGGATTATCCAGCCAACATCAGGGAAAACTCAATGCCTAAAAGACA
Source organism: Apodemus sylvaticus (assembly GCF_947179515.1). Taxonomy (NCBI): domain Eukaryota; kingdom Metazoa; phylum Chordata; class Mammalia; order Rodentia; family Muridae; genus Apodemus; species Apodemus sylvaticus. The sequence goes on along the minus strand of NC_067473.1, from coordinate 71,334,544 downwards.
GCTTAAGGATACAATCAACAAGACCCAGGGGGATATGGCCAAACTATCCTGCTACAACAATCCCTGAATTTCCTAATGAAACTGAGGCACAAGAAGAGGATCTTATATGCAGTCTTATAAAGATGATAGAGGCCTTTAAAAAGCACCCGAGTAAACCCCTTAAGGACATACAGTAAAATATATTCGAACAGGTAAAGCCATTAAATGAGAAAGCAAATAAATATAAAGAAATTCACAATATAAAAACACAATCAAACAGGTGAAGGTTATGAATAAAACTGTTCAAGACCTAAAAAAAGGAAATGGAAGCAATAAAAAAATAAGATAAACTGAGGTGATCCTGGAGATGGAAAACCTAAGAATGAGAATAAGATGTAAGCATCACCAAAAAAATATAGGAGATGGAAGAGACAATCTCAGGTGTCAGAAATATGAGAGAAGAAATCAATATATCTGTCAAAGAAAACGTAAAATCTAAAAATTCCAGGATAGAGAATATCCAGGAAATCTGGGACACATTGCAAAGACCAAACCTAAGAATAATAGGAATAGAAGAAGATGCCCAGCTCAAAGACCCAGAAAACATCTTTAACAAAATCATAGAAGACATTTTTTCTAACCTAAGGAAGAGATGCCTATAAAGGTACAAGAAGCTTACAGAACAACAGACCAGAAAATCCTCCCCTCACATAATAATCAAAACACTCAATGTACAAAGCAAAGAAAGAATATTAAAAGCTGCAAAGGAAAAAGACCAAGTAACATATAAAGGCATACCTATCAGAAATACACCTGATTTCTCATCTGAGACTCTAAAGCCACAAAGGCCTGGGAAGAGGCCTCAGCAGAGGTCCTGCAGACCCTATAAAACCACAGATGTCATCCCAGACCACTATACCCAGCAAAACTTTCAATCATCATATGTAGACGAACCAATATATTCAATGACAAAACCAAATTCAAACAATACCTTTCCACTAACCCAGCCCTACAGAGGATACTAGAAGGAAAACTCTAACCCAATGAGGCTAACTATACTCAAGAAAACACAAGAATAAATAATTTCACACCATTAAAACCAACAGAAAAGAAACACACATCTTATAAGGTGTCCTAGGCACCTGACAGATATATGAAGAACATGCAAAGGAACTTTTCTACTTGCATGAATGTTTTGAAAAGAAAATCAAGTAAAGGATAGAGCCACCTAAAGGATAATTAAACAGGCTAAGAGGATTACACACAGCCACTAATGTCAGCATTATCTTATGCTACAAAGCCAGGCTGACATGTCTAGCATTTGCTGTAAGTATTGTGCTCAAGAATGAGAAAAGAGGCAAGTTCAGAAGGAAACAAATATGACAGGAAGCTAATACAGTAAGTAAACCTGTAAATAAGAATCTGTGAGCTCTTCTGTTTTCTTCTCCTGTTGTGATAAATAGTATTTATAATTCCCTGTTTCGTATTGTCATGGGATATTCTTTTAGTAGTAAAGCCAGGTGGGGAATTGATTCTTTCAGCAAAATACTTTCCAGAATATATTCTACTAGATGAGCTGCCTTGTTCGGACTCAGTGGTAAAGGAAATGTCTAGCCTTTCAGAGACTTGACATGCCAGGGTGGGAGAGATACCCTGGGGACACCCCCCTCAAGCTCAGAGAGGAAGGAGAAGGAATAGGGATTATGGGATGGAGTAACCAAGAGGGGGACATTGAGCAGGCTATAAAATGAATGAGTAAAAAAAAAAAAATTAAACTAAAAAAACACTTCCCAGAATGTTTCGTAGACAGTAAGGGATCAATGACACTTCTTTTGTAGCTTTCAACATCTTTTGTCCATGCATTAATATATAGAGAACTTGTTTTACCTACATCTTATGATTCAATTGTCATGTGTTAGATTTGAAATGTACAGAATTTGGGGCACTCAAAAACACCAATTTTGCTTATAGTTTCTTACTGCAAATATAAGGCATGGAAACGCAGACTTTATGATATTTGAACTTTTTGAAGCAAAGATTACATTTTGGTAAAGTGTAACCATACACTATGATGGATAGCCAACATCATGCAATCTCTCAATGTCACCTGCAATAAGAATGCACAGTCTACGTGTGCCAGTGTGAAGCTGCTCCAGATGAAGAATTGAGTCTAAACAGCTAATGTATAGCACCAACACTCTCCTGATGAGAGTGGGCTGGATGTCAGAGACATTTACTTGCTCAGAACTTGAAGCAGTTACATAAATTCTGGAGAAGAATCAGTTCTTTGAACAAAGAAATTCAGCAAAGTTTGAAGCTTATAATAAACTAAGAAAAATATCTCTGTAGTTCCCCTTTCTGCTAAATCTCTGTTCATCATATACATAATAAGAAAATAATTACAAAGTCAAATTCAATAGCTTGTATTATTAAATATCTAAACAGCATAGATTTGCTGTGTTTTCTGTAATCTATCAGAAATGTTTAGTTAGTGAAACCTTTGCATTCATATCTTCTGCTTTACCTATACTGCATCCTCCCACAGAACTTTGCTCCTAGACACGGTTGTGGTTCTTGTTTAGCTTTCCACCGCTAAGCTGAGCATGTGCTATTGCTCCCACATAGCTGTGAAGTGGGAGCTGATATATACACCCGATGTGGAAGGAAGAATGGAAAGTCACCAGGTTGTCTCCAAGTCATTGTGTTTTTTGCTAGCTGAAGGCCATAAACTTGCCTTTATGTGCTTTTCTCCTGCTTTTCAGAAGGCCTCATATTGACTTTATTTTCAGAAGAGAAGGTGATCTCAAACTAATTTAGTCCATTTTCTATTCCCAAGAATTTACTGGGACTGGATGCAATGTGCACTGCCTTGCAGGGAACGACCTGTGTGGCCCAGTTAACACAGACTTCAGGGATCCTCAATCTTTCCCCATGCAAGTGGCTTGGGATTTTAACAATAGCCAAAAATTTGTCAAAGGCTTATCCGGAACATACATGTTTTTACTTCTGTTGTTTGAACTTGACTGAAAGCCTATTAAAGATATAAAGTGTTCTTACACATCTACACTGCATTTCCCACCTCTGCTGAGTAAAGAATAGAGTTATAACCATGTGTCAAAGGTGAGGCTGTAGGATCTCATGAATAGGGTTGCATGCTCACACTTAATTTGTCACATCAGACCCCTTATAGACCTATGAGTTAGTTGTCATATAAAGAAGGATGATTGGCAATAATATCTATACTGTATGAAGCTGTTTACAGGAAGCACAGTATCCAGAATATAGTATTGACTAAATGTCAAGCTTGGCGCTCTTAATGTTGTTGCTTATATTTGAAATGAGGGTTGTAAGGGAGATATTAATTAGTGTAAATAACATAATCAAAACTGTTTTTGCAAGCTCATGGAAGTATAGAAAATTACATGAAATAATTTTAGGGATCATTCAAAGTCTTATTTGAGGGAACAGTTGTATAAATATGCACAATCTAATTTAAATGTACTTCAGATTTGTAAGTATGATTGTCAAAAACACAAGCTTCCATGGTTTCATCTGCAAAGTATAATGGGATAATCAATCTTTTTCACTCAATATGAAGGAGCACAGTACCCATCACCAGGTATATAAGATTTTATAGAGTTGAGACAGATGAAGGGGTCAAAGAAGGCAGGGCTGTGTATAGAACATGTAGAGTCAAGGATGGGGGTCACTTTAGAATGTCTTTGGATGGTGTTCTCAGAGGAAAGAAAGATATAAACCAAAGTAATTGCTGATTAAATATTAAGTCAATTCTAGTTAGAAGGATAAAGGAAGGAGAGTGCCTGAAGGACAGATGTAGAGAGTGAAAAATACTTCACTTGCCATGAATAAACTATTAGCAAAGAACTGATTAGAATCCAGTTTAATAATTTACTACCAAATTGCATTTGTGTTTTCAAATGAAGTTCCCCGCTACAGCCTTCCTTGAATTAAGATAAGTCATTTGATTTTGAAAATGTGTGAACTGTACTGGTAACAATTTGATATTTCATGAAAGGAAATATTAAATTGAGAAACTGAGAATGCAGTTTGGATGAGCCATATTTTTTCAAAGTGTTCCACTGTTGCTTTGAGTAATATCATTTAATATATATTGCATTATATCATATAATTTGATGTTGTAACAATGTATTAGGAAAATCAAGTTTACTAAACATGAAATCTTATTAATAGTGTGCCTAAGAATGAGGATACTTTTTTAAAACATACAATTTTAAGAATACAATTTATTTAAAAATGAAGAGTTGAGGTGCTGGAGATCTGTGAAAAGAGTGAGCTGAGGTTTTGGAAGGCTGGTTCAAAGTTAGACATGGAAGAAATCACTTTTGTTGATATTTCCCTCCTGTAATGGTTCAAAGTCATAGATAGTAACCACTTTGACAATAAAATTTAATAATTCTAAATTATTTTGAATTCATTATATATTTACCACAGTATAAGCACCATGCAAATAGATCTTATGCATGGTACATATGTCCCTAGTGCTGAGAATATAATGCTCACTTATCATATTAGTTAAGTTAATAAGCTTACAATTGCATAAACTTAAGCAAACATGTTAAAACTCTAAGTTATCCAGGAGAGAAGTGAATGAGGAAAACAAACATTTTAGATATACAAGAAACGTAATGTATCTGCTTAATAGCTGATAGAATATCAAAATACCCTACCTGCCTTTTGACTTACTGATAGTAATTTACTAAAAATAAAGAAAAAGAATATTTTGGAGCTTGGGACAATCTGCCACAGTGTGCCATATGCAAGTGGTGCAGGGAGGTAGCTAACCACCCAGTAGTGCAGAGATTCCAGACAGCACAGGTAGGACCAGTGCTGCTGCTCAGAGGAAACAGCTGGAAACCCTGAAGACACAAGAGCCTAGAAGCAGCTTGGGACAGGAGTCTTTGGAATTCTGCCCACATCCAGAGCTGATTGGGGCCATAGAGCTACATATACAAATACAACCGCAAGAGAGCTTATTTCACAGGAGTACCTACATAGTTGTGTACACAGACAGAATGGGTCTCCCAGGAGCACAAATACAGAGGCTTACAGGATAGATAAGCCACAGTCAGAGACAACAGTTAACACCAAAGATAACCAGGTGGCAAAAGGCAAACGCAAGAACATTACCAACAGAAACCACAGCAATATGGCACCATCTCAACCATGTTTTCCCACAACAGCAAGTCCTGGATACCCCAACACACCAGAAAAGCAGGATCTAGATTTAAAATCATATCTCATGATGCTGTTAGAGGACTTCAAGAAGGACATAAATAACTCCCTTAAAGAAATACAGGAGAACATGAGTCAACAGGAAAACAAAAAGGAAACACAAAAATCTCTTAAAGAATTACAGGAAAACAGAAACAAGTGAAGGAACTGAACAAAACCAACCAGGATCTAAAAATGGAAGTAGAAACAACAACAAAAAAAATCACAAGCAGAGACAATTCTGGAGATAGAAAACCTTGGAAAGAAATCAGGAGTCATAGATATCAACAACAGAATACAAGAGATAGAAGAATGAATCTCAGGTGCTGAAAATACACCTATAGAAATAGAAAGCATTGACTCAAGAGTCAAAGAAAATGCAAAATGCAAAAAGCCTGTAACCCAAAACATCCAGAAATGCCAGGATACAATGAGAAGACCAAACCTAAGGATTGGTATAGAAGAGACTGAAGATTTACAACTTAAAGGGCCAGCAAATATGTACAACAAAATTATAGAAGAAAACTTCCCTAATCTAAAAAGAACATATAAGAAGCCTACAGAACTCCAAACAGACTGGACCAGAACAGAAATTCCTCCCTTCACATAATAATCAAACCACCAAGTGCACTAAACAAAGAAAGAATATTAAAAGCAGTAAGGGAAAATGGCCAACAAACATATAACAAAAGACCTATCAAAATTACACCAGACTTCTCACCAGAGATCATGAAAGCAAGAAGATCCTGGGCAGATCTCATCCAGATGCTAAAAACACAAATGCCAGCCCAGATTCCTACACCCATCAAAACTCTCCATCACCATAAATGGAGAAACCAAGATATTCTACGATAAAACCAAATTTACACAATATCTGTCCACAAATCCAGCCCTACAAAGGATAATAGATGGAAAACACCCTAGGAGTAGTAGGAGGGCAACTACACCCTAGAAAACTCAAGATAGAAGATAATCACACAAACATAAAAGTAACATCAAAAGTAAGAGGAACCAACAATCACTATTCCTTAATATCTTTTAACATCAATGGACTCAATTCCACAATAAAAAGACATACACTAACAGTCTGGATATGTAAACGGATATGTAAACAGGACCCAGCATTTCATTGCATACAGGAAACAGGTAGTGTCAAAGACAAGCACTACCTCAGAGTAAAAGGCTAGAGGAGAGTTTTTGAATTGTTCTTTAAGAAACTAACTATTGTCCTTTAAATTACAACAACAATAAAAAATAACAAGTAAGCTTGAAATAATCACAAACAAAATGGTAATCATACAGATAAGCAAAGTACAGCATCTAGAGAGGCTTCTGGCAGTGTCTGGCTAAGTGGTTCTGGCTCACCCTTAATTATACACAGACAAAACCTAAGGTTTATAAAGTGGAGAAAATAGTCAGCTATTACATAGAAAATCAGAGTGCTGTGCTTTGAAATATGAATAGGAACAATGATCAGGTTTTCAAAATATCAGAAATGAATATTGCATTGGGAATGCTAAATATTTTAATAAGTGCAACCTAGACATTTTCAAAAAAAGCAGAGAATTTGAGGGGAGTAGAGGCCATGGATCCAAAGCTGCCCCCAGGCAATTCCCCTTCAGTAGGGAAGAATATCTCACTGTGTTCTTTTATACTTTGTTTCTATGACATATTCATGTTAGGATTGTTCTCTAATCTCATTTCTCCACAGCAGTTGTATAGGGTATGGAATAATTAGGAAGGAAAGATAAAAGACTTGTTACAAAGTAGATGTTGGCATGAAAGAGTCAAAGAAAAATAGAAATTTTAGGTTTTCTAGTTCACCAATGAAAAAGAAAAACTTTCTATGGGGGACTCAGGGACTATTATTTTATGTGAATATAGGAAATAGAACTATGGATGGAGAAGATTGAAAAACAGTTGTTGGTGCTTTGTCTTAAAGTACTATCTCTATGTTTTCATTATTTTGTTATTTTATGAAATGGAAATACCACTAGGGGAGGAAATAGATTAGATTACTATGTTAGAGTCAAGAGTCATATCGGATCTCACATCACTCCCATGGAGAACACTCAAAGAAGGTTTTGTAAAATTATGGCTTGAATGTGAGATATTTTTCACCCAGGCTAATGTCTTTTAACACTTGCTCCCTCGCTGGAAGGACTGTTTTAGAGGCTATGTTGTTACATTATAGGGTGAAAGTCATGCCTGGAGAAATTCAATCATTGGACACAAGATTTTGAAGGTGATATTTCATCTTCACTACTGGCCAGAGGTCTCTAATTTCTGGTCTACTATATGTGAGCAAGTCATAGCCCAAGATCCTAGTCATGGACCAAGTCACTTCATTTACCACTTCTTCCCCCCCTCCTCCTATGGTGGATTGCATCATCAGAAATGATGAGCCAAAAGAAATGCTTCCTCCCTGAAGTTATTTCAGGTATGTATTGTTACAGCAAGAAGAAAAGCAATGTACTACAGGAATAAGGACATGCAGCAGAAGAAAACAGCAAAAGAAAGATACAGGAAGTTTGTCCAAGTTCATCCTGGAATTACAGTTACCATTAGGTGTGATTCAGAATTGACATGATAAATAAAATGAAAATAATCAATGATAACTGCTTTCAGGATGTAAATCTGTTGTGTTTTACCATAGTCAGTCAAATATACTAGCTCCATATACCCTTTATGTATATTTTATAAACAGTAATTTATACTGACATTATTATTTATAGATAGCTGGTCAGATAATGATAATATAGCTTATCAATTCATATGGCAAGTAAGATTATAAGTTACTTAAAAAGTAATTCATAAGAATGGTTTGATATAATAGTAGGTATAACAACAGATTGTATTGGTTGGTATAGGCTATTTAATAATACTGAACACAATTACATATTCTGTAAGAGCTTTGTTCACTTTTTAGAATCTTAGGTTTGTGAGTTGATACTTACTGGGCATTTATATTCTATCTATTGCTACTCAAACCCTTGTGTTTGATAGCACAAATAAATGTAATTGCTAGCTGCATAATGGAATTCGTAATTTTGCTGATAAAACAGATTACCAATGTTCAAATAAGCTAACTGAAGGATACATTTGAATTATATAATAATATATTTATATTATAAAATATTCTCATGAATAATTTAACTTTTGTACTTCATAATTGTAAAGTTTTTCTATTTTCTGAAAAAGTAAAACAAACACATATACCCAAACATAAAACCAGGGTTACTCAGTACAAGTTCAAGCATTACAAGTAGGACAGAGAATGTAAATATTTTCAGACTACAAAGTAAATTGTATAGGCAACTTTTGAGTTTAGTGTTCAAATACTATATATGAAAAGTTATATTACTTCCCTCACCAAAGCAATAATAAATATTTTCAGAATAACAACCTTTATTGACTAAATGTAAAACTTACTAATTATAGAAAGATTGGGAGATTATAATACATTTTAAAATGTACATATGTGTGTATTTCTCTTTTCTGTGTACTTGTATGTTTATTGGCACACCATTTATAGGTGGGTGCCTTTCTGTTGCCAGAGGAGCTCAGAAGAGGATGTTGGATCCCCTAGAAATGGAATTACAGATGTTGTGAATCCAGGCTTAGCAAGTGCCTTTAACTATTGAGTCATTTCTCAAACCCCAAATGCATTTTTTGAAAATCTGTTTTGTTTTATATTATATGATTAAAACTGAACCTGGGTGTGGTGGTTCACACCTATAATCCCTGTACTCAAGAAGCTGAAGCAGGAGGTTTGACATTAGTTAACATAGTGAGTTCCAGGCTGGCCTGGAGAATCAAATGAGATATTGTATCATTCTAAAGAAAAGACCAAAAAAGAAAACAAATAATGCCATAATACAAAGTTTGGGGTAGTACAATAGTGAAGAAATACTGACATTTGTTTTTTTTTCCCCCTGAAATCTTGACTAGTACTTGAATATATGTGTAATATATTCCACATACACACAATATATATATATATATATATATATATATATATATATATATATATAATAAAATCTTGGAAATCAGAGATGACAGTATAACAGTGATAATTTTGGAGAATAGAGAGAAAATGGATACATGTTAACAGTTGAATAGATCAATTATGTTTCAGTTTACAAAGCTAAGAAACAATGTAACTTTACTCCATGGAGTAGTTGATGAATTTAAGAAGGACTCATATAATACCTAATAATAATAATAATAATATAATATGTAATACCTAATTGGCTCAAGAGTGGATGCAATGAAGAGAAATGGATCATGCTTGCATGGCAGGTTAGAGATGCCAGCCCTAAACCTTATGGATTGACTTTTTGGGAAAGTAAGAGAAGTATTTTTCTCTCCAAATATTTCTGCTTGGAGAAGGACAAGGCACAGTCAGGAGTGTAGAAATGGCACACAGGATGGGGACTATCCTTACTCAAACTAAATCCTGATGGTTATTTTCCCAGACATTGATATTTTCAAGGATTTTGGAAGCCACATCTGCAAAGAAACATGTCTGGAGAGTCTGGTCCACATAGAAGACTTAAATAAATTAAGAGCAAGCAACGAAGGCTAAAAATTTCCCAACTCATCTTTTTCTAGAGCAGGGGTTCTTTACCTTCCTAATGTTGGGATCCTTTTAAACAGGTCCTCATGTTGGGGTGACCTCAAACCATAAAATTACTTTTGTTGGTACTTCATAACTGTAATTTTAATACTGTTATGAATTGTAATGTAATATCTGTGTTTTATGATGGTCTTAAACAACCCCTGTGAAAGGATCATTTGAGCTCCTAGAGGGAGGTGATCAGGTAGTACACAATCCAAAGACACAATTGATATTGAAATAGAAAGCTATTAACAGTCATCTCACAGCTAAATAATTGTGTCCCAGGCTGACCATGATGTGGGACACTCTGACATGGAGTGATGGTCAAAGTCAGCAAGATTTTAATACAAGACCTATTAATAATTACACATGGCCAATAATTCCAAGAATCCAAAGAAAGCTCTGAAAACCAAAAAAAAAAAAAAAAAAAAAAAAAAAAAAAAAAAAAAAAAAAAAAAAAGAACAGCAACAAAAAGGGATCTTTAAGCAAACCATAGACGGAGGAAAAAGAGAAAGGATATTGTTAACCTTGAGATAGATAAAAAGAGTTTTACATTTCTATAGAAGCAATAGAAGAATAGTCAAAGGGAAATTTTCAAAAAGATAATTGTGACTTAAAAAGCACAAATTAAAAGGTTAGAGAAAGAATAGAAATATCACAAGACAAAATCAGAAACAGAAAAAGTAGAGGAAATTGTAGAAGATTAGTTGCCTGTGTGAAGCGGATGAGAACGGGCCAGTTCCAAGGCACACCATCACGAAGATGGTGCCTGTCCCAGTTACCTTTCCTGTTGTTGCAGCAAAATATCTTGACAAAAGGAACTAAGGAGACAGAGGGTTTAATTCAGTCCACAGTTCCTGGTTTTAGTCCATCATGGTGGGGAACTTAGAGCAGCAGGTACATGATGACTGCATTCACAGCCAGGAAGCAGATAGTGCTGATTGACTCCTTGTTTATGCTTAGCTTACTTTTTTTTTTTTTTTTTTTTTTTTTACTGAAGAACTGTGTTACGCATAATGGGTTGGTATTCTCACATGAAATAATCTAATGAAGATGATCCCAAGAGGCTAACCTAGCCTACATAATCCCTCACAGATTTTTCTGGAGGCTTGTCTCCTAGGTGATTTTAAAACTTGTTAAGTAGATAATGAGCATTACCCATCACAGCGGCATTACTACAAAAGGATGCTTTTTCTTAGTTTCAAAGAAAGGGGAATGTCTTATTAAAGGACCAAGACATGATTACAGGAAACACCACTTACAATGCAGGGAGAACTATCACAATAGACAGGCCATAAGAAATGGGAAGCATGGTTTCTAAAATGGGGAGAATGAAAAAGTGAAAATTGCATGATGATGGCCTGTGCTAGGTAGAGAGAGCAATCAGTTTGTCATGGAGAAAGGTGAAAGGCCTGCAGACACCCACCATGAAATTATGGTCTGGAAATCTGAGAACAGAATGTGCCAGATGCTATTCTGTATTTGCTATGCCTGGACAATTTCCTATTCTACTTCTTACAAAAGACACTTCAACTTTACAACCATGGTGTGCTATCTAACTCTGAAGCAGGGGCACCAGGAAGTGAGTTTAGAAGTGTGAGCAATGATGACAGAATAAGATACATTTTTAAGATAGTTTTGTAAAGAGTAGGTTGGTTTTAGGTTTAATTTTTTGTGGTAAGGAGAAATGGCTAACTTCACCTTTTAATATTGGTTTTAATTGTTAAACTATGAATAAACATAGAATTATGATTAATAATTACATAAAGAAATTCTGTCCTAATGAACTCATGTATACACAAATATAACAAGCATTATTTCTACAACCTTATATGCACGGACACCTTACCAAAGTTTCGTATTTGATCATTGCTAAGACAAATAAACAGCAAATACTTAGATGGCAAGTGTCAGAGTTTGTAGTATATATTTGCTTTATGACTTGAAATTGTTGCCTTCTATGTCTATATAGTACTATGCACATTGTTCAACTTTTCTGATTGCAGAAATTAGTCACAAAATTGGAATAGATATTAGCATCTATAGTAAGGCTCTCTCCTAAATTGTTCAAGGTCATCTCTTATGAAACTTGACTAACTTAGAAACAATGATAGGTGACCTATAAAAGTGAAAAACCCAGGACCAAGGAGAAAAAAAACCTAGTCATTGTTTAGCTGGGAGAGAGAAATGTCTGTTTTAAAAGTATGAGCTTACTTCTGAAGACTTTGGGTTTTTGTGATAACAAAAGAATGAGCTGGTCTTAATTGCATTTTTCAGGATCTATTTTGTTTTTATAATCCATTTAATTCATTCCATTGAAAAGTTGATTACTGTGGACTGGAGAAGAGATTGAGACTCCAAACATCAAAGGTAATGAAACAGTCATCCAGCCATGACAATGGGAGGGCATCCTAAGATTTTGAATGGAGAAACAGCATAAAACAGTATGCATTTAAAATATCGTGTGGTCCTGTTTTGTGAAATATTCCAATTCAGTTTAATTTCCATCTTGGTTCCATTTCGGAGGCTCCCACAGAGTCCGAATCTGTATGACCTTGTTTTTACACTATCTGGCCTGTGGCAGGGCCCCCAGAGTACCTTTTTATAGTTTTGCTCTGCCTTTCTTGACTTGAAGTTTGAAAACCATTCGAGAACTTTGTAGTATTAACCTATCACCATGACTGACATACAATGAAGAAGAGATTTCAAAGAAAGCCTGGCAGGTGGAAGCCATGTATAGAATAAGTGAGAATCTGAAAGAAAGTGTTTCATGAGAGTGGTAATCAGTCAGAAGGAGAGTCCTGCCCTGGCTGGGTTTGATCAGTGAGTTGCTTCCAAGATTTTCAATTGAAGCTGTATGAACAGAATTGAATTCAAAGATTTATACTGATTGTGAGGAACTGAAATAGCTGAACGTGAGAGGCAGGAGTTGCTGAGTGATTACAAAGGTTTATAACAAAGACAGCTTGTGAGAGGTCGACAAAGAGGAGGAGACATGGCTGAGGGAAGACAGAACAGAGAACAGAGTGGATCCACGCTTAGGTTAACTATAGAGGAGGCAAACCAGCTTAGGAGATAGAAAAGGAAATAAAGCGCTTTAGAGAAAAACAGGAGAGAGTGGGGGAAATCAAATGGAAGAAGCTAGGATATGAGACTTATATTCATCACACACACACACACACACACACACACACACACACACACACACACATACAAAGAGGCAGGATGGGTATAGGGAGAGGGAAATACTGACCTACAGGAACATGAAGGGGTTAAGGGCTCATGAAGCCACACACAGAATGGGCGAACTTTGTATCCTTATTTCTAGCTGTTTCCTTTCCATCAGGGAAAGGAAAGGACTACTGTTATATTAAATCTAGACAAAGTCAACACAACTCCATTTCATCCTGTTACACTTTCAAGCTAGCTGGCGTCAAACCCTGTTTAAGCCAACACACTGCAAAATCAGCCAAGTATTAGGGATTACATTTAAATTATCCTAAATGTTGGGATTACATCTTAAGAAACCTAAAAATAAGAGATTCTTTGATGAATAAGTATAGACATGGTTAAGAGAAATTCTATAGTGGTGGTCTGCCCCAGGTACAGAGAGCACATTTGATGGCAGTGTGCATGAGTTATCCTAGAATGGCCTCAGAACATCACACAAGGGAAAGTACTTCTAGATTAATTAAGAATTGAAACTGGTAACGGTTACTTCATTGCTTCTGTGCTGATTTTATTTAAATGTGTTCTCTGATTAAAAACCCCAAGGCATTAGTGAGACAATTAAGAAGTAAATAGTTTATAGTCAACATATTGTTCAAGCCATAGATAATGAGTTAGGAAGTTTTGATGATGACGATGATGATGAAGAGATGTTAATAAGAAATGCTCATTTTAGAAAATATATTGCAGATTGTAGCACAAATCTGAAGTAAACACTGCTGTTTATACACACACACACACACATATGAGCTTGTATACACACACACACACACACACACACACACACACACACACACACACGCTCACACACATTCATGGACATATTAACTGTAGGCTACTTCTAAGCACATAAACCTGACTGAACTGTCAGGCTCTGTGACTGACAATGTAAGTGACCCAAGACTTAACTTTTCTGAACTTTAATTATAAAAATAAGACCATAATTATAATTTTAGCTATCTCATGGTCTTGTGAATCACTAGAAGAGTTATGTATGTATGATGTGTTTATAATGCTCTCACATTGTATTTGTCCTTAATGTCTGTCTGTCTGTCTGTCTACCTATCTACCTATCTGTAAAGTGTAAAATATAAAATTCCTTATCATATTTTTCCAGTATGTCAGTTGTTTTCTTTCCAACTATTAATTTTAACCTTTATTTTATGTATAATCTAACTTTCTTTTATTGAGGAATATGCTAAGATTACAAAACCACAAAACTATAAACAAAACACAAAATTTATACTTTATAAGCTAAATGTAGCGGTATGTGCCATGCATGGGAAGGAGTGTATGTTTTAGAATTAGAAACAGTATACAGGGGAACATGCATAGCTAGAGTTCAGAGGCCTTAGGAGTGCTACCGCTTGGTGGGTATGCCCTGCAGGATGCCCTCTCTCTAAAGGGAAAGGGTACTCTAAATATGATACAATGCACTCTGAGGCCTGGTGGCTTGACATAGTCCAGGTGAAGGGGTTGTAGATAAAATCAGATGTTAAAGTAAATCAAGTGAATAACTATGCTATTTAAGGATGACGTGACTAGGAATGCTCTAGTGGAGGGTCTGCAGATCAAAGTTCCTGCTGGGCTCAGAGCAATCCCTGACCAAGGACCATGAAGAAAATGGAACCATGGGCCTTATAATCATGAAGAACCAACTCTTCTTGAAATTTGCATGAATTTCTAAGAAAATTCTAAACCTCAGAGTGAATGAGAACCCCTTGCTCTGCATTCTGTTTGGGGTATGCACAGTGCAACCAACTCATCTCTGTCAATCACATAGAGTAATCATGCAGAGGTAACACAACTGTGAGCTGCCGAGGAAGTAAGTACCACAGGAAAGAAGAAGGGTGTGGGGTTTGAGGTGAAGTGACATTCACAGGTTCATGACACTTGTCACTAGGACCCACGCCTGTTACCCCAGTGACTTGTCACCCCTGTCCACATTTTGCACCATGGAAATATGTGAGAAGCACAATAAAGATAAAGAAAATAATATTACCTAGTACCAGCATTTAGGGATATGAGCAGGTAGCTCTCTATAAATATTAAATTAAAAAGACATGAGCAGCTTTTACCATTATAGAGTGTAATATAATTTGATCAGCTAATACCCAGGGCTTTATAAAGCACAAATTATGTAAACAAGCTTAATGGCTTTTTGATAAAACTACAAAGCCATTGGTATGAAGAATGCAAGAGGTGGTGTTGGTTTCTGCGTTGGTTTCTGTGCTCACTCGAATGTCCTGTCTGCTCGCTGCTTTGCAGTTGCTGCTGCTTGCCGGTACCCACACGTGCGCACCTCCCAAAGTGCGGACGCGGTGGAACCGTGAGCCACCATGAGACACCATGAGACACGCTAGACCAGATAGTTCCAGGTGGGACTTTACTTAAGATAGGGAAGGGGTAGTGGGCGGGAAGAAAGGAAAGAAGAGAAAGAGAGAGAGGAAAGGAGCGCTGCCTGGTTATATACCGGGGGTGACGTAGTTACAGGTAAAGGTGGGCTATGGAACTCTGGGTAAACTTCAGCTGTTGCCTTGGCAACAGACCTATATACATTGCTTGTATGGCGTCACAAGCTTTGCAGGCCTCGGGTATCTACAGGTGGTTTTTTTGTTTTGTTTTGCTTTGTTTTTTCAGTTTCAACATAGAGTAGTCATGTGGAGTCATGTACCAGAGCACAGATATTTGTTACTCAAATTAAAATATAATGTTCTGTTACAGACCATGGGTCTGCTGCAGGATAACCAGGATTCTCTGGTCTAGGAAGGCACAGGTCTGGCTGAGATGACAGACAGAAGCAACCACACACACACAGTAGAGGTTTGAATCTGAATGCATTTTGGAGCTCTAAGACAAGGATTTTTATACAGGAAGAGTTGGTATTACCATTTCAAAAGATGTAGCCAGTGAGGCAGGCACAATTATCATAGCCATTTGGTACAAGGAAATGCAAAATCAACCAGGTACAAAGTTTCTCAAGTAACAGATACAGAAGATCAATTTACAGATGCCATCAAACTTCCTGATTAGAATACAGAGTCACTCATAGTTTACAGTAAACCTTCAAAGAGTTTGAAGTTTCTTATACCACCTGGGTTTTTAACAAGTTCTTGTGAGAAATCCTTATCTAACATTTAGCCTTCTACCTTGTAAAACAAAACTTCCTGACTTAATGTTTTCAGTACCAGAGTGCCAGAGCCATCCTCATACACATACACGCAGCCATAAAAACCTGCATGTGGTTGGAAGATTGTAATTATGTAAACAACTACGAGGCAAAGCATTGCAATTCTTAAAAGGGAGTTTGGTGGTTAGTGAATCCACTTCAAAGACCTGATTATGAGCCAGGCTATAGGAATCCCCACAAAGAGAGAAAAGGAGGAAGTCAGGGCAAACTGCTACTTGAGAACTACAGGACCATCTTAAATAGCTAGAGAGTAAGAGAATATAGCAAATTGCCAGGTGAGATTTCTGCTTCTAAATTTACAGAGAACTCCATTATTCCCAGGAGACATTTCTTTTTTCCGCTTCTGTCTGTAAAATATCAACTTTACAGACTTCACTGGGCCACCACGGCAAAGTTCAAAACTGGGGCTGGGGAGATGGTTCAGTAAGTGAAAGGCTGGTGCAACCCTGACAACCTGCCTTCAAATCCCTAGAAAAACTGGAGTGAACAGCACAGTCACCTGTATTCCCAATAGACCTTTCTAGATGCTTGTAGGTCAGACAATCTACTTCATCCAATGATCAAGAGCCCCTGACTCAAAGAGAATTATAGCCAGGCAGTGGTGGTGCACACCTTTAATCCCAGCATTTGGGAGGCAGAGGCAGGCATATTTCTGATTTTGAGGCCAGCCTGGTCTACAGAGTGAGTTCAGGACAGCCAGGGATACACAGAGAAAACTTGTCTTGGAAAAGAAAAGGAAAAAAAAAGGAAAAAATCAAAGAGAATTATATACAGCATGGATTGGAATAAAATCCCAAGGAAAACAAAGCAGTAGGTTCTTTTGGAAGGGATTTACTATAAACATTACTTCTTAATGGCAAATCTGCATCACTTGAAAGGTTCTGTCATCAAGGACACTCTCTAATTTCTAAGGGGCATAGCTCAATAAACAGCTTTTCCATGTATCAATGCAGGATATTCAAATCACTCATAAATCTAGATATGCCTTACTTCCAGAGTTGTAGCAGCTATTATTTGCCACATTTCTGTTATAGTACCATACTCAGCACCAATCCAGTGATTCAAAATCTCTTGACAGTCCTCCAACTTAAGTCATTCTCTTGAATCCCCACTATTACTTCATTCTCTACAGGGAAATTCTTTATCCCCCAAATACTGTCAGATACATTTTTTCATTTTTTCTCTAATGTGTGTCTGTGTACATATGTGCATATATGAGCACACACTTGAGTACTATACAATCTAACTTATTTTCTGTGTGTTCCTGTCTATCCCTCTACCTATCATCCTGTCTTTCAGGCTCACTAACCCACTAGGAGTTTAGTTCTCAGGGCATTGATTTGTGGGTCTCTTTTCTTTCCTTACCTTTTTAGTACCTTATCTCCTTTTATTCTTTGAGGTTTCTGTAGCAGGAGCAATTTCTCAAGTCATGAAGTGATACATCTGGATTTTTACAGGCTATTTCAGCCTGCCATAGCTTCCTTTTCTTGACACTTTCTCAATATGGAACAGCTCATGCTAACCTTCATGGTATTATGCTTGGTGAAGGCTATTCCATATAGGCTATGGAAGTTCCAGAATTGTAAATTAATGACAAAGAGCTAAATGAGCTTTTTTGGAGTTATTTGGCATGCTCAAAAAACTGTAAGACAAAATTCTTCACAGTTTCTTGGATACACCAATGTTCATAACTATCTTGGATAGGAGAAAACTATCCTAAGTGCATTAAGTGGGGCATTGTCCTTACTGCTCAGACTGCACCAGGACTTTCGGGTTGCATCCTTGTGATTCTTTATCAGGGAAATATGAGTAGGATGGAATTTGCAGTTCTGATGCACAGAAAAGCATCTTTCCCCAGATTAAACCAGCTCTTCATTTTATGCACGAAAGCTATAAGCATCATGCTTTTGTTTTGAAGTTTCTCTTTCTAAATGCAAATGAAAACCAACTGAAGTGACATTTTGGCCAAAATGTCTTAGGTTAATATTTGTATTTATTGGGCTATAAATTTATTAGATAAATCAGGATCAAGATACATAAAGTTTTCACAAACTAAACAAAAGTTCTAGTAAGATTAAAACAAAGTTCAGTAAGAGGTCGGAGGACACTTGGCAAGGTAACCATCAGAGCAATTAGCTAAAGTTTTCTGTCGGGTAATCTCTCTCTAGTGCATACCAGGAGTCATGGGGGAGGAGGAAATTTAGGGGATACTAGTTCTCTTTACAGTCTTTTATACATGGCTTCTACCCTGAGGTCATGTGCAGCCCTTACCATTCTCCCTTCCATTCTGCATTATGCCTGGCTTTGTGATACTACAGTAAGTTTTCTACTGATTTCTCCCTGCCCATGGTGTTGTTTAAAGTTTTGAGTTTTAGTCACACAACCTGATTTCTACTTGAGACTTAATTAAACTTTTAGAAGTGGAGACAAGACATTTGTTTGGAAATAAAAGACACACAGAATCCCATAAATGATTCTGAAACATAGATCTAGAATTATTGGTTTCAAACAGATTTCAACTGGAATCTTTTTAGAATAATATGATCAAGTTACTTAATTCTTGTAAATTCAAGAAGTATAAGTACCTTACCTAACTGTTTTCTCATTTATCCAATATACTAAGAATTAACTGTAGATTCTACTATTTTATTTGTACAATAATGCTTGTTGTAGGCAGTAGTAGTCTTCTTGGTAGTAAAACATACGAAAGCTTAGTGAATTTAACCAAGTTAGTTTAGGTGCCTATGATTACACAGCTGGTGACTAATGGAACTAGAAGTCAAACCCAGTTATAGGCATGCAGAACTGATGATACCTAGCAGGATGTAGAGAAATTTCTTGGAGCCGTAATCATGCTGCTATGAAGACCATTACATTGCCATTATCCTTCAACATCCTACATCTTAGTTCACATAAGTGCTAGTCATCTTCTGGAACTAGTAACGCTGATGGCTCAAAGCCCTATCAGAAATTTTCAAGTGAAATATGCTGACAATCTGTTCGAAATTTCACTCCCATCTTAGAGAGTTGTGCATCATCATATACACTGCTTTGGGAGTTTGCAAAGCCTACAATCTCATTTTGCTGGCCTGAAATTTAATATGGAATTGAAGAAAAACCAGGATTTCTTCCTAAATAAATTTCATGAAAGCTTTGTGTAATCTTTGCAATTGCCAGAAAGGGATTTGAGTACACAGAGGATACCCTTCTATGGAGAACAGAGGACAATCAGGAGTGGCTGGTAAGCCTTCCCCAAATATAAACAGGCATAGACTGGGCAGTAATACGACTTTTATCCAGCCTAGGACACTAAGGGTGGTAATGTCACATGCCACTTTTTTTGTGAACTTCAACTTTGCAATTTTACTTTCCTTGTCTTTTTTTTTTTTTTACATATTGAATCTTTCTTAAAAGTATTAACTATTTGTTGTTTAACTCAAAGTAAAACTATTTTTAAAATATTTACTGATGTGAGTGTTTGCCAGGTTACGTATGTACCTGGAATCTATGGGGGTCATATCCCTTGGTCCTGGAGTTACAGATGGTTGTAAACTTCCTTGTGGGTGCTGGGAACTGAACCCAGCTCTTTTGTAAGAGCAGCAAGTGGTTTTAAATACTGAGCTGTTTCTCAGGCTTCAAATGGTAAACTTTTAAGAAATTACAGTGTCAAAGATTTTCATGGCATACATTTCAGCATTTTTGCTTAATAAGCCCAACAATACTTAATTTCTTAGAAGATATGATAAGAATACAGCACCAGAACAACAAACAGCTCAGGGAACTATTATTTTCAACATAGAGAGAAGTCATCCTCATGAAACATAAATGTGACATAGTTACCTGTCATGTTGCAATAAACCTTCAGAGGCCCCAGTGGTCCACTGCCATCAGGATCTATCCAGTAGTAATTTGATGTCTGGCCAAGGTGTTTGTATGCTTCACAGGAGGGCTCGTAGATGGCTGGAATGAAATATCCCACATGAGCACAGCACAAAACAAATGTCTCCCCAGCTCAAAGCCCTAGTTCACATGCCCAGCACTGGCTGGCTGCTGTGTAAACATTTCTTTCTGTTAGAGAGAACATTCATTTTTCTCTAAACTTAAATTCATGATTTAGTATTTTCTCTATAAGTATTTCTGACCCACGAATCTACGTATATGACTCTATTCTTGGCGAAAGGACTGACCCAATCAGTAACTTATTAATAACACATGAAACATGTTTCTATTGGGGCTCGTGACCTTTTAATTTGTACTCATTTGTAGCTGTGATAATATTAAAATAAGTTCCTTTATTTCGAAAGATTGTAAATAATTGAACTATCAAGTAAGATAAAGGAGATCTTTCTCTCAATTTTTGTATCACTAATATAAATTTCGTATAAATTGTAGGTAATTTATAATCTTATTGTGGCTCAAGCAGAAGGAACACTGGTTTCCAACAAACTGATTCAGTTTGTTACAGGTGCTTTAATTACATCGAGTCGAGTTTGTGTAAAAAACTTGCACTTGCAAGATCCTTTTCATTGTTTTTCCTTTTCTTTCCATGTCTGTGACATATTTTCTTTTTCTTGAAGAGGCTGTACCTGTTTTTAGAAGTACAAAATGTACATTTATATATCGTCTTGGTTGTATTACTCTCAAAAAAAGCTATAAAGAGAATTTTTTTCTTTTTTCCAGAAGGCTTAAATTAGCATTCATGTGGAACATGAATGAACTTCACAGTTCAAGGACAGGGAATGTAGCACAGTTCCTGGTGAAAATCTGTTATCTGGTGCATCCCCTGTACAGACCTATAACGTGTTGTTGCCCAGTGGTCCTGAGATCTGCTGTGTATTAAATTAGGAAATAGGGAGTCTGAGTCTGAGGTGTCCTCTGTTTTATCCTCCATCAAATTTCCCTGTCCGTCTTCATGGCTCCCTCTAACCAAGGATAGCAGTTTTCAAATTTCATTATCCCAATGAATTTCTTTCATTAGACCAATGTTACCATATTCTATTAAATGATTCTACAATTGTTTGGTTAGCTGTGTCATCTCTTTTTCCTTCCTTTTGCAAAGAGTTACACAAAGAGTTTCTGTGATGTGATACAAGGTAATACCTGTCTGTGCAAAGATGGCTGGATACAGTCCAGTTTCAAGACCTTTGAAGCTGAATTTGTTTGTTGATTATGAGGTATTGCTTATGCTTTGAGTGCTGTTGTAAAAGGATGTGGCTCAAAAAGGAAGCTGAACCCATTAATTGTTGCCCCAGGATAACCATTAATAGGCCCACTTTCAATCTCTTAAGTGTCTACATAATAAACTACATATTTTCTCTAATTGTGGACACCATGCCTAGTGAAATGCTGTAATAAAAGACTGGATAAAATGTTTCTAAATGTTCAGCAGGAAGATGCTATAATTAGATGTAGGCTTCAAAATGAAAACTCCATGTAGTAAATAGTAGGTTCCAGGCTGCTGCGGCTATTGGCCAGTTGAAACATGATTGGTAGTTGATCTAAAACTATGTAGCCAATGATAAAGTTGGCATGACTGGATGCAGTTCTAAAGTCAAGATGACATGGAGGTTGCCAGAATAGAAGTGAATAGGAAAAACTGCAGCTGAAGAGTGATCTGAAACCACAATCTCTGAAAAGAAACTATGTGCCTTACTAATGATAACATCTCTCCAGATTAAAATTGTGAAACCCTTGTTTTTTAAAAATTCACACACATATACAAGGGATAATAAAATCTATGTTCCATTTATTATAATCAACTCCCTCCTGTTTTTCCATTTCAAATACATATCTTTATCTTTCTTAACCTACTAGGTCCATTTAGAGTTATCCAAATATACACGGGTGTTGGGACATCCACTGGAGTATGGAAAACCTGCTAGTAGCTGCATCCTCACTAAGGAATGATCCTCCCTGTCCTGGAAACTATCTAAACCAATAGCTGTCCTGTGAAGAGTGGGGTGTGGAGATCTACCACACCTATGATGGGAATTTTGTATTGTGAAGGTATTATGTAGGGAACCATACCTGATGTGTAATTATGACTGTACTTCCTGCTTACTCACTCTATGTCCTGTTGACAAATGAAATGTGACCTTTCAGCTTCCTTTTCCCATGCCTTCTGGGTTATTATGAACATATAGGTCTCTAGATGTACAAATACTTTCTTAAGTTGCTTCTGGTCATGGTATTTTATCACATCAATACCAAGTCACTAATACAGAGTGCTGAAGAGATCTGGAGGGAGGGAGTGGGTGACGGATATGACCAAGGTAGCACTGCATGCATGCATTCAATTTTTAAAAAATGAAAAAGTGTGTGGTGCCTTCCTTTGCTGAAGAAAGATGAGTCACACTGGAGCTAACTGGAACCTTCCTCCTTACTGTTTAGCTTTTATAACAAGGGTGTTTCTATGTAGACAGTTGGGTCTCAAAAGTTAGCTGTAGTCATTACCAACTTTGAACCTTGTATGCTGCAATACCAAGTTTTCAGACAAGATGTGTCTACTGGTACAGTAGTGGCACAGTTGTTATGAGAATAAACAACTTCTTTTCAATTAAACCTGAAAGATACAGTCCCACATTATAGATTAGTCAAAGGTAATGTCTATGGAGCCTATATGCTTTAGGAGTGAATTTGTTTTATTTTGCTAAATGGGTACACTGTCAAACAGCCTAACTAATATTTTTGTTTATAACCATAGACTAATTCTAAATCAGCCTTGATCAAAAATTTCTTTTTGCAATGAATGGTCATTAATGGAGAAACCACAGCTGTTTAAGATGCTGGGAATAAGTAACATAAATGGTCTTCCTTATCAGGATTCAGCTTTAAACAGGACACCTGCATAAGTCCCTCCAAGACTCAGGTAATACTGAAGAAGTAACAGAATGAAGAAACAAGCCAGTACAAGAATATAAGTAAACAGGGACGAGGGCCATAGCACTGTTTTTATGGGCATGGATTGGCCTAGGCACTAATGGGTTCACAGCAGCTGCAGCTGCCTTCATTGAGCTTTCTAAAGACAGAGCCAGTAAGCATTTGGACACAGATGTGGGAGGGACCGATTACAAAGGCTGTGGGAGGGATGGAATCATTGTCTTCAGTGATGTAGTCAATGGTGAGTTCCTCACGATCCAGTGCAAAGCTCGATGTCCATGTCTAGGCAGACAACCCTAGTTAAACACAACGGTTCCCAGAGCTAATATACAGAATGACCACAATAAAACATAACAAAGTTTTATAAGGATTAGCTGGGAGGATAACGTCTCTGTGGTAGTGAAAAGAAGACAATTGAGGGTAGAAGGGTAAGTATGGCTAGAAGGCCTCAAACACATATCCAAAATCAGCAAAGAATAAATTAAATTTAAACACTAGATGGTGTGTTATACTAATGTATGTGATATTGTGTCACAGACCATCTTCTATAAATGTGGAAATGGTTCTGATTACAGCAGGTCTTTCTTGGAATGAGCAACTTGCCAATGTTAACCCTGAACTTTGATCAGGAGACTTGTTAAGCAACTTCCTGTGGCTCATGCAAAGCTTTTCTAGGGTTAACTTTATATAAAGAATTCTCACAAAAGAATACACATGGAATGCAATCTCTGATAAGTGGATCTCAATTAGCCCAGAAGCCCCGAATACCCAAGGCATAAATTGCATAACAAATGACTCCCATGAAGAAGTATGGAGAGGGTCCTGATCCTGGAAGGGATCGATCTAGCATTGGAAGGGAATATAAGGACAGAGAAAAAGGAGGGAGGTGATTGGAGAAGGGATGGAGAGAAGAAGGTTTATGGGACATATGGGGAGGGGGGATCCAGGAAAGGGGAAATCATTTGGAATGTAAACAAAGAATATAGAAAATAAAAATATTAAAAAAAAGAAAAAAAAGAATTCTCAAGTGCTATATAATGTCTCAGTCTAAACTCTCAACTGAGGAAGAAATAGTAAAAACCATGGAATCGAAGTCAAACAAACTTAGATACACACAGACATACACACACATACACACACATACACACACATACACACATACTATGGAAATGATCAGTTAACCTCATTTAGCCATGCCTGCAGAAAATACATTATAGTGGTCTCATAAGAACCTAAGACCAGAAGAAATAGTTCCCATCTACCACTTAACATGGTGCTGGGGCCAGGCCAAGCTTTTAGTGGGTTGCCCCACAAACACTGTTATATTATTAACCTTTGGATTACTTCCTAGTCATCACTCAAATTCTTCCTTCCTAATGCAAGTCTCCCCAGTGAACACCTGTATTTTGTAATAATCCAGAGCACTGTTAATCTCATTGCTGTAATACCTACTTGGCAGTTGGTTCAGAAATTACTCAACTTCTTCCTTGAAAATGCCTTTTTATAAAAATAGTTTTCCTAAAGTGTTATGATTGGAAAGGGTTGTTTTGTTTATTCCATATATAATAATAATTAAAAAAGATAGAACTGGACTTAAACTGTATTTACTCCTTGCTCTATTCTTATTTTGATGGAGGAGCATTAGGTGGCTGATGAAAAGTGTATGAATATTAAAACATCAGTACATGATAGCATGTGTGGAAAACTGCTTATCATATTTCTGTGTAAGAAAATAGGCCTTTGAACCAGGGCTTTAAACCTTTGCTCAATCAATTTACTGGGAATAAACATTGAAGCCTTTGGTTTTGTAGGAAATTCTCACAACAAAGAAGCCTTTCTGGTTTTTTGTTTTTGGTTTCCAGTCTAATAACTAAGCTTTATAACAGGCTTGCTCTGGACTCATGGATGAACACAGAATCCAAGTCCTTTTCAAACTTTTGCATGAGTGAGAACCATGGAGAGTTGATTGCAATGGGGGCTCTGACCTCACTGTAAGGAGCTTAACTAGGCAGAGAATTTGCAGCTGTTAGAGGCTACAAAGTGAGCTAGCACTGCAGGTCTTCAGACTGCATTCTGAGAAACCTGGATTTAATCTTAAGATAATCAGAACCCAGCCAATATGGTGTGATTTTTCATTTGTACTTGAATGCAGAAAACATATGTCATTGACAAGTAATATAATAACATTTAAATACAGTGAGGGTGGAATGGCACCTTACTTTCCTCTAGGTAATAAAGAGGCATGAAACACAAAGCTATAAATAAAAAATAATTGTTTCAAATATATACTTGTATGACTGTACTGAAAAAAAAATCTCTGGATGGAAATATTGTGGTTGCTTGCTTCTACTTAACAAGATTAAAGGAGATTTTTAAAAAATTTTTCTGCATTTCCCAATTTTTTTTTTTTAGTACATATCTGTAAATTTATGTGGATTTGTGTACGGTATAGGCCTATGTGTACATGTGCCCTGGAATATGCATGGAAGGCCAGGTGTTGACACTGAATGTATTCTTCTATCATTCCCTACTTTATCAATCAATCTAACTGTCAGTCTGTCTGCCTGCCTGTCTGTCTATCTAAAAGCCAGGGTCTCACCCTGAAACTGGAGTTTGATGGTCCTGATTGATTTGCAAGCTACAGAGATCCTCCTGTCTTCACATCCATCATAGCACTGGAATTACAGGCATGGAAAAGTATGCCTGTATAACAGCTTTTATGCAGGTTCTGGGGTCTGAACTCGAGCCTCCATACTTGTGCAGCAGGCACATCACCCATAGAGCCCTCTCCCCAGGTCCCATGCATCTGGTGGTTTTTTTCCATTAAAAATACACTTCTAAAATGTGCATCTGGATTCATGACACTGAGATAAAATAGCCAACAGCTGTGGTGTTGTAAAATTTTCATTAATTTTATAATCTTCATAAGTCATTAAGACATTTTCATTCAAACCTTTCTGTCATTTTCTGTTGGAAACTCTTCTCAATCTTCAGTTTTCTCAAGTGTAATATAAAAGCAATAATACCTCCTTAATGTAGAGGGGGGAGTGAAATGAAATCAGACCCTCTGTAAACTAAAGAGTATGAGACGGACTTAAATTGTGTCAAGAATAGGCAAATAAAAGCATTTAGGTGGCAAGTCTCAGCCTGTGACTCTGTGTCAGGTCCACTCCAGCTTGGTTGTATGATTTTTGCCAATCAAACTACAGGAGGCAACAGAGCATGCAGCTAAAGGAAGCAGCCACTGCAAGAAAAGCAGCAGCAGAGGCATCATCAATAATCGATGCTGCAAGTAGACTGCTGGGGAACAGGAAGGTAATGGGGCTGATGGCAAAACAAATAGACTCATCAAGTCTATCGATCTATCGGGGAAGTAATTTTTCTCTGTTGCAACTCCAAGTGCCAAATAAAAGGTCTCATATTATTCCACATACTCATAAATAAATCTCAGTTATTCAGAAATACAACAGTTAAGCACATCAGATGGAATTTTATAGTATAGGAGAGACCTGAGAGAGACAAGTCCTAAGTATTGTTTTCATTTTCATAGAACAATGGATGCATTCTGTCACACCATATTGCATGGAGTGGACAATGATGGAGAGATTGTGTATTAGTTTCCAGTGGCTTGTGTAACAGATGGCCACTTACTGACTTAATGGTACACTAATTTATTATCTTAAGTGCTGGAGATAATAGTACTGCTAATAATAATGATGTGTCCCTGGTTACAAGTTTAGAGTAGGGTCCTTTGGGCTATATTCAAGATCCTGGCAGGAATTCTTCTTAGTATTGATATTCAGGGTGGGGGGATCTTTTTCCTTGCTCTTTCACGATTGCAGGGGCAGAGAACATTCTTGGTGCATTATTTCTATGATGATTAACACTAATTGTCATCTTAATAATCTCCCCTTGAAGATAGCTTCGGGCATATGGATGAGGAAGTGTCCAGAATATCTTAGCCTCTGGGTCTGTCTCTTTAGGCTCATATATTTAACTCATATATTTAGGTTAACTAAAATAGTCACAATTCTTTCAATTGCAAGTGATACCATCCCACAGGTTGGGAGGAAGGAACTGAGCACAGACATTCATCCTTCTATTTTCCTACTGTTCTCACAATGTGACCAACTGCCTCAAGTTCTGGTTACAGTGATGAACTGTCATCCTTACCTGTGAGCTAAAGCAAATAGTTTCTCCTTTATATTTCCTTTCTGTAGGATATTTTGTCATAAAGGTAGGTCAAGTAACTATCTTGATCATTTCCCCATCTTCTCGGCCATCCTCTTCTGGTAGAATTGTCTTCATGTTGCCTTGTGTCAATTCTCCCTTTTATTGGCTCATCTTTTTCACCAACTCTTTTAAGGAGTCCCATGATAACATAAGCCTTACTCAAACAATCATGGGTAGGCTTGAGAAAGCCCACCGCAAAGAAAGCCTCTTTGCAGCCAGGTGTGGTGGCACACGCCTGTAATCCCAGCACTTGGGAGGCAGAGGCAGATTTCTGAGTTCGAGGCTTAGCCTGGTATACAGAGTGAGTTCCAGGACAGCCAGGGCGACACAGAGAAACCCTATCTCAAAAAACAAAAAAAGAAAAAAGGAAAGAAGGCCTCTTTGCTATATGAGGTAATTTAGTCATAGGCTCTACAGGCTAAAATATAGCCATCTTACAAGAGATCTACATTATTCTTTCAATGACAATTGTTGGATTTAGGATGAACCATAGGTTCATGTGTTTAAATAATTAATAACCAGCTGATAGTCTGTTTGGATAGGTTATAGAACCTTTAGGAGGTAGGAAAAAATGGCAGAAATGGATCACTGGAGAATGCATAAGTCTTAGGATTTTCACAAGGTGAAAGTTCCTGAACAGAACGCCAATAGCCTATGCTCTAAGATCAAGAATTGACAAATGGGACATCATAAAATTACAAAGTTTCTGTAAAGCAAAGGACACCATCAAAAGGACAAATCAACAACCAACAAATTGGGAAAAGATCTTTACCAATGCTACATCAAATAGAGGGCTAATATCCAATATACATAAAGAACTCAAGAAGTTAGACCCCAGAAAACCAAATAAGCCTATTAAAAAATTGGGTACAGAGTTAAACAAAGAATTCTCACCTGAAGAACTTCAAATGGCAGAGAAACATCTTAAAAAATGCTCAACTTCATTAGTCATCAGGGAAATGCAAATCAAAACAACCCTGAGATTTCACCTTACACCAGTCAGAATAGCTAAGATTAAAAACTCAGGAGAGAGCAGGTGTTGGCAAGGATGTTGAGAAAGAGGAACACTCTTCCACTGCTGGTGGGGTGGCAAATTGGTACAACCACTCTGGAAATCAGTCTGGCCGTTCCTCAGAAAACTGGGCATGTCACTTCCAGAAGATCCTGCTATACCACTCTTGGGCATATACCCAGAGGATTCCCCAGCATGTAATGAGGATATATGCTCCACTATGTTTACAACAGCCCTATTTATAATAGCCAGAAGCTGGAAAGAACCCAGGTATCCCTCAACAGAATAATGGATGCAAAAAAATGTGGTATATATACACAATGGAGTACTATTCAGCCATTAGAAACAATGAATTTATGAAATTCTTAGACAAATTGATGGAGCTGGAGAACATCATACTAAGTGTGGTAACCCAGTCTCAAAAGATCAATCATGGTATGCACTCACTAATAAGTGGATATTAGCCTGGAAAACTAGAATACTCAAAACATAGTCCACACATCAAATGAGGTACAAGAAGAACGGAGGAACGGCCCCAGGTTCTGGAAAGACTCAGTGTAGCAGTATAAGGCAAAACCAGAACAGGGAAGTGGGAAGAGGTGGGTGGGAGGACAGGGGGAGGGAAGGGGGCTTATGTGACTTTCGGGGAGTGGGGGGCTAGAAAAGGGGAAATCATTTGAAATGTGAATAAAAAATATAGAAAACAAAACAAAACTTTTCCTATTGGGCTGGCGGAAAAAAAAAAAAGAGATCTGACTCAATCTCTATATGTCTCATCCTCCTATAAAGTTGAATCTCAGACTCATAAGATAACTTAAGGTTCTATAACAATGCATTTTTGCCTTTCTCTTCTTTCAAGCTTATATCCAGTCCACATATCAAATGCAAATGTTGCAGACCTGTAATCTCTTTAATACCAACACTCAGTGATCTCAAGTTCCAGACCACTCTAGGGTATAGTAAAATTTTTACTAAAAATGAATAAATATTTTAATTGAAATATATATAAAAAAGGGTTTTCACTCTGACCTGTCCAGTAGCCAGATCACTCCTGCTTCCTGTGCCTCGCATAGCTACACGCTGCTCCTTTTGCCTTTTCTTCTTCTCCACTATAATTCACTGATATTCTCTTAAATTTTGATCACAATAAAGACTCCTTTATTAAGAGTGTCCTTTTCCTTGTAATGTGCTTCATCTCAGAAATGAAAGAAATGAAATTAACACAACAATGTAATATAATAATATGATGATATTTAAAGAGAAATGTTTACTAAGCAACCACTGTATTCTCAGAGACAGAAAATGTCCCCAAATATTAAATAGAGCAATAAAGAAAACATAGGCGAACAAAGTTCGAGATTTGAACTCGAAGGTCTAAAAGGCATCCTTTGTTTGCTCAGTCCTAGCCAAGTCCAATCATGGGGAACAGCTGTTATGGTCTAAGATATTGGATGAGACTTGGAAAGGATTGTCGTAACAACTAACTAAGAGAATGGAGAAAGAGTTAAGGGCAAAGAAAGATGTGCAGTAGCCACAGCATGGGTACTTATTTACTATACACACAATGCTTGAGGCATCTGGGTCAAAGGTCTGAAGAAGAGAGATTTACATTAATCTAAAGGAACTAAAACTTTTATTTAAAGCATGAGTATGCACAGTCGGTCACATGGGACGCTTTGGAGTAGGTGGCATCAGTGTACTTTTGTCTCTGGGGTTTTCCTTTTCCTAATCCATTCAAATCACAAAGAACTATCTGTCCTTAATTTGCTTTTCAAAATTAAGGTTCTTTAATTAGGAAAAAGATATTTATCACTCAAATTTGGGTAGAGAAACTAGGTTTCACTGAGCCTAACTATTCCTGGGAAGGTAACTATTGAGGTTTGTGCACAGGCAAGATGGAAATCAAGAGAAGCAGCAGTGACCTTGAGACCTAAATCCATGCAGACTCTCTAATTCTAGGACAGTGCAATTATTTTTAATTAGCACAATGTGAACTTCACAATAGCTAAGTCCCATTAACACTTCAATATTAACCTCATATGTTCTCTGTCTCTTTGGATTTTGTTTTTGAGCCTTGAATGATGCTGAATAAACTATATTATTTCCCAAAGGAGCTATTTTCTCATTATTGGCAAACAGCTGAAGATGATGATAGTGAGTGTGGCTCACACACATACATTCTTCATGCTAATATTTTATTATGATCTTTCCATGAATAAAATTTCCGTATGAGACACCGTTCATGTTAGCTCTCTAATGCATCTGCTCCTTGCATCCATGTCTCAGAGGGAGTGTATAACTTAGAGGAAATTAAAAGAGAATGACAAATTGTTGAGTTTTCATTAGAAGAACAATAGCTTATAATTTTCTTACTTAATAAGTCCTTCAGAGATTGTTTTGACATCAAAGCAAAATCTACTTTAGGTATTTCACATCTATTTTTTCATTCTCTACTTTTTATCTAACTTTGGCCATTATTTTTTAATCTGCCATAAGTTTCCATATCATTTTTAGTAGCTCCAATGTAATGTTTTGTAGAGAGCAATGACTCATAATTCTAGGATAATGATTAGAAAACAGAATTTTTGTTTCTGTCACAGTGACTACCACTTTTCTTAGTGACATTAATATCCATTTTTGTTATTCTTCTAGCTTCATCCCATTAAATACTGACTTGACTTCTATTTAATTATCAAATGTGAACAAGTCTAGCTGTTTGATTTACTGTTAGAGTTAGAATACGGAAGACAGAAATGTGAGAAAAACCTATAAAACCCAATTATAACATGGCAAACTCATGCTTTTTGGATTGCCTCAAGAGAGCTCAGACATTTTCAAAAACATCATAAAGGTTGCCCATGCTGTCACCTTGTTCCACAAACTCAAATCTCTCATTCCCATCTCTTGCTTTCTTAGTCTCCCTCCTGTTGTTGCCAGGTGCTCCTGGTGAGACTAAGAATGAACTCAAAATAGGTCAGCACTTGTATTTACTTCCTTTGCTGTAACTTTGTACTAAATATGTCCTCCCCATTTCTTTTATCTAATGATGTGTTTTACCAAAAATCTATTAATGTGGTACTCCTTCACTGTGGTACATCTTGTACTAGAAAGAGATGAACTAAATTGGTCATAGATTCTAGTTAATATATTGGATAGATGTGTTGGTAAAAAGAGTGTAAAATTTGCTAAATGTTATGAGCATATATAAATAAAATACTCAGAAACTTCAGATGATATGATGAATTGATATAGGACAGACTGGAAAGTAAAGGCTTTTATGTGTGAAATCACTGTGTACTAATTCTTAAATGATAAACAACAGTTTCATGTACCTCCAGGGATGCCAGGTATAGAGAGAAACTTTTGTGCACTGTGTGGAAGCTTCACTTGTCAATAAAAATGTCTATGGAGAACAAACTGAGGCAGGATTAGATGGTGGGAAATCCTGCAGAGAGAGAGGGAGGTGTTGGGACAGAGTCAGATATGAGGAGATTCACCAGGGATATTGATAGAGACTGACTTATGAAACTGAAAGAGGTAACCAAACACATGGTTGCATTTAGACTAAAATGCATGGGTTAATTGAGTTATGAGTAAGCTGGGGAGCAAGAAAAGCTTAAGACCTCAGCACTGATTCAAAATCAGTTAAGTCTCTGAGTTGTTATTTTGAGGAACAAAGAAGCTGGATAGAAAAACATGAGGTTACAGATGGTCCCAACTATACAAGGTATCATCACCATTACACTTTCAAACACAACACAGGCATCTACTCCTGGCTTTTACTAAGTTTTCATCCTCTGTGATTTTGGCAACCAACAGTCACTGTTGACCACCGCTCCTCATTGAAACTTAACTTTATTTCCTGTGCCTTCTTATTTGATTTCCTCTTTCCCACGAGGGCCCTTTCTTATGTCTTATGTTTCCACTTTCCTTCCCGGGAGAAAGAAAGCTTTCTTTGAAGGCTTCTCTTCAAGTTCTCTTTGCTGTATTCTCAGAACAATTAGTTACTTTTTCTGTGAAAAGTGCATTGCTCATAACACCACAAGGATTGTTTAGTCTAATGGCACTGAGGAGGAGGGTCCCTTAGTTGTCATGGTTGGACAATGGTATAGAGTGAGGCCTAAGAAAATAATTTTTGAGGAAACAACAGATTTTTGAAAAAAATTATCTGTGTATATGTTCACCTGTGTTGAAGAAAGAAAATGGGACAGGGAAATGACTCAAGTAGTCTTTAAGATGCAGTTGATTTCATTTAAAATTCACAAAAAATACAGTTAATTTAATTTAAAAAGAAAACCCATTTCTGATTAGAAACTGCTAATTTCAATTGCTAATTTTAGCCATTCTGAATTAAGTTGTGTGGGTAATTCAAATAATAAAAATTATAACTATTTTTGAATTCTAATTCATGGCTTCAAAGTATTCTACTATAATATATCCAATTGAATAAATGATACAATACAACTAGTTTTAAATATCAAATAAAATCTTTTAAATTCAGTGGGAAAAATAAATAATTAAAATCTGTGAACATTAGAACAAGCTGTTTTCCACGGTAGAGTGGGCACACATTGAAATTAGAACACAATGAAAATGAAGACACAACATACCCAAATCTATGGGACACAATGAAAGCAGTGCTAAGAGGAAAACTCATAGCCCTGAGTGCCTCCAAAAAGTAAATGGAGAGAGCATACATTACCAGCTTAATGACACACCTGAAAGCCCTGGAACAAAAAGAAGCTATTTCACCCAGGAGGAGTAGAAGGCAGGAAATTATCAAACTCAGGGCTGAAATCAATCAAGTAGAAACAAAGAGAACCATACAAAGAATCAACAAAATGAGGAGCTGGTTCTTTGAGAAAATCAACAAGATAGATAAACCCTTAGCCAGACTGACCAAAGGGCACAGAGAAAGTATCCAAATTAACAAACTTAGAAATGAAAAGGGAGATATAACAACAGAAACTGAGGAAATGCAAAAAATCATCAGATCCTACTACAACAGCCTGTACTCAACACAACTGGAGAATCTGGAGGAAATGGACAATTTCCTTGACAGATACCAAATACCAAAATTAAATCAGGACCAAACAGATCATCTAAACAGTCACATAATGCCTAAAGAAATAGAAGGAGTCATAGAAAGTCTTCCAACCAAAAAAAGCACAGGACCAGATGGCTTCAGTGCAGAATTCTACCAGACCTTCAAAGAAGAGTTAACACCAATACTCTTCAAACTATTCCACAAAATAGAAACAGAAGGAACACTACCCAATTCCTTCTACGAAGCCACAATTACGCTGATACCAAAGCCACAAAAAGATCCAACAAAGAAAGAGAACTTCAGACCAATTTCCCTTATGAACATCGATGCAAAAATACTCAATAAAATTCTTGCCAACTGAATCCAAGAACACATCAAAATGATCATCCACCATGATCAAGTAGGCTTTATCCCAGGAATGCAGGGTTGGTTCAATATACGGAAATCCACCAATGCAATCCACTACATAAACAAACTCAAAGAAAAAAACCACATGGTCATTTCATTGGATGCTGAAAAAGCATTTGACAAAATTCAGCATCCTTTCATGCTTAAAGTCTTGGAAAGAACAGGAATTCAAGGCCCATACCTAAACATAGTAAAAGCAATATACAGCAAACTGGTAGCCAGCATCAAACTAAATGGATAGAAACTTGAAGCAATCCCACTAAAATCAGGGACTAGACAGGGCTGCCCCCTTTCTCCTTATCTTTTCAATATTGTACTTGAGGTACTAGCTCGGGCAATTCGACAACATAAGGAGGTCAAAGGGATACAAATTGGAAAGGAAGAAGTCAAACTATCATTATTTGCAGATAACATGATAGTCTACTTAAGTGACCCAAAAAACTCCACTAGAGAACTCCTACAGCTGATAAACAACTTCAGCAAAGTGGCAGGTTATAAAATCAACTCAAGCAAATCAGTGGCCTTCATATACTCAAAGGATAAGCAGGCTGAGAAAGAAATTAGGGAAATGACCCCCTTCACAATAGCCACAAACAGTATAAAATATCTTGGGGTGACTCTTACCAAACATGTGAAAGATCTATATGACAAGAACTTCAAGACTCTGAAGAAGGAAATGGAAGAAGACCTCAAAAAATGGGAAAACCTCCCATGCTCATGGATTGGTAGAATCAATATAGTTAAAATGGCCATTTTGCCAAAAGCAATATACAGATTCAATGCAATACCCATCAAAATCCCAACTCAATTCTTCACAGAGTTAGAAAGAGCAATTATCAAATTCATCTGGAATAACAAAACACCCAGGATAGCTAAAACTATTCTCAGCAACAAAAGAAAGTCTGGGGGAATCAGTATCCCTGACCTCAAGCAATACTACAGAGCAGTAGTGTTAAAAACTGCATGGTATTGGTACAGTGACAGGCAGGCAGATCAATGGAACAGGATTGAAGATCCAGAAATGAACCCACACACCTATGGCCACTTGATCCTCGACAAAGAGGCTGAAAACATCCAATGGAAAAAAGATAGCCTTTTCAACAAATGGTGCTGGTTCAACTGGAGGTCAGCATGCAGAAGAATGCGAATTGATCCATCCTTGTCTCCTTGTACTAAGCTCAAATCCAAATGGATCAAGGACCTCCACATAAAGCCAGACACTCTGAAACTAATAGAAAAGAAACTGGGGAAGACCCTTGAGGACATCAGTACAGGGAGAAATTTTCTGAACAGAACACCAATAGCTTATGCTCTAAGATGAAGAATTGATAAAGAATCTTTTATTAGTTTCTCTTGTGCCATATCTATTACCTAACCTTCGGTATAATGATTAAGTTATGGTTAAGAGGTCTTATGCATGGTCTCATGGCCATTGTGAGTTCATATGTGTAAGTGAATTATTATGACCTAAAAATATTTCATTCTTGTAGTTTCTATGAACACTGTGGGTGAGAGAGTTAGTTTTCTTTAAAGGTGTGACTGCTGGTAGATCAAAATGCTGTGGTAGATGGCCAACATCCCAAGATCTTATAGGCAACACTAACTGTTCTGGTTCTTTTTTTAAAGTACAATGCCAATACAAGGTTGAGTGTAAATGGGATTGGTGTGAGGTGTATCCAGGAAGAGTTGGTGGAGAAAGCTGAAAATAATCAAATTATAGTACACTAGTTTCTTAAAGAATTAATAAAACATGTATAAAAAGATATGGCTGATGACTTTAGAATTTTTTCAGAAAGTTAAAAAAAGGTTTAAAATAAAAAAATTTAAAAAAGGTTTAAAATACAAGTTATTCAGTTAGCAGAGAATATTTCCAATGGATTAAAAATCAGAAATTTAGGGGAAAGGCAGCTCCATCTTGCTCACAGATTTATAATCTCTTTATATGGCCCTTATTCCAAGCATTTGATGTTATTATGAATACCTTTCTTAAATTTTAGAAGGGATGTTCAGTGTATTAATGACCATGATAACCACTCATAGTACCATGGAACTCAAGTATAATGCACCACCTGTATTTGAAACAATGACTGTGACCTAGTCATGTTAGGCTCTAGTGGCAGAAAGAAAGAAAGAAAGAAAGAAAGAAAGAAAGAAAGAAAGAAAGAAAGAAAGAAAGAAAGAAAGAAAGAGAGAAAGAGAGAAAGAGAGAAAGAAAGAGATAGAGAGAAAGAAAGAGATAGAGAGAAAGAAAGAAAGAAAGAAAGAAAGAAAGAAAGAAAGAAAGAAAGAAAGAAAGAAAGAAAGAAAGAAAGAAAGAAAGGGATTTCTATATTGGAAGAGGCAATTACTGTGGGTCATGATTAGAAAAATCAAGTTGGAAATAGGAAGAGTATCCAGTGTCAAGAAGAATAACTATAATAGACATTTGT
Source organism: Apodemus sylvaticus (assembly GCF_947179515.1). Taxonomy (NCBI): domain Eukaryota; kingdom Metazoa; phylum Chordata; class Mammalia; order Rodentia; family Muridae; genus Apodemus; species Apodemus sylvaticus. The sequence continues at coordinate 71,298,264 of NC_067473.1, read as the reverse complement.
GTGTCTCTATTTGCTATTAATTGTAAAGCTAAATTGCAGCATCCATGGGTTGTCAACCACACAGTAATCAGGGACCTAAATCACCTGGGGGAGAACTGAAACAATGTAGACTCAACCAGTTGAAATACAGACTAGGAATAAATTCATGGAAGGTTAGGATCATATCAAGTGTTGCTTTGGATCCAGCTGCCCCAGTAGACAGTGTCTTTTATCTCACAAATACTTTGTGTAGAATCTTTGTAGAAAGTCCTGGAAATTGCCTTTAATGTCACTTTATGGACTTGTTGGAAATCATAAGTTGTATGGGGTACCAGAGTTCTCTTACGATCCAAACTATATTCTTTTGGTCACACTATTTACTATTTTTTTGTTCTGTTGTTACAGCAAATTCTTCCTTGGATTGGACCATATTCTCATAGACATAGCACCTGCCATGTTCTCCTTGCTTTTGTTTCAATGGTTCATTAAGGCTGGATATAATGTTCACCCCAGCAACCTAACCAGCCTCTCGCACATGGATAGCAGAAATGAAACAAAGTCAATGCTTTTGAAACTACCATATAATATATGAGTGTGACTCTTGGGCAAAGTGATCATAGTGGTTTATGATGCTCCTCAGATTTCTCATGGGACTGAGTATTACTCTACCACCTGTGGACATATTCTGCTTCATAATACATCTTTGTATTGAATATTTCTTTTCTAATTAATTTTCTCTGGTTATTATGCTTCTAAGTAATGAGACTAATATTGTAAGAGGTTTATTAATTCACTGACCAGCATGAGAGGGAAGCCTGTACCCCAACAGGTAAGGTATCATTTGCAAGACAAATGCTTCTTTGAAAACTGCAGTCTGGTTTTTTTGCAGTCTTAATTACCTATGGCCAATTCAAAGGTGATCTAACTAGTCCTTTGATTAAAAAAATAGAGCAACCTGAGAAGTAGAAGAAAATATGAAAAAAAAAAAAACTTCTACTTTAAAAGATGAAGTATGTGACAGGATTGGAAGCAATCTTAAATGATAAATGAGAGTTTAGATAGTAAGACTATTGTAGTGTTTGGCAGTAGTCATTGTGCTGAGAAGTTATAATTAGGCATCACTGCTGTGCTAAGGCAATTTTTGAAATTAAGGTATCAGCAGAATTGCATGCTATAGTGAGCTGCTCTTAGAATATCAAAGCCCTAGTGCACCTGGGCTACAGAATATTCTAGAAAGACTTCTTCTCTAAGAGATGGCCTGATGCTTGGTCATAGGCATGCCCATTATCAAAGCCAAGGTGTTGTTACCATGCTTGAGTTTTCTTTATTTTTATTATTATTATTTTTTATTTTCTATATTCTTTGTTTACATTCCAAATGATTTTCCCTTTTCCCAGTTCCCCCCTCTCCCTAAGTCCCGTAACTTCCCTCCTCCATTTCCCCAATCAACCCCCTCCCACTCCTCTGTCCTGGCAATCCCTTACAATGCTGCATCAAGCCTTTTGAGGACCTGGGCTCTCTCCTTCCTTCCTATTGGGAGTGATTTGATATGTGGTTTGTGTTTTGGGTATTCTGAGCTTCTGGGATAATATACACTTACCAGTGACTGCATTCCATGTGTGTTCTTTTGTGAATGAGTTACCTCATTTAGTATGATATTTTCCATTTGCCTAAGAATTTCATGAATTCATTGTTTTTAATTGCGGAGTAGTATTCCATTGTGTAAATATACCACATTTTCTGTATCCATTCCTCCACTGAGGGACATCTGGGTTCTTTCCAGCTTCTGGCTATTATAAATAAGGCTGCTATGAACATAATGGAGCATGTGTCCTTATTGCATGCCGGGGAGTCCTCTGGGTATATGCCCAGGAGTGGTATAGCAGGGTCCTCCACAAGTGTCGTGCCCAGTTTTCTGAGGAATCACCAGACTGATTTCCAGAGTGCTTATACCAGCTTGCAATTCCACCAGCAGTGGAGGAGTGTTCCTCTTTCTCCACATACTGCCCAATACCTGCTGTCTCCTGAGTTTTTAATCTTTGCCATTCTGACTGCTGTGAGGTGAAATCTCAGGGTTGTTTTGATTTGCATTTCCCTAATGACTAATGATGTTGAACATTTCTTAAGGTGCTCTCAGCCATCTGAAGTTCTCAGGTGAAAATTCTTTGTTTAGCTCTGTACCCCATTTTTTAATAGGGTTATTTGGTGTTCTGAGAGTCTAACTGCTTGAGTTCTTTGCATATATTGGATATTAGCCCTCTGTAGGAATGTAGGGTTGGTGAAGATCTTTTTCCAATTTGTTGGTTGCCGATTTGTCCTTTTGATGATGTCCTTACAGCAACTTTGTAATTTTATGAGGTCCCATTTGTCAATTCTTGATCTGGGAGCATAAGCTATTGGTATTCTGTTCAGGAAATTTTCCCCTGTGCCCATGTCCTCAAGGGTCTTCCCCAGTATCTTTTCTATTAGTTTCAATGTGTCTGGATTTATGTGGAGGTCCTTGATCCATTTGGAGTTGAGCTTAGTACAAGGAGATAAGGATGGATCAATTCGCATTCTTCTGCATGCTGACCTCCAATTGAACCAGCACCATTTGTTGAAATGGCTATCTTTTTTCCACTGGATGTTTTCAGCTCCTTTGTTGAAGACCAAGTGACCATAGGTATGTGGATTCATTTCTGGATCTTCAGTCCTATTCCATTGATCCACCTGCTTGTCACTGTACCAATAACATGCAGTTTTTAACACCATTGCTCTGTAGTATTGCTTGAGGTCTGGGATACTATTCCCCCAGAAGTTCTGTTACTGTTGAGAACAGTTTTAGCTATCCTGGGTTGTTTGTTATTCCAGATGAATTTGAGAATTGCTCCTTCTAACTCTATGAAGAACTGTGTTGGGATTTTGATTTGGCAGCTGTATGATTTCAGCCAAGGCTCTGCTCACTAACTGAAATAACATTTTTAAGATATTTAATGGCATTCTATTGCTTTACCTCAACGAAGAGAGAAAGGCCAAATCTATTTCAATCATTAAGCATAATATAAGAAGAGAAGAAAATATTCTTTTAAACTGTTCTGTGCATTCCACGAGCAAATAGAACTATATTGAGTGTAACCAGAGTTTTTGAATAATTCATTCTCTGCTCAGCTTACCTTACTGGATACAATTGAAAATTGGCCATATTGATTTCTTGCCCAATAAATAGTAAGATCTCATTTATCTGACGTCATTTGGGAATGAACTGATTGTAGGACTGTAGAGTTTCAGAGCTGGAAAAGACCTTGGAGATTATTTAATCTAGCTCCCTCATTGTAAATAATTATAATAATTACAACAACAACAACAGCTGTGTGAGGCTCCCTGTGTTTCATATTCTGTTCTCACTGTTTTGCAAGCACTGTGCCATCTGGTTTTCAGAGTAATCCTATGAGGTAGATACTTCTCTTTCCATTTTACAGTGAAGGAAAATAAGGCCTAGGGAGATGAAAATACCAGAAGGCTGCATCACCTCAAAACTAAACAACAGCTTTGGAGTTGAACTCAAAGATCTGTTCTTGCAACTGCATTTTTTCTGAGTCACAAATGTCCTCTGCCTCACTCCTTCAAAGTCACTGACTTACTAAGCATCCATTACCAAATCACAGCTCCTGTCTCCTGTTCTTATACACCCCAACTTTATATACATGTTTGTGTAAGCCAATCCTTTCCATAAATGCACTGTCTTCCTTTCTATAAACAGTAAAATTTATATTTTTACTTAAGCTTTTTTGTGAAAAATCACACTGGAAATCATGCATTGCATTGTTCTGCCTTCTTAATTATACTACATTAAAATTGTCATTTGTTGTTGATTCAGAATTCACAGTCACCTACATCAGTCATTGGATAATGCTTCAAAACATCGTACTATCTCTAGAGGACCCCAGAAAGCTGTTTCATTATCTTTCATTTCCCCTTTTATAAGTGCTAAATTCTTGCTATGTTATCAATTGGGATGTCACACAGCTATTGTGCAAATTCTAACAACATGTATTTTTGTAGTAATACTTAGAAATATAAACACTTATTTATATCTCTGAAGGAATTGTAACACTACAGGCAGGCTTTTCAAAACTAAATGTTTTAATTGTTTTTTAAAAGATCTATGGCATAGAGTTGGTAGCTTTAGATTTGTTCTGACAAAGTAGAAATGGCCTAAGTGAGGAATACTATGTAAAGAGAAGAGGTGAGATGTGACTAGATTCAAGAGTCAGAGTATGGTGGTCAGAGGGTTGGGACTACTTTAATAAAATTCAGAGGAAGGAGAGGGAAAGGAATGGAGGGGCGGCGCACAGGTGGGATGGAGGACGGGAGGGAGAGAGGGGGAGAGACAGAGACAGAGAGACAGAGATAGAGCATGTGTTCAGGTTTTAAAATAAGGAAGTATTAAGCAAATACCATCAGAACAATCAGAGATAAAATTTTCAAATAATTGGCCAGCATTGCATGAGCTCTTAAAAACTTAAGAACTTTGATTTATTTGCCAGAATCACTGGGAGGATTTTAAAGAAGCAGGGAATGAGGAAATATTATCCAAAGCTGTTTGGCTGGTATAAAGTTGGCTTATGAGAGGACAGTAGCCCCAGAGACAACAGAAGGGCACTGCATGGTTCTGAAACACAAGTCTAGGCAGGAATCATCATCTCCACTCTTGTAACGAGAAAGGATGAACAAGCAACACCAAAGTCCCCTCCTAGCTTCTGGGCTGTGATTCTGACACTGAGTTAGGATTTCCCCCAAAATACCATGTCTAATATATAAACAAATAATTTAAAATAGACTTCTTGGGCTCATTTCAGCAGAATTTATGAAAAAGTAGAATATTCTCAAGGAGTCTTTTATTAGTCATCTCCCATGGTCTTCTCATAGATTTAAAGTCTATGAGAAAAAGCGGGGAAAAAAAGTGAAATTTAAAAGCAGCCCCTCACAGAAAGTTGTGTGTGTGTGTGTGTGTGTGTGTGTGTGTGTGTGTGTGTGTGCTTATACATGTGCATGTACACAAGTAAATGAGTCAGACCCTCGAGCAATTATAAGCACATAATGAAAGACATATATGTTTCTGTTAAAATGCTTAAAGCATTTTATTTATTTTTAGAAATAAATAGAAATTTTGAGTTTCTGGCTGGTTTCTGCGGAGGTGGCAGCTGCGGCAGCGGCAGTGGCAGTGGCAGTGGCAGCAGCAGTGGCAGCTGCAGCAGCAACGGCAGCAGCAGCTCCTCCAGCTGAAGGGCCATCAGCAGTGGAACCAATGCGACAGGGTCCAGGCAGTCCCTGCGCCAGCTACCACTGACCATCGCTGGCCAGCCGGGCTGCAAGCAGCGGAGTTACAGCTCTTTTCACTGCACTGAAGCCACATCAGAACTCTGCCTCCCGCCAATCAGTTATGAGAGACTCTCCACCATCTTGGCTCTCAGACGCCAGAGAGAACTGACAGCCCAAGGTATGCAGACTTAGCCCAAGGCCAACATCATGGGGGTCTAAGCCCAACAGGCATTGGCCTGCACCCAGGCCCTGGGCTGTCCAGTGGGCCATCTGTGTGCCAATCTGGCCAGGAGGTTGTCAGCCTGGCAGTCTATCCCAGCACTTACAGAAAGCGCACACCACCATTTTGACTAGAGAACTCCAGAGAGTTCTAGCAGGCAAAGCCAGCTAATAGTCATAGCCCGAGGCTAACATAGCAGGGGTCTAAGCCCTACAGGCATCCAACTGCACCCAGGCCCTGGGCTGTCCAGTGGGACATATATGTGCCAACCTGGCCAGGTGGTTGGCAGACCAGCAGACTGTCCCAGAACTTGCAGGGGATGCGCACTGTGCCATCCAGGCTACTTGACAGAACCAGTTACCAGTCATAGCCCGAGGCAAACATTGCTTGGGCCTAAGCGTGTCAGGCTTTTGCCTGGTCTCAAGGCCTGAGCAGCTAGGCTAGCCTTATATGCACCAATCTTGTTGGGGAATTGGCTGCCCGGCAGAGTGATCAGCACTCAGAAAAGGTCCATGCAGCATACACCATCAGCACTCCCTGAAGGTGCAAATGGGCATCACCTGGTTCACAGAAACAATCTGGGGCAAGGCACACTAGGGCTCCAAGAACACCCAAGAGGAGGGCAGCACATCAGCAATCTGCGACAGGGGAAACCCAGCTATCCAATATTGCGAAAATAGCCTTACAGCCTCACAGGAGGCTCAAACACCAGTCAGAGACAAGACCAACTAATGCAAGAGATAACAAGAATGCAAGAGGCAAATGTAGGAACGCTACTAACAGAAATCTAGGCAATATGGCAACGTCTGAACCAAACTCTCCAACAACAGCAAGTCTTGGATACTCCACACACCAGAAAAACAAGATTTGGATTTAAAATCACTGGTCATGATGCTGCTAGAGGAACATAAAAAGGACATAAATGAATCTCTTAAAGAAATACAGGGGAACATGAATAAGCTAGAAACCCATATAATGGAAACACAAAAATCACTTAAAGAAATTCAGGAGAATAAGGCTCAAGAGATAGAAGCCAATAAAGAAGAAACACAAAAAACACTTAAAGAAATGCAGGAGAAAATGAGTCAAATGGTAGAAATCATGAAAGAGGAAACACAAAAATCTCTTAAAGAATTAAAGGAAAACACAAACAAATGAAGGAACTGAGCAAAACCATCCTGGATCTAAAAACAGAAGTAGAAACAACTAAGAATCACAAAGGAGACAACTTTGGAGATAGAAAACCTTGGGAAGAAATCAGGGGCCAGAGATGCAAATATCAGCAACAGAATACAAGAGATGGAAGAAAGAATCTCAGATGCTGAAGATACCATAGAAACCATTGACTCAACAGTCAAAGAAAATGCAAAATGCAAAAAGTTTGTAACCCAAAACATCCAGGAAATCCAGAACACAATGAGAAGACCAAACCTAAGGATTATAGGTATAGATGAGAGTGAAGATTTACAACTGAAAGGGCCAGCAAATATCTTCAACAAAATTATGGAAGAAAACTTCCCTAATCTAAAGAGGAGAGATGCCCATGAATATACAAGAAGCCTACAGAACTCCAAACAGACTGGACCTGAGCAGAAATAATTCCCGTCACATAATCATCAAAACCCCAAATATACTAAACAAAGAAAGAATATTAAAGGCAGTAAAAGAAAAAGGTCAAGTAACATATAAAGGAAGACCTATCAGAATCACACCAGATTTCTCACCAGAGACCATGAAAGCTAGAAGATCCTGGGTGGATCTCATGCAGATTCTAAGAGAACACAAATGTCAGCCAAGATTATTATACCCAGCAAAACTCTCAATCATCATAGATGGAGAAACCAAGATATTCCATGACAAAACCAAATTTACACAATATCTTTCCACAAACCCATCCCTACAAAGAATAATAGGAGGAAAACTCCAATACAAGGAGGGAAACTACAGCCTGGAAAAAGCAAGCTAGTAACCTTCTTTCATCAAACCCAATCAAATATAAAAAATAACATCAAAAATGACAGGAAGTAATAATCACTATTACTTAATATCTCTTAACATCAATGGACTCAATTCCCCAATAAAAAGACATAGACTAACAGACTGGATAAGGAAACAGGATCCTACATTTTGCTGCATACAGGAAACACACCTCAGTGTCAAAGACAAAAACTTCCTTAGAGTAAAAGGCTGGAAGACAATTTTAAAAGACAATGGTCTCAGGTAATGAGCCAGAGTAACCATTCTTTTTTTTTGTTTGTTTGTTTTGTTTTGTTTGTTTTTTGTTTTGTTTTTATAATTTATTTTTTAATATTTATATTTTCTATATTCTTTGTTTACATTCCAAATGATTTCCCCTTTCCCGGATCCCCCCTTCCCATATGTCCCATAAACCTTCTTTTCTCCATCCCTTCTCCAATCACCTTCCTCCTTTTTCTCTGTCCTTATATTCCCTTCCAATGCTAGATCAATCCTTTCCAGGATCAGGACCCTCTCCATACTTCTTCATGGGAGTCATTTCTTATGCAATTTGTGCCTTGGGTATTCAGGGCTTCTGGGCTAATTAATATCCACTTATCAGAGATTGCATTCCATGTGTATTCTTTTGTGACTGGGTTATCTCACTTAGGATGATATTTTCCAGATCAAACCATTTGCCTAAAAATTTTGTGAATTCATTGTTTGTAATTGCTGAGTAGTATTCCATTGTGTAAATATACCACATTTTCTGTATCCATTCCTCCTTTGAGGGGCATCTGGGTTCTTTCCAGCTTCTGGCTATTATGAATAAGGCTGCTATGAACATAATGGAGCATGTGTCTTTATTGCATGCCGGGGAATGCTTTGGGTATATGCCCAGGAGAGGTATAGCAGGGTCCTCTGGGTCTCATGTCCAGTTTTCTGAGGAACCTCCAGACTGATTTCCACAGTGGTTGTACCATCTTGCAGCCCCACCAGCAGTGGAGGAGTGTTCCTCTTTCTCCACATCCTCGCCAATACCTGCTGTCTCCTGAGTTTTTGACCTTAGCCATTCTGACTGGTGTAAGGTGAAATCTCAGGGTTGTTTTGATCTGCATTTCCCTAATGACTAATGATGTTGAGAACTTTTTAGGGTGCCTCTTGGCCATCCGAATTTCTTCAGGTGAAAATTCTTTGTTTAGATCTGTACCCCATTTTTTAATAGGGTTATTTGGTTCCCTGGGGTCTAACTTCTTGAGTTCTTTGTATAAATTGGATATTATCCCTCTATCAGATGTGGGGTTGGTGAATATCCTTTCCCAATTTGATGGTTGACATTTTGTCCTTTTAACAGTGTCCTTTGCCTTACAGAAACTTTGTAATTTTATGAGGTCCCATTTGTCAATTCTTGATCTTAAATCATAAGCTATTGGTGATCTGTTCAGGAACTTTTCCCCTGTGCCCATGTCCTCAAGGGTCTTCCCCAGCTTCTTTTCTATTAGTTTCAGTGTGTCTGGTTTTACATGGAGGCCCTTGATCCACTTGGAGTGAAGTTTAGTACATGGAGATAAGAATGGTTTCAATTCACATTCTTCTGCATGCTGACCTCCAATTGAACCAGCACCATTTGTTGAAAAGGCTATCTTTTTTCCACTGGATGTTTTTGGCTCATTTGTCGAAGATCAAGTGACCATAGGTGTGTGGATTCATTTCTGAATCTTCAATTATATTGCATTGGTCCACTTGTCTGTCACTGTGCCAATACCATGCAGTTTTTAACACTATTGCTCTGTAGTATTGTTGAAGTCAGGGATACTGATTCCCCCAGAATTTCTTTTGTTGTTGAGAATAGTTTTAGCTATTCTGGGTTTCTTGTTTTCCAGATGAATTTGAGAATTGTTTTTTCTAACTCTGTGAAGAACTGTGTTGGGATTTTGATGGGGATTGCAATGAATCTGTAGATCGCTTTTGGCAAGATGGCCATTTTAACTGTATTAATCCTGCCAATCCACGAGCGTGGCAGATTTTTCCATTTTCTGAGGTCTTCTTCGATTTCCTTCTTCAGAGACCTGAAGTTCTTGTCATATAGATCTTTAACTTGTTTGGTTAGAGTCACACCAAGATACTTTATATTGTTTGTGGCTATTTTGAAGGGTGTCGTTTCCCTAACTTCTTTCTCAGCCTGCTTATCCTTTGAGTATAGGAAGGCAACTGATTTGCTTGAGTTGATTTTATAACCAGCTACTCTGCTGAAGTTGTTTATCAGCTGTAGGAGTTCTCTGGTGGAGGTTTTCGGGTCACTTAAGCAGACTATCATGTCATCTGCAAATAGTGATAATTTGACTTCTTCCTTTCCAATTTTTATCCCCTTGACCTCCTTATGTTGTCTAATTGCTCTAGCTAGAACTTCAAGTACTATATTGAAAAGATATGGAGAGAGAGGACAGCCTTGACTAGTCCCTGATTTTAGTGGTATTGCTTCAAGTTTCTCTCCATTTAGTTTGGTGTTGGCTACTGGTTTGCTGTATATTGCTTTAATGATGTTTAGGTATGGGCCTTGAATTCCTGTTCTTTCCAATAATTTTAGCATGAAAGGATTCTGGATTTTGTCAAATGCTTTTTCTGCATCTAATGAGATGATCATATGGTTTTTTTCTTTCAGTTTGTTTATGTAGTGGATAGCATTGATGGATTTCCTTATATTGAACAATCCCTGCATCCCTGGGATGAAGCCTACTTGATCATGGTGGATGATCATTTTGATGTGTTCTTGGATTCGGTTGGCAAGAATTTTATTAAGTATTTTTGCATCAATATTCATAAGAGAAATTGGCCTGAAGTTCTCGTTCTTTGTTGGATCTTTGTGTGGTTTTGGTATCAGCGTAATTGTGGCTTCATAGAATGAGTTGGGTAGAGTTCCTTCTGTTTCTATTTTGTGGAATAGTTTGAAGAGTATTGGTGTTAGGTCTTCTATGAAGTCTGATAGAACTCTGCACTGAAGCCATATGGTCCTGTGCTTTTTTTGGTTGGGAGACTTTCTATGACCCTTTTTATTTCTTCAGGTGTTATAGGACTGTTTAGTTGATCTATTTGATCCTGATTTAGTTTTGGTGTCGGATATCTGTCTAGGAAACTGTCCATTTCCTCCAGATTCTCCAGTTGTGCTGAGTATAGGCTTTTGTAGTAGGATCTAATGATTTTTTGAATTTCCTCAGTTTCCGTTTTTATATCTCCCTTTTCATTTCTAAGTTTGTTAATGTGGATACTGTCTCTGTGTCCTTTGGTTAGTCTGGCTAAGGGTTTATTTATCTTGTTGATTTTCTCAAAGAACCAGCTCCTGGTTTTGTTGATTCTTTGTATGGTTCTCTTTGTTTCTACTTGATTGATTTCGGCCCTGAGTTTGATGATTTCCTGCCTTCTACTCCTCCTGGGTGAAATAGCTTCTTTTTGTTCCAGGGCTTTCAGGTGTGTCATTAAGCTGGTAATGTATGCTCTCTCCATTTTCTTTTTGGAGGCACTCAGGGCTATGAGTTTTCCTCTTAGCACTGCTTTCATTGTGTCCCAAAGGTTTGGGTATGTTGTGCCTTCATTTTCATTAAATTCTAAAAAGTCTTTAATTTCTTTCTTTATTTCTTCCTTGACCAAGGTATCATTGAGTAGAATACTGTTCAGTTTCCATGTGTATGTGGGTTTTCTGTTGTTTTTGTTGCTATTAAAGATCACTTTTACTCCATAGTGATCTGATAGGAGTAACCATTCTAATATCACGTAAAATTGACTTTCAACCTAAAGTCATCAAAAGAGACATGGAAGGACACTTCTTGCTGGTCAAAGGAAAATTCCACCAAGAAGAACTTTCAATTCTGAATATGTATGCACCAAATGCAAGGGCTCCTTCATTCCTAAAAGAAACTTTATTAAAGCTGAAAGCACACATTGCACCTAACAAAATAGTTGTGGGTGACTTCAACACTCCAGTCTCCTCAATGGACTGATCGGGAAAACAGAAACTAAACAGGGACACAGTAAAACTAATTTACACTTTGGACCAATTGGATTTGACTGATATTTATAGAACATTTCACCCTAAAGCAAAAGAATATACCTTTTTCTCAGCACCTCATGGTACCTTCTCCAAATTTGACCATATAATTCCTTACAAGACAGACCTCAACAAATATAAGAAGATTGAAATAATTCCGTGCCTCCTATCAGATCACTATGGAGTAAGAGTGGTCTTCAATAGCGACAAAAACAACAGAAAGCCCACATACACATGGAGGCTAAACAATACTCTACTCAATGACACCTTGGCCAAAGAAGAAATAAAGAAAGAAATCAGAGACTTTTTAGAATTTAATGAAAATGAAGGCACAACATACCCAAATCTTTGGGACACAATGAAAACAGTGCTAAGAGGAAAACTCATAGCCCTGAATGCCTCCAAAAAGAAATGGGAGAGAGCATACACTAGCAGCTTAACGGCACACATGAAAGCTCTGGAACAAAAAGAAGCTAATTCACCCAGGAGGAGTAGAAGACAGGAAATCATCAACCTCAGGGCTGAAATCAATCAAGTGGAAACAAAGAGAACCATACAAAGAATCAATGAATCCAGAAGCTGGTTCTTTGAGAAAATCAACAAGATAGATAAACCCTTAGCCAGACTAACCAAAGTGCACAGAGACAGTATCCAGATTTACAAAATTAGAAATGAAAGGGAGGATATAACAACAGAATCTGAGGAAATTAAAAAAATCACCAGATCCTACTACAAAAGCATATACTCAACACTACTGGAGAATCTGGAGAAAATGGACAATTTCCTAGACAGATACCAAATACCAAAATTAAATCAAGACCAAATAGACCATCTAATCAATCCCATAAACCCTAAAAAAATAGAAGGGTTCATAGAAAGCCTTCCAACCTAAAATAGCACGGGACGAGATGGTTTCAGTGCAGAATTCTATCAGACCTTCAAAGAAGACTTAACACCAATACTTTTAAAACTATTCCACAAAATAGAAATGGAAGGAACACTACCCAACTCCTTCTATGACGCCACAATTACACTGATACCAAAACCACACAAAGATCCAACAAAGAAAGAGAACTTCAGACCAATTTCCCTTATGAACATCGATGCAAAAATTCTTGCCAACCAAATCCAAGAACACATAAAAATGATCATCCACCATGACCAAGTTGGCTTTATCCCAGGGATGCAGGGATGGTTCAATATACAGAAATCCATCAATGCAATCCACTACATAAACAAACTCAAAGAAAAAAACCATATGGTCATTTCATTGGATGCTGAAAAAAGCATTTGACAAAATTCAGCATCATTTCATGCTTAAAGTCTTGGAAAGAACAGGAATTCAAGGCCCATACCTAAACATAGTAAAAGCAATATATAGCAAACTGGTAGCCAACATCAAACTGAATGGAGAGAAACTTGAAGCAATCCCACTAAAATCATGGATTAGACAAGGCTGCCTTGTCTCCTTATCTTTTCAATATTGTACTTGAGGTACTAGCTTAGGCAATTAGACAACATAAGAATGTCAAAGGGATACAATTGGAAAGGAAGAAATCAAACTATCACTATTTGCAGATGATATGATAGTCTACCTAAGTGACCCAAAAAACTCCACTAGAGAACTCCTACAGCTGATAAACAACTTCAGCAAAGTGGCAGGTTATAAAATCAACTCAAGCAAATCAGTAGCCTTCCTATACTTAAAGGATAGGCAGCCTGAGAAAGAAATTAGGGAAATGACACCCTTCACAATAGCCACAAAAAGTAACTTGTTGTGACTGACCAAACAAGTAAAAGATCTGCATGATAAGAATTTCAAGACTCTGAAGAAGGAAATGAAAGAAGACCTCAGAAAATGGAAAAATCTCCCATGTTCATGGATTAGCAGGATTAATATAGTTAAAATGGCCATTTTACCAAAAGCAATATACAGATTCAACGCAATACCCATCAAAATTCCAACTCAGTTCTTCATAGAGTTAGAAAGAGCAATTCTCAAATTCATCTGGAATAACAAAAAAACCCAGGATAGCTAAAACTATTCTCAACAACAAAAGAAATTCTGGGGGAATCAGTATCCCTGACCTCAAGCAATACTACAGTGCAATAGTGTTAAAAACTGCATGTTATTGGTACAATGACAGGCAGGTGTATCAATGGAATAGGATTGAAGATCCAGAAATGAACCCACACACCTATGGCCACTTGATCCTCGACAAAGGAGCTGAAAACTTCCAGTGGAAAAAAGATAGCCTTTTCAACAAATGGTGCTGGTTCAACTGGAAGTCAGCATGCAGAAGAATTCAAATTTATCCATCCTTATCTCCTTGTACTAAGCTCAACTCCAAATAGATCAAGGACCTCCACATAAAGCCAGACATTCTGAAGCTAATAGAAAAGAAACTGGGGAAGACCCTTGAGGACATCGGTACAGGGGGAAAGTTCCTGAACAGAACACCAATAGTGTATGCTCTAAGATCAAGAATAGACAAATGGGACCTCATAAAATTACAAAGTTTCTATAAGGCAAAGGACACCATCAAAAGGACAAATCATCAACCAACAAATTGGGAAAAGATCTTCACCAACCCTACATCAGATAGAGGGCTAATATCCAATATATACAAAGGACTCAAGAAGTTAGACCCCAGAAAGCCAAAAACCCTATTAAAAATGGGGGTACATATCTAAACAAAGAATTTTCACCCGAAGAACTTCAGATGGCTGAGAAGCATCTTAAAAAATGCTCTGCTTCATTAGTCATTAGGCAAATGCAAATCAAAACAACCTCGAGATTTCACCTTGCACCAGTTAGAATAGCTAAGATTCAGGAGACACCAAGTTTTGGCAAGGATGTGGAGAAAGAGGAACACTCCTCCACTGCTGGTGGGGTTGCAAATTGGTACAACCACTCTGGAATCAGTCTAGTGTTTCCTCAGAAACCTGGGCAGGTCACTTCCGGAGGATCCTGCTATACCACTCCTGGGCATATACCCAGAGGATTCCCCAGCATGTAATAAGGATACATGTTCCACTATGTTTATAACAGCCCTATTTATAATTGCCAGAAGCTGGAAAGAACCCAGGTATCTCTCAACAGAAGAGTGGATGCAAAAAATGTGGTATATATACACAATGGAGTACTATTCAGCCATTAGAAACAATGAGTTCATGAAATTCTTAGGCAAATGGATGGAGCTAGAGAACATCATACTAAGTGAGGTAACCCAGACTCAAAAGATGAATCATGGTATGCACTCATTAATAAGTGGATATTAACCTAGAAACCTGGAATACCAAAAACATAATCCACACATCAAATGAGGTACAAGAAGAATGGAGGAGTGGCCCCTTTTTCTGGACAGACTCAGTGAAGCAGTATAGGGCAAAATCAGAACAGGGAAGTGGGAAGGGTTGGGTGGGAGGACAGGGGGAGGTAAGGGGGATGATGGGATTTTTGGGGAGTGGGGGTCTAGAAAAGGGGAAATCATTTGAAATGTAATAAGGATACATGTTCTACTATGTTCATAGCAGCCCTATTTGTAGTAGCCAGAAGCTGGAAACAACCCATGTGTCCCTCAACAGAGGAATGGATACAAAAAATGTGGTATATTTACACAATGGAGTACTATTCAGCCATTAGAAACAATGAATTTATGAAATTCTTAGACAAATACATGGAGTTGGAGAACATCTTACTAAGTGAGGTAACCCAGTCTCAAAAGATTAATCATGGTATGCACTCACTAATAAGTGGATATTAGCCTAGAAAATTGTAATACTGAAAACATAATCCACACATCAAATGATGTACAAGAAGAACGGAGGAGTGGCCCCTGGTTCTGGAAAGACTCAATGTAGCAGTATAAGGCAAAACAAGAACAGGGAAGTGGGAAGGGGTGGATGGGGGAGCAGGCGGAGGGAAGATGTAGAAACTCAAAAGTTTCTACATCACCATCCTGTCAAGAACCAGTTAACTGTATTAGATTTGCACTTTGGACTTCTTTTTAAATTTATTTTATTACTGTGTACATATATGTTCATGCACATGTGAGTACAGGTGGCCATAGAGGCCAGAAGATGGCATTAGATCCCTTGGAGTTGGAGTTACAGGTAGTTGAATGCTACCCACCATGGGTGCTAGAAATGGAAACCCTGCCCTCTCCAAGAATAGAAAGTACACATATGGGCAAACACTCTCCCCAACCCTCGCTCTGAGGATTTCTTTAAGAAGTTAATTTAATGCCACACATGATGTAAACAAAGAGTTTTCAAAGTAAATATAGTACTTATTATTGTCCAATAGAACGTAACACTTGTGGTGTGTCAAGAACACAGTCTCTGCCTTCTATTACTGGATTTGTGGTAGGGATTTCTTTTTAAATAATAATTTCTTTTTTATTAACATGTACACATATGTCTATGAGCATGTGAAAGCAGGTGCACACAGAGGCCAGAAGAGGGCATCAGATGCCCCGTAGTTGGTTAGATTATACACTAGAAGAATGAATACATGTAGGAAAATTTCCCTGACTTGTTATGAAAGAAGAACATAAAGAAAAAATTTTTGAATGAAAAATTGGTCTCTGAAATGCTAATTTAAAAATTAAGTTTTAATACTCTACTCAATGATACCTTGGTCAAGGAAGAAATAAAGAAAGAAATTAAAGACTTTTTAGAACACAATGAAAATGAAAACACAACATACCCAAATCTATGGGACACAATGAAAGCAGTGCTAAGAGGAAAACTCATAGCCCTGAGTGCCTCCAAAAAGAAAATGGAGAGAGCATACATTACCAACTTAATGACACACCTGAAAGCCCTAGAACAAAAAGAAGCTATTTCACCCAGGAGGAGTAGAAGGCAGGAAATCATCAAACTCAGGGCCGAAATCAATCAAGTAGAAACAAAGGGAACCATACAAAAAATCAACAAAACCAGGAGCTGGTTCTTTGAGAAAATCAACAAGATAGATAAACCCTTAGCCAGACTGACCAAAGGGCACAGAGAAAGTATCCAAATTAACAAATTTAGAAATGAAAAGGGAAACATAACAACTGAGGAAATCCAAAAAATCATCAGATCCTACTACAAGAGCCTGTACTCAACACAACTGGAGAATCTGGAGGAAATGGACAATTTCCTTGACAGATACCAAATACCAAAATTAAATCAGGACCAACTAGACCATCTGAACAGTCCCATAAAGCCTAAAGAAATAGGAGTCATAGAAAGTCTTCCAACCAAAAAAAGCACAGGACCAGATGGTTTCAGTGCAGAATTCTACCAGACCTTCAAAGAAGAGTTAACACCAATACTCTTCAAACTATTCCACAAAATAGAAACAGAAGGAACACTACCCAGTTCCTTCTACGAAGCCACAATTACGCTGATACCAAAGCCACACAAAGATCCAACAAAGAAAGAGAACTTCAGACCAATTTCCCTTATGAACATCGATGCAAAAATACTCAATAAAATTCTTGCCAACCGAATCCAAGAACACATCAAAACGATCATCCACCATGATCAAGTAGGCTTTATCCCGGGAATGCAGGGTTGGTTCAATATACGGAAATCCATCAATACAATCCACTACATAAACAAACTCAAAGAACAAAACCACATGGTCATTTCATTGGATGCTGAAAAAGCATTTGACAAAATTCAGCATCCTTTCATGCTTAAAGTCTTGGAGAGAACAGGAATTCAAGGCCCATACCTAAACATAATAAAAGCAATATACAGCAAACGGGTAGCCAGCATCAAACTAAATGGAGAGAAACTTGAAGCAATCCCACTGAAATCAGGGACCAGACAAGGCTGCCCCCTTTCTCCTTATCTTTTCAATATTGTACTTGAGGTACTAGCTCGGGCAATTCGACAACATAAGGAGGTCAAAGGGATACAAATTGGAAAGGAGGAAGTCAAACTATCATTATTTGCAGACGACATGATAGTCTACCTAAGTGACCCAAAAAACTCCACTAGAGAGCTCCTACAGCTGATAAACAACTTCAGCAAAGTGGCAGGTTATAAAATCAACTCAAGCAAATCAGTGGCCTTCCTATACTCAAAGGATAAGCAGGCTGAGAAAGAAATTAGGGAAATGACCCCCTTCACAATAGCCACAAACGGTATAAAGTATCTTGGGGTGACTCTTACCAAACATGCGAAAGATCTGTATGACAAGAACTTCAAGACTCTGAAGAAGGAAATGGAAGAAGACCTCAAAAAATGGGAAAACCTCCCATGCTCATGGATCGGTAGAATCAATATAGTTAAAATGGCCATTTTGCCTAAAGCACTATACAGATTCTATGCAATACCCATCAAAATCCCAACTCAATTCTTCACAGAGTTAGAAAGAGCAATTATCAAATTCATCTGGAACAACAAAAAACCCAGGATAGCTAAAACTATTCTCAGCAACAAAAGAAAATCTGGGGGAATCAGTATCCCTGACCTCAAGCAATACTACAGAGCAATAGTGTTAAAAACTGCATGGTATTGGTACAGTGACAGGCAGGAGGATCAATGGAACAGGATTGAAGATCCAGAAATGAACCCACACACCTATGGCCACTTGATCCTCGACAAAGAGGCTGAAAACATCCAATGGAAAAAAGATAGCCTTTTCAACAAATGGTGCTGGTTCAACTGGAGGTCAGCATGCAGAAGAATGCGAATTGATCCATCCTTGTCTCCTTGTACTAAGCTCAAATCCAAATGGATCAAGGACCTCCACATAAAGCCAGACACTCTGAAGCTAATAGAACAGAAACTGGGGAAGACCCTTGAGGACATCGGTACAGGGAGAAAGTTTCTGAACAGAACACCAATAGCGTATGCTCTAAGGGCAAGAATTGACAAATGGGACCTCATAAGGTTACAGAGTTTCTGTAAGGCAAAGGACACCATCAAGAGGACAGATCGGCAACCAACAAATTGGAAAAAGATCTTCACCAATCCTACATCAGATAGAGGGCTAATATCCAATATATATAAAGAACTCAAGAAGTTAGACTCCAGAAAACCGAACAACCCTATTAAAAAATGGGGTACAGAGTTAAACAAAGAATTCTCACCTGAAGAACTTCGGATGGCGGAGAAGCATCTTAAAAAATGCTCAACTTCATTAGTCATTAGGGAAATGCAAATCAAAACAACCCTAAGATTTCATCTTACACCAGTCAGAATGGCTAAGATTAAAAATTCAGGAGACAGCAGGTGTTGGAGAGGGTGCGGAGAAAGAGGAACACTCCTCCACTGCTGGTGGGGTTGCAAATTGGTACAACCACTCTGGAAATCAGTCTGGCGGTTCTTCCGAAAACTGGGCACCTCACTTCCAGAAGTTCCTGCTATACCACTCCTGGGCATATACCCAGAGGATTCCCCACCATGTAATAAGGATACATGCTCTACTATGTTCATAGCAGCCCTATTTATAATTGCCAGATGCTGGAAAGAACCCAGGTATCCCTCAACAGAAGAGTGGATGCAAAAAATGTGGTATATCTACACAATGGAGTACTATTCAGCCATTAGAAACAATGAATTCATGAAATTCTTAGGGAAATGGATGGAGCTAGAGAACATCATACTAAGTGAGGTAACCCAGACTCAAAAGGTGAATCATGGTATGCACTCACTAATAAGTGGTTATTAACCTAGAAAACTGGAATACCCAAAACATAATCCACACATCAAATGAGATACAAGAAGAAAGCAGGAGTGGTCCCTGGTTCTGGAAAGACTCAGTGAAGCAGTATTCGGCAAAACCAGAACGGGGAACTGGGAAGGGGTGGGAGGGAGGACAGGGGAAGAGAAGGGGGCTTACGGGACTTTCGGGGAGTGGGGGGGACTAGAAAAGGGGAAATCATTTGAAATGTAAATAAATTATATCGAATAAAAAAAATAAAAATTAAGTTTTAGTATAATATGATGAAGTTTGTAAAATGAAATGATTAAAGCCAACTTAGGTGGCCTTGTTTCAGGGTTCTTGAGTCATATAAAGTCTTTAAGTCTATCCCTTCCCCTGCAGTGATGAGTATGTGTGGATTTCTGCTTCTTCATCCTATCTGCTTATAATCCCCTTTATGAAAAGTGCTGTGATCAGGGTACCAGGGCTGCCTCTTGATATATAAAATAGGAAGATAAACTATTTCAGAACACTTCTCTAGGGAAGGTTGCCTCGAAGTCTGCTGCTGTATATTGCTGTTGATCAGAGTGCTGACAGAGGGTAAATATTAACCTGTCCTTACTGTCTGCAACCTACTGTAGTATCTTTAGGCTTCTGCCTCTGCCATCTCTCACGCACGGATGGCTGCTGTGGGTTAAGTGGCAAAATGTTCCACACAGGGGTATGTAGAACTCAAGCACATTAAGATATTTCATGGAAAAAAATCACCTTCATTGGGCACTTATAAGATTAAAACTTTAGCGGAAGAAATCCATCCAGAGTGAGAACACCAAAGAAATTGGAAAATGATTTAATAGCAGCCATACTGAGTTTTAGGAAACTTTTGTTCTTTTCCCCCTTAGAAATACTAGAATATTAAAATAAGAAGATATCTTAGTCTTCCCAATGATTCTGTCTGGTTCCTTGTTTTATAGATAGGAAAATGAAAGCCTCAAGGTGGTGGCAGGTGATATGCAGAGAGCCACTCATTCGCCCTAGATGCAGTTGCAGGCAAAGTTGGGCTCATACTCCATTTCCAGTGATAAGTGTTTATCCATGGGGACTTTAACCTTCACTTTTTAACCCAGTTGACTCAGACACATTGTTTGGCCCCTGTTGTTACCCATCTGCTTCCACGCTGTGTTTTGGTCTTTCACCTCTGGACGTTTGATAAATGGCAGACAATGAGTGCATGTGGGAAGTTGAGAGGGAACATTAAGTGAATGGAGTCACAGACTGGATTATGGCCCCTTTTTTCCTACTGCAACTTCTGTCACTGGTCTGGAACTTGAGTTTAAGTGAGCAAGGGGAAATCCTTGCCTGCTCGATCGTTTTGGCATGTTCATAAATTCACTTTATTGTGAGAAAGGAGAGCCACAGAGAGGTACTTGACACATTGAAAGGTGAGGATGTCAGGACTGAACTCTTAACACACTTGCACTTCACCTTGGTTATGGGTGTCAGATAGCATTACTGCTCCTGTCACAGCCATGTTCTGTACCCACCTGGAGGCCAGTTTACCTTAAGCCTTAAAAAGTTCAGTCTTCTGTGAGCTTGAGTCTCCTAGAAATCACAGGGAAGCTTTACCCAAGATACTTTAACAATATGGCTGCCTAAAAAGGGAATGAAGGAGTACAATACCAATAACATCCTAACATGAAAGTGGAGGAAGCTCATGGAATCCTGCCCACAGACAAAAAACTACAGGTAAGTAAGAAATGCTAAGAGAAGGAGAAATAGTATTGTCCAGTGATGAACTCCCAATTAGTTATCCAATATCTTTTACTCAGTTCAAGTAATACTAAATGGACTGGGAAGATTATTTTTATGGATTAATGCATCTACCATGATATTACATACACACTTATACATACATATATACATACTCATTTATACACAAGTCTGATTAAAATGATAATCTTAATAAAATGATAATCTTAATAAAATAAATGATAATCTTAAATAAAAGAGGTCAAGATTTAGAGAAGGAACAAGGGAGGGATGATACCTGGATGGTACTTAAGGAATGGGAAAGAACAAATAATATAATTAAATTTTAATTTAAAAAAATTAATAATAAAAAGTCTATTTTTTGAAATAAAGATTGCTTTGAGAGGGTGGCAGAGAGCCTGTGGGTTTCATAATTTTCTTTGAACCTGTCAGAGTTGTCAGTCATTATCAAGCCAATAACACAAAATTTGATTGTTCTTCAGAACAAAGAGGTAGCCTGGGTTCATCTAGATCTTTCTTTTTTTACCTGCAGGAAGACCAGAAGGAACTGAGCTACCTTCTTAACAAATAAAAGTTAATGGAACAATGACAACTGATTCCAAAAATTACACCAATATTCAGTTTCTTGGTCAATTCATGGACTTCTCATTCTGAACTTGACTAACATTTGAGGTTGGAAATGTTTAAAATGAGGGCTCTGATAAGACATTTATATCTAACCAGTAGAAGTCAGTCACACCTCACTCTGTGGTAATGATCACTTCTCTAGAAGTTGTCAAAAGCCCAAAGAAGTCAAAATCACACTGCAATATTGAAGTGATACTCGCAATTCAATGCCAAAAAATCAAGTGCAGCGTCTGCATTGACAGGGACCTGTCTAATCTGTACCACAACATCCCTAAAACATGTTCTGGCTCCTTTGCACCATTTTCCTGGAAATCTATTCTAGAAAGAGTTTGCTTTGGAGCCATCACATCCAAAAACATGTAAATATACTCAAATCATGAAAAGTATGCCATCTATTGGTAATAGTTGCACTAGGAATAAAGCCAATCTATGATGAATATTCATAGTACTCATTTTAATAGTTTTTAAAAATATTTATGTTTATTACACACACACATATATATATCTTTCCTCTGTCTGTCTCTGACTGTCTCTCTCCGGTTGTGTGTGTTTGTGTGTGTGTGTGTGTGTGTGTGTGTGTGTATGTGTGTGTGTGTATACCATACGTGTTCAGTGTCCATAGTAGCCAGAAGAGGGCACACATCGCATTGAATTGGAGTTATAGATGGTTGTGACACACCATGTGAGTACTGGGAACTGAATCCTTGTCGTCTGCAACAACAGCAAGTGCTCTCAACCACTGAGCTAAATCTCCAACCCCCACTATATCTTTGAAACCAACATGAAATAATACAATGCCCCAAATTCAAACAAGATTCTATCTCTTTCTTTACCATGACCACCTCCATGGTATTGGAGGAACCACTCTAATTCTTTCAGTCTATGTCTCCTTATCAATAAAACTAAAATGATAACTTTTCCCCTCTAGCATTATAATGAATAACAAATGAAGCAATGTGTGACAAATTGCTTCAGGACACCTACTCTGTAATATTTAGTAAAGTATTATTCTGGGCTTTGCCACTGCAGCCATCACCTTCTCATTATCGGTATTAATACACCTGATATGCTGAATGCCACTCTGGACCCTGTTAAATAAATAGCCCAACACTAATAATTGGAGAGGCAGCTATACTCTGATCAAGCAGGGACCTTATTACCCCTAGGCAAATCCTACAATTTTCTAGCAGTTAGAGTAATTTTTTTTTTTTACTCAGAAACAGGATGGAACATTTTGAAAATATTTGGAAGAATATATATTTCAAGCAGAATACATCATTTAATGCTCTGTAAATGTACATACACTTTGAAGCAACTGTCTAGGCACAAAAAATTTATTTTATGAAAACCTGAGGCTCTAACATATGAAAATACACAACATACTTCAAAAGTTAAATCTCAACACGCTTGATTATTTGGCATTTTCTTTATGAAATGTTGATATTATTATCCTCATAATAATTTACTTAAGAAAGAAGAAAGGGAAAGATGATGGGAGGGAGAAGAATAAGAGAAGAGAAGACTCTGCTCCAGGTATGGCTGTAATGAGAATAGTCATCTGCAAAATCCATTATGTTATGTTGTAGCCTCAATCTGGTTATAGCCAAGAGGGAAAATATCTTGTTTCTAGTGCCATCTGCTTATTCAGAATGTGTGGCAAAATGCCTACACTGTAGCCAGATGAAACCTTGAATGGATAAACAGATGAATGAACAAAAAGATGAATGGGTGATGTAAAGAAAGAAAAAAAGCAAAATGGGCACTTTGGCTTCTGTTGGATGTACTAATATTTAGGTTCAAAAGCCAGAACGGATCAGCAGAACATACATCAATATTTGTAAAATAAGTTCATTAATTTTTACTTGGGAGATAGAGCAATTTTACTTAGACTACTGTGAAAAAATCAGTAATAGGTCTTTATAATCATTTCTCATGAAAAAAGGATACTGGGGAGAGTATATGAGTCTGAAGAGTCTAGCATAGATAGAGGGTGTGGACAGGGACACACACACATTTTCTGTGGTTTCTAATTCCAAAGGGGACAAAAGTTCTTTCCAATTTTTCAGTGTGCATAACTTCTTCACAACTCATTCCAGTTTTTTTGTCATAAAGACATATCTATACCCTAATGGGCTCAGTTCTGCTATCTGTTCGCTTCCAGACAACATTGTATTATGTCTTGATTCAGCCAGTATGTACCAGGTATTCAGAAGAACAGAAGGTTTCTCTCCTTTGTAACTTTAATTTTTTCAAATCCATTTAAATGATAGTTCTTATACAATTTGACATCCCTTGTAGCCCACCACCCACCAGGTAGTGGCGAAAAAGGATGCAAGAGAAGTAAACCTGTTTAGAGAGGTTCTTTGGAGCAACTCACATCTGTGTTGTCTGAAAATTGGTAGCTCAGTTCACAGGTTAGCAGGCAACAGCAGTTCAGTCTATGCACAAACACTTCATAGATACATTAGTAGTCTAGTTCAGTAGAGTCAGGTTAGCAACAGTGGTGACATGACCCAGCAGAGCCAACCAGGCCATAGCCTTGGCTCAAGTCAGCAGGAGGCACCAACAGTAACATTAGGGAAAGTAACATTAGGGAAAGTCTCAGCTATGCCTCTTTCAGGGAAGTATAGATCAGGGAAGATGACAGACCTACAAGCTTTGCACAGCTAGCAATATCAGCAAGCCAAAATCTGTCTATCACTCCAAGTCCTATTTATATCCACCCCAAATCCAGGGTACTCTATGTACCTTGCCTCAGCACAGGTCTTGCTTAACACATGGATCCAATCAGCCAGAGTCTGAGAATTAAGTTGGACCAATACATGTGTGCTGTTAGCAGAATCCTTCATCACGTGTCTTTTCACTTGTTTTCTTTAGCAAAACATCCTCTCTCCTGTTTCTGCTTCATGGAAACCTTCCCTCATGTGTCATCCTTAGCTCTTCCCACCTGTGTCCACTTTAGCAAAGTTTCCACTTCACTCCTTAGCCTTCAATTTGAACATTTGATAGAATGTTTATCTGCTATGGTTTATTTTAGGTTATATGTATGAGAACACTTCAGCTCTTTTCAGTGTGGGTGTTGCAAATTCTACTTTTATTGATACCCCTCATGTGGCAAGTTCTTTACCTCTTTTTCAGTCCATGTATGACTGACCATCTCTTTGTTCCCCTGTCAAATCTCCCTGCTTCTGCTCTCCCAAAGATTTTCACTCAGTTCAGAAGACTTGCCTTCCCTTTCCTGCCTAGCTACTGGCCACCAGATCTTTATTAAACCATGCAGCAAGTGAGGAGCACATGTATAACAAAATACTAAGGCAGGTAATGATCCATAAGGATAACAATACTCAAACCCAGCCAGTACTCCAATCCTGCTGCTACAGCAACCAGAAAGCAATAACGCAAGAACAACCTTCAGATGATGTACAAAATGTTACTCCAATATCTTCTCCTTTTAGCCCAATAAATGGCAATTTCTTTAAAAGCAAATAAACTACATACAATAAGAACTATTACAAGAACTATTAGGTAAGAATTACATCCACAATATCCAGTCTATTTGTATTTGCAAACTAGAAGAAAGCATTCCACTCTCTATCCTGTTTTGGTGAGTTCAAAATTCTGTACCTAATTCATTTCATATCACTACTTAAACTTTTATTTCCTTTAACTTTCATAATATGCATTGCCAACAGAAAAAATTACTTTCAGACCTTAAAAACATTTTCTTGGATCTTAAACAACTTAAACTTATATGTGAGATTATAACAATCTGATTCAACCCCACCAGAGATCTGGGAAGGTTAATATTACTCGAGTAAACTAGAGCAAATAACTTCTAAAACTATAGAAATGATTCCCTCATGTAGGCCAAGTAGGGACATTGACCAGTAATGTAGAATAGAAAACTGCCATCCTTTCATGATTAGACCATGAATATTAAAGATGTACAGAAAGTGGGGGCACAGAGTGAAGCTGGTCTCTCTCTCTCTCTCTCTCACTCTCTCTCTCTCTCTCTCTCTCTCTCTCTCTCTCTCTCTCTCTGTGTGTGTGTGTGTGTGTGTGTGTTTGCTTGAAAGAAATGTGGCTGCACACTGAAGAAAGCCAAATTAGAATCATAGTGGGAATCACATAGGTTATAGGCTCCCATATCCTCTCTCAGTTCTTCTCTAATATGTATATCATGAGTCATATCACATTCTTGTAAAACAAATCAAGGTGGCCTTAACCCAAAGAATCCTAGGCACAGAAACCCAAACTGTTATGGCTAATGATGTCTGCCCAAGCTCTTGATACCTCAACAGAAAAAAACATATTTTCTGTTTATCCTCATGATTCACCTCTGAACTTAACAGCTGACCACTGCCTCACAACAGCAGCTCCCACCTCAAGGTCCTGCCTCTCTGCACACAAGGAACTGGCATCATGATGACATGTACAGGCGTGTAGATTATTCTTTGTATGCAGGTGAGATCAGGTGAAATATAAAGCCTGTGATTGGGCAATAGAAAAAGAAGGCAGGGCTGAAAGTTTTAGAGAGGGGACAAAGAGAGACAGAGGGAAGGACAGAGATGAGACACAGAGAAGATGAAGGATGAGAATGAACAGGATCCAAGTGACCTGACATAGCCACAGGTAGCTATGGATATCAGAGAAAGGGCAATACAATAATACAGGGCACATTCGTCCAATCTTGGTGTGCAGCTTATATCAATATCAATTGAATTTCGAGTTCTTGTGTGGCCATTTTTGGAGTTGAGGATTTACTGTTATATATCTGACTGATAAATTTTGGCCTCTAGAGTTTTCATTATAAGGTGGCAGGGGTTTAGAGCTAGTCTTCACTAGTCTGGGCAGGCTAGCCACGGAAAAAGGATGACTTGGGAAATGCACGCAGTTCTGTGCCAGGGTAACCAGGGATCCTGGGAAGACTGTGGTTTACAGCTCCCAACACAGGAGGGGAGGCAGCATTGCTGGAGCACAGAAGGCTTTAGTTTAGATTGTTTTATATCAACTACATACTGCACAGGTAGATCTGCAAAGTGTGGAACAGTTCATCAGAGTCACCTTGCTCAGTTCAGATGCAAGTGTCTGTGAATAAATGCCCTCTCAACCCATGTTTCAAAAGGCCATTCATAGTCGCTAGTTGGATTGGAAGGGCTGGTGTCCATAGTCACTCCCCTGCTCAGGTGCCTTCTATTATCACCTCTCTTCATCTTCTCTCCTCCAACTCTCCTCCAGATTTCTGAGAAAAAACCTCTCAAGGAAACTTCCTCTCACTATACCCTAGTCACAGTATTTACTTTTAGTAAATCCATAATTTCTTGTGAAAGGGCTCAGTTATAGGTCAATGAAATCACAATCCCAAATAATAAGAAACTTGATCCTTAGGGTTTATATTTACTAAGTAATCTGGGCCTTAATGCTGTTGGTGAATGAGAGGCATACACTTAACACAAGTCTCTAGTAAATCTCAAAACTTCATTGAGTATTTGCTTATGACTTTCATGCAAAATATATGTTTCCTTAAAAAGTGATACCTCTGTGGCTGTCTTTCAGAAAATGTTGTATAAAATTGGAAATATACTGAAAATATTTAAACTACATTTCCAGTTTTGGACCTCTAGACTTTTAGGATCCTGAATATGATCTCAGATCTCTGGATCATTTTTTTTTGACCTATAAAATGTGGGGAGAAGTATTTATATTGATTGATTCAGAGAAATAAATTTTATAATATTCTATTTGATAAATAATTTGTGATATTTAAAGGATAGGGAAAATTTCGAATATGGTTTATATCTTAAGCCACTACACACATTGACAAATCAAGTAAAAAAATTAAAAGATCAAGTTATTTGAAAATGTCTTCTCTGTCTTCACATTGACATTTTAGTTGGGGAATATTAAACCTAAGAATAGGATTCTTGTATCTTCTCATGCTAAGCTAATTTTATCAACTCTGCCTGAACTTGAAGAGATTTTCATTTTCACTTAGAAAGCCTAATTGATTGAGCGAGCTCCCACTGAAATACATCTTGGAATGCATTGACCTATATACTACTCCAGGTTCTAGCTCCTGCTTCTGGTTAAGGCAAAAATGAACATTAGCCTTTAAAATCATGACCTTGTTAAAAATCATTCCTTCAAGCAATGAGAACTAATTTATCATTCGAGTGTTCAATTTGATTATATATTTTTTCCTGAAATATGTCACTTGTCACTGATTTAATCCTCAGGAGTGAAACTTAACCCCGAGCTTCATATCTGTATTCCAGACAGGCTGATTACAGCATCCTTCTCATAGACCAGAAGAATATTAGTGCTAGAGGGATTACTGAGACTACTTCATTTTTTCCTACCTCCTCAGTTCACAAATAAAGAGTGAAACTCCAAAGAAACCAAGTTTTTTGCCCAAAGTCACACTGTCAAGAGAATGAGAAAGTTATACCAAGAGTCTGGACATCTCTTTACCACTTTCCAATAGTATTTAATAAAGCATATTCTTTGCAATGTTGATTCTCCAGGGAACTGGAAAGCACTGATGCCCCCAAGAAAAAGTTTCTGTAGTAAACTAAGTTCAGGCAGCTGGGCACATACTAGAATATTAAAGAGTCCTGAAAATAATGTATTATAGTATTAAAGTATGTTTGCTGAAGTAACCCTTTGACAGATGATTTCTTTTCTTTATTATTACATTAAATATTTGTAACTTCACACTTTCTAGGATATTGGGTATAGTCTTATAGGTTATTAATGTAATATTTTCTTGTAAAGTTAAGGAGTATACAATGAAAGCATCCCAGTACAATTGCTAGGGATTTGTGTTCATCTCTAGCTTTCTTCTGTCACTCACTGAGCACCTTGCCTGCTATGGATAAGCTGTAGCCATGTGCAGCCTCTTGCCTCCTCCATTTTTCTGCAAGTAATTCTGTCACTTCCCCTTTTACATGTTCTACTATATGTACTTGCAAAGTATTTCAAAGTAATGACATCCAATACCTACCCTCTCCATGCCCTTCTCTTTATCAGTTTCTCTTTTTTTCTAACACACACACACACATACACACCTTACCATGCAGCATGCCCATGCAAGCATGTGTTGTTTCTTTCATCAAGAAAATAGATTATAAATATGCCCATGATTCTCAACTTAATATTGAATACAAATGTTAAATAAAAACAAATTTGCTATGTAAACTCATGACAGATTGTGCCTCAACATGTTCTACCCTGTTTGCTCTCCCAGCCTCAGCAGAACTGCCAATGGAAAGTATTATCAAGCTAACTGTTGATTCATGACATTCTCTGCTGTCAGAATCTCACTACCAGCTGATGTCATCTTTATTTGTCTACAAACAAGACAGAATGAAGTATCCTATCACTTTGGACCTTACCCATACATCTTAGTTTGCAGCTGTTTTCGGTTCTGGGAGTTAGTGAAGTTGTGTGATTTGTGATAAAGTGTTTAATCATAGCTCTATGTCACTATAGCTTCCTTTTCCTCTCCCTGTCTTTGCTACATTCTGTTTCTCTCCTAAGGATCCACTTTGGAGGTAAATTTACAATTGGGGTTCCCATGTGTTACTAAGGAAGGACTTGTGCTACTCCAGCGTCCACTGCAGCCCACAGCTTAGATTGGGGTTTGGCTTTTTTACAGAGGATCCACACTGCATGTGTATGTGCTTATGAGTCATGAAACACAAAGAATCTCCAGAGGCTCTGAGTCAGAAACAACAATATTCTTCCAATTTTCTTCCTGACATAAAACCATCATTGAAATAATCTTTTGTAATATGATTTTTATTATAATTACATCATTTTACACCTTCACTTTTCTCCCTCTATCCTTTCCCATGCATCCCATTCTTTGCTTTTCAAGTTCATGACTCATCTCTCTCTCTCTCTCTCTCTCTCTCTCTCTCTGTCTGTCTAATCTATCTATCTATCTATCTATCTATCTATCTATCTATCTATCTGTCTGTCTGTCTGTCTGTCTGTCTGTCTGTCTGTCTGTCTGTCTAATCTATCTATCTATCTATCTATCTATCTATCTATCTATCTATCCATCCATCCATCCATCCATATTTATCAGTCTTCTTACATATATGAATATAGCCCATTCAGTCCATACAAAGTCATTTTTATGTAAGGCTGATCACATGGTACTAGATTTGGGGCTTTTTGCCTGGAGCTAGGGAGGTCATGTATCATGAAGGAGTACCTGATACTATCACTCTTTCTAAATATTTATTCTTATGCCCTCAGAAGCATAGGTCTAACCCCTAATCAAAGAAATATCTCTAAAACAGTTGTAGATCACTGAAGAAAACTACAACCAATCAGAATGCAGAGAACAATTTACTGTGCAGTACAAGGTTCAAACAGAAACATCTAAATCCAAAGTTCTGCTTCTAAGACTCCGGCATCATATATCATAAGAGGCGGTAGAATGATTCTATGAGTGAGAGGAACAGGGAGTTTGCTGTGATCATTATCTCCCCAAAAAACATCATAAAAGCTATATGTGTGGAGTCTCATCAACACAGCTACCTTAAGGCTAACTCAACAGGAAGAAAATCACATCTAGAAATGAGTCTAAAACTCAGTGTGCTCTAGGTGTTGAGTATGGAACTTCTCTAGGAAATCTATGTCTCCCATATTAGAATGTATTTCTTAGTCTTCTGTGGGATATCATGGGGTATGCCAGGGTAATAGTTAATTGATACTACCCATAGTCACTCTTGAGGAAACCTCATCTGACTGTTCCAGGGGATGGGGGGGGGTGAGGAAAGTGGCAGTCTTGAGGACCTTAGGCATCATGGAGGCCAGAGACAACAGGTTCTTTAGCTCTTGGGCATCACTAGGTGTCGCTGAATACCGTGGAAGAACTGAGAATGTGTGTGTGTGTGTGTGTGTGTGTGTGTGTGTGCGTGTGCATGTGTGTATGCATGTGCGTGTGCGTGTGTGCAGGGGCTCTGCCAGCCCCAGAGCAGAAGAAAAATGGAGTTAGGGGAGAGAAGGAATGCTGGATGGTTCTCAGAGAGTCTTTGGCCTGGTCTGGTGGCTGGAAATGTTAGGAGGCAATCTATTGGTTTTAATAATTTATTGTAGAGAAGTAGAGTGAGAGAGAGGTAGAGAGGTAGAAGGCCGGGTGAAGAGAGGGGGAAGAGAATGGGGAGAGAGTGGGAGCAAGGGACAAGAGAGAGACAGGAGAATAAGAAGATGAGAGAAAAAGTGAGAGAGAAGGAGCCAAGCAGTCCCTTTTATAGTGGGCTGGGCTACCTGTTGCCAGGTAACTGTGGGCAGGGCAAACCTGGCTGTAACCAGGTAACTGTGGGAATGGAGTCCAGCCAGAACACTAGGGGCCTGAGGTGCTGCTCTATGTGAGACATAGAGCACACAGAATTATGGAGTTGAAGGCCTCGTGGTGTCAGGAGCCTAGTGTCTGGGACCATAGCTATTGGGGTCTGTCGCTTGTAGATTAATCTATTGGGTCTGTGGAAGTTAAGCCTCATTCAACCAGAACACAGACTGCTTTCCACAGTCTAACACTGACCCAGAGTTACATCAGTGCTAAAGCACAGTTCTGTTTCACAAGTTTCTATAACTTGGATTTAGTAATTCATACATTTGTGAGTAAATAAATTCCTAAGTCAAACAAAATGTCTGCCTCTGTACCTTACTGTTTTACAATATATAGCAAATTAATAACATTAGTCAATTTAATTTTACATGTGGAACCTGAATGAAAAGCTATTCTTTGAGCCTCGATTGATTCCATAATGAGAAATACAGCACGTAACCGTGCTAGGAACTAAGGATGACAATGTGATTAACACAGAGCCATTGCTATGGGAAATAAGAGTCTGAGAAAAGGGGAAACATTCAAAATTCAAAAATTGTGGTACATCTGCACAGTTCAGAAGGGCCAGCAAGGAAGTCTGAGCTCCGTGGAAGCTGAGAAGAAGGTGTGCATCATGTGAAGTTGGTTTGGGAGAGCTGTCTCAGAGTGGTTATTAGCCTATCCTTGAGAGATAAGCAGCAGTTGTCTAAGCAAGTAAGAGAAGAACGTAGGAGCAGTCTCCAGAAAGACCCCAGGGATCTGCACTTCCTACATTCATACCCATATATAAGCCTTGGAATCTCTGGACATAATGACTCATTTCTAATGAACAAATATGGCTTGTCTTAGCTTGCTTTTGGAAGTTCTGTGTCTATCCACCTTCTGAGGCCAGAATTAGAGGCTGGCAATGACAGCCAGAAAGCATTTATGTAGGTCCTGAGGTTCCAGATTCTAGTCCTCCTGGTTGCATGGCAAATACTTGAACCACTGATCAATCTTCTTAACCTGTTTGCTGTTTTAATATAGAAAGTATGCACACCATTTGCTATTCTGCAATACATATCTAATACAAAATGAGTAAATTTAGTTATATTTATTAGTTTATGATTGTATTATATTCCCATGTATATGAATAGTATAGAAGGAGAGCTGCTTCCTTTCTTTAGGAAACTTTAATTTTATACAATATCCTTTTGTGAGTTGAGACAGAGACAGTTCCAAAATTACATACAGTCTGGCATCAGCTATCCATGTGTCTACTAAACAGATTTAAATGATATTCACTTGGATATTTCCCCTAAAGTGTGAAGACAATAAATGAGAGTTTGACTATGTGGATAAATGCCTTGTATTCCTTACTGTAGCATGCCATTTTTTTTTTATCATTTCATCCCAACTTTCTCCTTTTAATATTTCCTCTTGTTCAGAATTTCCACATTAACTGTTAATAGTCATCATCTAAATATTATGTTCACAAATAATTTTGTGAATAAAAAAAGAAGGTATAAATTTTACTTCTCTCCTAAAGTGTTATGGGTTGATGGTTTCATTGATGAATTCATTCAGTCTTAACATGTTTATTGAAAACTTCAATAGTAGAAAGATTATATAATGTGTATTCATAGACTCTGAAATAGAAAACTGATAAAGAATATGGTATGGTCTAAAAGTTTACTCCTCACATAATTTACATGTTGAAATTCTGACTTTCAAAGTGTGGAAATATGTGATGTGACATAAAATGATTTGGAGAGAAAATTAAGCTACGAAGGCAGAACTATCATTAACAGAAACGAGATTACCATCAGATCCTTTCTGCCAACACAGGACATGGAGATAAGTCATATCTATAGATTGGAAATCAGGCAAAAGTTGTCAGAGCATCTGGATATTCTAGATTCCAGAATGATAAGAAAGAACTTTCTATCATCATAAGCTGCTCAGTCTATGGTATTTTTCTTATAGCTTCTAGAAAGACAGTATGTGTGACAGACAATTCTGGTAACAAAATGATATAAGAACTATAGGAAGGATAAAACATACAAGTTCAGAGAGGGAGAAGGAAAAATCAACCTGTAATAAATATGTAAACTCAATGAAGGCCCCTATGATGCACATCTTCCCACATGGAAGGGCTCAATGGTTATGATGATGGCCAATTTGACAAGATCTAGAATAATCTTGGAAAAAACTATTTGAAGTAGTAGTAAACTGGGTTAATTGAGGTGGTAAGGAACAATGCCCTAAATGTAAGGGCATTTTTCCATGTTCTGGATTCCTAAAGTAAGATGGGCACCAGAATTCCTCACTCTCAGCTTCTTAACTGTAGAAGCTAAGGGGCCAGACATCTGCTGTTGTGTCTGCCTTGAGTCCTCTACCAAGAGGATCATATCCTCTTATCCTCTTTTGTTTTTGTCTTTTTGTTGTGTGTACTTGGTTGTTTGATTGATTGCTGGATTTTTTTTTGTTTGATTTTTTTAACACATAATTTCTCTGTGTGGTCCTAGCTGTCCTAGAACTATAGAGCCTTGGCTATCCTCAAATTTACAAAGATATGTCTCTCAGGTACTGGGATTAAATGTATGCACCGTCCTCTTTAATAGTGAACCAAAACAAACACTTCCTGCCTAAAAATTTGTCAGATATTTTGATCTAAAAACTCATAAAGTAACTAATATGAGGGGGCCATGTATAGGGCAGGAGTCCTGGCCTCCCGCCATAGTCTTCCCCCTCAAACCACTTTCCCTTCACTGAGCCTGTGGAAGGAAGGAGGGCAGGGAAGTGGTGCTTCTCTGAGTTTGAAAGAAAACATGAATTTAATTTCTCCATGAGATGCATTATTTCTGAACTGGTACTAAACCCTATAAAAGCCAAAGTAGTGTACTTTTATGTCCCTGAAATTATATCAAAACAATTAACAGAATTATGGTCCACAGAGGAGTCAGAATAGTGTAAACGAAGACACCATAGCAGGTAAAACATATATTTTGTTCTGGAATTTCAGGGATGGGCAGCAATTCCATTTGGTGGGCAAAGTGTTCATAGACAGGATGAATATGAAATGATGACCAAATTGGACTGATGGATCCCAAATATATCTAGCCTCATGAATTTCAAGCTTAAAGACAGAACTAATGAAAATATTCTGGCCAGAAGAATGACACCTATTCCTTTGCTCAAATAACACTACTTTTTTGTGGTAATTTATAAAATCCTGACTTGGTCATTAGCAATAAATTAGACATGTTCCCTCAAAGGAGATATCTAAACACTACTGTCAAGTCATAATGGTTAGTAAAGCGTTATATCCATAGAGTAGAAGAAAAATGGGATGAACCTTCTGGACTACATAAGAGAAAGGGAGAAACAAATTTTAAAAATGATGCATTGAAAGAAGAAATGGATATTTCAGTGAATTAGAAACTTTTATTTTTCATGAAATGAAATTGGAGGAATGTTACACTATCCTGGAACACTGTAACTATACCCTAGGTTTCCCTTGCTTTAAGCTAACCACAGCTGGACAATGCTTTATTAGTCTCCTAATAACTTGGCTTGGGATGTCCCTTTTTCTTCTATGTGGGGTATAATAATGATGGCTCAGGTACATTTCAGGAACCTGAGGACCTCCTTCACTGACTCCTCACACCAAGCAGCAGATTTCTGAGGAGCTCACTGGAACAAGAGAGAAAATTCTTCATTGTGTGCCTTTCTTTTGTGACCCTAACTTTTGGGATATCATTGATTGTTATAACTTCAAACACCGGACCATGAAAGGAGTGCCTGAGTTCCTAGAAAATCTCTGCCTATTTCGCAAAAAAGACACTCATATCCTCTTTTTCACTACTCTGTCTTTCCCTCTCATTATTCTCTTTTACATGAAACTAAGCTCCCTGGGGTGGAGAGGGTGATTGGCAAGTCTGAGGCTCCTGACTATACTGTCGCCTCACTTAAAGCTTATTCTTCTCCCATGACCAGTCTCTTGGGTCTTCTTCAATTTAGTAATAGTGATAAAAAATCAAACCCTTTGATCAGCTACAATTGCAGTGTCCACTATTGCCAAATGCTCTTCATAAGTTCGAGAGAGAGAAAGATTGTGCAACTTTCTCTGAGGAAAGGATGAAATCAGATAGCAAACCTCAGCCCTTTCCACACTGCTTTTCATTGTCTCCTCCTCAGGAGTTGGATGTGAATGCCTGTGGCCTGAAACTACATTCTTAAGTCCTTTGCTGAAGCAGAGAGACACCTCTGAGATGTCACCCCAAAATTGTGTGTATCCTTCTTCAAAATGTGGTGGTTTCAGGGCAAATAATTCCTTTTGTCAGGTAAAATAAATAAACTCAGAATTATCTCTCCTAAGTGATTTGATTCACTACCTTTTTAAACTTAAAATTATGAAGTGTGACCATGTTCCAGTGTGTATATGAGCAATACAAATTGGAGTTTTTATTTTTTTCATTTTTGGTGGAGGAGGGGGTCATGAGGGTGGGAGCTGGACCTGGGAGGTCTGAGAAGTATGTTTAGGGTGCATTATGTGTAATTCCCAAATAATCAATAAAATATTATGTTGGAAGTGTTCTTAAAAATGTGTATGTGCATATGTGTATATGTGAATGTATATATTTCTTGTGTGCCTGAGTATGTATGGGTGCCAAGTGTATACCTGGTGCCTGTAGAAGCCTGAAGGTGGTGTTGGCCCCTGGGGCTGAAGTTGTTAAGTGATTGCTTACCACCTGATGTAGGTGCTAGGAATCAAATATGTGTCCTTTGCAGTAGCTGCAAGTATCCTTAACTGCAGAACCAGTTCTCTAGTCCCATAGATTCTCTGCATGTAATTTGCTATTCCTTCAGAAACATTAATGTGAGATGCCATTGTAATTCATGTTTTTTTTTTTCGAGACAGGGTTCTTCTGTGTAGCCCTGGCTGTCCTGGAACTCACTTGTAGACCAGGCTGGCCTCGAACTCAGAAATCCGCCTGCCTCTGCCTCCCAGAGTGCTGGGATTACAGATGTGCGCCACCACCACCCAGCTGCCATTGAAATTCATTACATTCTAGAAGCATCTGCAGCCTCCCTGAGGTCTGCCAAGTATAGAAATTTATGAGAATATTAGCTGGATTTTTGTACTTTGACTTCTCAAAGTGTTTTGCCAAAAACTATAGTTACTAGAGACTTGAGGAAGAAAATAAATGAAAGGCAGATAAAATATTTAAAAATAGGTAGATTCTAGGCTAAGGATATGGTTTAATGATGTATATTTTTGATGTGTAGGTATAAGGATATGAGTTCAAATCTCAGTAATCAAGTAAAGTGCAATACCAGCTTTCCTATGACAAGATGGCAGGTAGAGACAGGAGAATCCCGACATGTGCACTAGCCAGTTAGCATACCATATGCAGGGACAAACAACAAGACACCTGTGTCACACAAGGTAGAATAGGAGGACCAACAGGAAAGGTGGCCTCTGGCCTCCATGGGCATGTCCTCACACTGATATACAGGCATACACAGATCTTGTATGTGATTTCTTACCACCTGATGTGGTAAGCACCCCAGGGAGGTTAGTTTTATGTAAAAGAGAGGAATAATGAGAGGAAAAGACAGAGTAGTGAAAAAGAAGATATGAGTGTCTTTTTTGGCACATAGGCAGAGGTTTTCTAGGAACTCAGGCATTGCTTTCATGGTCTGGTCTTTGAAGTTTTTTTTTTTTCTTTTTTCAGTTCTGTTCCTTGGTAGTTTGCTTCACTTTTACATGCGATTCTTAAGAAAAATGCTCAGTTTCTGAACTCCTAAGCATATGTGTTTTCCCTGTCAGTTTGCAGTTCTCCTAAGTTGTTCTTACCTGTATTAAAGAGACATTTGAAAGGTCTTGCTTACTTAAAAAAAATTATCCAAAAGTCCTCAGATTCAAATAAGATTGAGGTTTCAAATATTTTCTTTTAAAATTTATTTCAACATTTCATATTATGTTTCATCTTTATAATTCTTTTCCTAAAACAACAAAGTATTTGCATGTTTTATTTTTTATATATTTTTGTTTTAAAAAATATTTCATTGAAGGAAAAAACCCTATCCACTAATGCTATCTGAGACTTTTCCCAAGTACCTTTTAAGGCCTTGAAATCCTTATTTGCTGTCATATAAAGAAACGAAGAAACAAGCAGTGACCTAAGATGCTGAAAGGGACTGCTTTACTCTGCCTGCCTTGATTCTATGCACACAAACTAGATTCTTGACTGTGACTTTCCATGTTTACACATGGATTTCTCTACTTGATTTAGACTTGATATGTCACATCAAGACTATACAATTATCTTGCAGTTTTTAGAAGCAACTTTTGTGGCACCAGTAGATGCCTCTTCTGATGTCCCATTAGAAAATTGTCACTCACAGGTGGTCACATTGCCATTAGTCATGATTTGTGTATTGCAGTGGCATGTCCAAAGTTCCTGCCAACTTTTTGATACACAGGGACATGAGACATGCTAGTGCCCTTTGCCCTTTATATTGACTCTGTAAAGTGGGAGGGCACCATCCCTTTTAGGAAGACCCACCCTTCACAATCAAGACAGCTAATGAGTCATTAAGAACATTTCTGTGGATACCTTCAGATTCTAATTCACAATTGTCTTCCTGAACATCTCAGCAGTGCTGTTTCTCAATTTTAATCCAATATATCACATCTTTGATTCTGAATAAAACATTCATATGGGATCAGTCTAGCTCTGCGCCACATAAAGGGAATTAAAGAAAATGCCTGTGATTTAAAACCACATAGTTTCAAACTGTGAAAAGATAGTTATGCATTAGTTCCCCTTTTTATCAGATGACAGTATCATTAACTTCAAGCTATGAAGTATGCAGTCACATGCACAGATACACATTTGTATGTACATACACATGTGTGTAAGTCAAGGGGAGATAATAGCAAGCATGTCCTGGAGTGTGGCTATGTATTCTCACAGCCATAGCTTAAAACTAATCCCACTTACGCCAACAGGATTTGTAAGTCAACTGTGAATGGGTTTTGGTTCCCTGACACTTGTAAGTGGATTTTTCATATTGGCCCCTAATAATGTTTTGTAATTAACCAGCATTTTAACACTGAAGTAAGCAGTAAACTAATGCTTTAACACTTTTTTTAATTGAGAAGATTAAAAGAAAATTAATTAATTTGTAAGCCCTGCATACTGAATCATTCTGTACCTATGATTAATTTTGTCAACTTTTATCCTACACATGAGTAAGTTTTAAAAAAAATACAAAATCTGTAATTAGAAGTCGATAACTTTTATCAGTCTCTGAAATAGTTAGTTATGTAATATTTGCAATTACATTATAAGGGTTTTATTCAAATTTCTCTTAACATTTCAAACAACTTCCAACCTTGTGTTAACTTAACCTAGCTTTTCAAAACTCTATGTTCTTATTGTAATAGAGTCATGAGAGTCAGTCTTAATTTCCTAAGAAACCATGGTTTGGGAATGTTCCGTTTAGGGCCTATAGTTAAATGTTACTATAAAGGCACACGTAATTGTTACCAGTGGTGATCACTGCTCATTCTCTGGCATTAATGGAGAGATGAAGGAACTGAAAAGACAAAAGACCAAGCCACTGAGATAGGAAAGAGGATGTGAGAGGACCAAGGTTAGGAGACTGTTAAATGTGTGGCATCTTAGGCATTTTATAGGACCCTGGGTCCTTCCTTTTCCCTGCTGGTCCTGTACAGAAGCACACCATATGCCTTCCATCTATTTCTCCATGCTGTATATCATGTGGGAACAAGAAGAAACTCAGGAAAACTGCTTCAGCTTTCTTAGGCTACTTATGCTGCTTCCATTCCCCTACATTACTCGGTTTATACAGTTCATTATATTATTATGCCATTCTATAGTTAATCTTGATACAAGTCCTTCATGCTTTTCACTATTGAAACATATTGAATGAGCCTTTTTAGGCACTAGTTTTTCCCATGTCATTCAGACTATTTCCTTACTAGCCCCAATACAAATGAATTAATTTATTTTATCTAGTAAAAAAAGAAAGCATCCCTTGGGTATCCAGGAAAGCAAAATGTGTTTAAAACGTCATTACAGTTTGGATGTTAAATGTCCTCATAAACTTGGGTCATAACAGGTGGTCACCAGATGGTGGTAGTATTTAGGAAGGTTGCAGAATGTTTTAAGAGGTAGATTTTTTTTTGTTGTTGTTATTGATGTTTGCTTGATTTTTTGTATATGTATATCTTGTTCTATATTTGAGGAAGAGAGTGAAAGAATATAAAGATGGCCAGGTAGGGAGACAGGCAGTTCTGGGAGAAGTTTCTATCTCTCTTCTGGGAGACATAGAATATAATCAAAATATATTGAATAATAATATTTAATTAAAAAAACAAAGAGGTAGGTCTAGAAGGCAAGTAGGTCACTGTAGGTGAATCCTTTGGGCTAAATTATTTTGAGTTCCTCCATGTACATTCGGATTCTTATATACCAAAAAGCAATAAAGAACTTCCCATTCAGTTATAACTCTACTGAATGACAGTCTATATATAAGTACCTGGAACCATGGAACCATGGGCTGAACTCCATGACATGGGAAACAAAGTCACTGTTGCCCTCCATAAATTGACTGCATTGGATAGTCATTCAGAGCAATAAACAGAAGCAACTAGAACATAGTCAAACACCTCCAAACTCATGTAATCAACATGCTAACCACAGTGGACAAGAGAACAGATGAATATCTACATGGTTGTATATTAGAAATATATGAATTCCATAGTAAAAAAAGCACATGAGAAGATAAATGGCAACTGAAATGAAGCAATTGTAATTCTAATCATGGCTGTCAAGATAGGTAGGTCTAAGCATGAAGGTGAAATCTGAGCAATGACATCATGAAGTGTGATATCTGTAATGTTTAATGCAAATAGATATGTGACTTGAACAGCAAATACAATGACTCTCATAATCAATTGCAGGTATAGACATAGAGTTACCACAAAATCTAGTTCAGCTAAATGTAAGTCAGGAACTGAATGAGTGATGAAAGAGAAGGAAGAGAGAAGCCAAGATTAGGAACACATAGTTTAGAGTCTTAAATCTACATTGAATTGAAAGTGGATTTCTTGGTTGCTATGAAACAAGGTATGGCAAAAGTGGGGCAGGTAGACCCAGCAAGAGGTAACTGTGAAAACAGGCCAAGGATGTGGAGTCACAGGCGGAATGCTAGGCCAGCATTAGCTGATGGCCTGACTGAGTGTGAGTAGAGACCAATAGGGAAGATGAAATTTGGCTACAGCAATTGGAAAGACGATTCCATTCCATTTTCTGTACTCACTGTAGGTCAATTATAACCACGTTGGACCATCTCATGTTTATCAGTGTCACGTGGGAATTCTTTGTAATTCCAGTCTCAGTTTCAAAGAATATTAATCTAATTAAGCACAGGCTATTCTAAACACTGCACTGAGCAGCATTTCTTTTGTCAGGTAGCTAGGTTTATCCTGTGGTTTTGTCCTGATTAAAATGGACTTCTAGACTTCAAGCTTTACAACACACAAACACACACACACACACACACAGAGGCGGGGGAGGGAGGAAGGGAGGAAAAGAGGGAAAGAGAGAGGGAGGGAGGGAGGGAGGGAGGGAGGGAGGGAGGGAGGGAGGGAGGGAGGGAGGGAGGGAGGGAGGGAGGGAGCCTACAAATGACCCTAGGAGGTTCTAAAGGGTAGTTACAATCCAGTGGTCAGAAACATGGCCCTGGATAAATAAATGAGTCACAAAACCAAACCAGAATATTGAGAATTCTGCTTTGTCTTAATTAAGCTCCTAAAAGCCTTACTACTAGATGCTGAGGGTTTCTACCCCTAGCCTGCTTCTATTGGTAATAAAGAATTTCCATACAGCCAATGGCTGGGCAGGGAGAAGGAGGCAGGACTTTTAGATTGCACTGGCAATGAATCAAGGCGGAGAAGAACAGAAGAAAATCTCCGTGAAGTGAGGGGCGGGAAGGGAGAACAGACTTAAAGGCCGCCAACATGTAAGATTCCTAGGTAGTAGCCCTAGAGGCATTCTCCTGATTGGGTCTGGGGTAGTAGAGATGAAATATAGATTTTAAAAGTTGTTAACTCCTGTATTCCTATACCAGAGGGGAGTGTATGCTAGCCTTTGGGAGGTTTAAAAGTGTTCAGCCATTGAGCTAGTGAAGGCATTTCAAAATTTACTGATGTTAGTGTATGTGTGTCTCTCATTCATAAATCCAAGGCTCTTAGGAGGGTGCAGTGCACATAACGCATCGGGAGTCAAAGCAGTTTAACAAATTACTGCAACACCAGAACAAAGGACGCTAAGAAAGGGGCCGGTAGATAATAAGGATGGGAGGGAGAGAAGAAGCACTGTGGGAGGGACAATAATCATAATACAGAATAAATTTGTTTAATAAAATCAATCAGTAAGAAATAAATGTATATGTGTAACTGCAGTAGATTTTTAAGTAGATGGAAATTTTTAGATCTAGAAAATTAAAGTCTGTCAATCTGTGAATGTATAAATGTATCTGTTTTACATATGGAAAGAATAAAATATATCCATTTGTATTTATTTATATAATATATAACATACATATGCACACACCAAATATCATCACCATCATAACTCTTATACCTTCACCTACCAAAAACTATAATCTACTTATAAGTACAAATAAAAAAATAAATTTGGAACTGAAGAGTTGGTAGTTTGTCTAGCAAGAATGAAGGCCTGAATTCAATTACCAGAACTTTATAAAGATAGAAATGTTGGTATATGCCTGAAGAGGTAAAAGCCAATGTTTTAGGAGTTCAGGGTCATCCTCAGCTTCATGTGAGTTACAGGCTAACTGGGGTTACACAAAGCCCTGTATCAATAGGAGTAAAAGAAGTATGCTTCCTTTTTAATGATTTTAGTACCTAACAGCATTATAAAGAACATTATGGGGTTTCCCAGTGGGGTTGCAAAGCTTATTACTATGCTTCTTTCTAAACAGGTATAGAGTTTACTTAAACAGGGCTATGATAGCTTCACAATCCCAGCACTTGTTAGTCAGGATCTCAAAGTCTTTCATGCTTCTGAAGCTGGCAGCTGGTGATAGACTAGCTGGCATCTGAGGAGGGTGAGCAAGTAACACCAGCTTTCAGAAGTATCCCCCAGAAGAGAAGAACCGCACCAGGTGGACGATAACCCATTTCTAATGAGAACATAAGTTCTACTAGATAGTAGGTAAAATATTAGGCTCCCTTAGAAACTATGAAGAATTAATGAAAGAAGAACATAAGACAAGAGGGTTCCAGTCCTCTGAGAGAATTACAAGTCCCTACAGTGAAGAAGGCAGCCATGCAGGAGCAGCTGGTATTTCTGCTACTTGCTTTCTAGTAATTTTGCCCAGAGTCAATGCAGGGATGAGAATTCACTGATTGTTATGGGCGTAAACAATAATGTTCCCTCACACACAAGGAATATATTACTCCTATTATAGTCTGACAGAAATTCAAATAAGTTGAATAGTGAACCATATGGTTTCTTTGTTAACCAGCAAAGCATATCTCAAAAAGGGAAAGCAATATAGATACCATTTATCTACTATCTTGGTGGAAACGAGTGTCATAAAAACAAAACGAAACAACAACAACAAAAAAACTATTCGTTTTACTTAAGATTCTAGGGCAGTTGGGTATGTGGGCAATTACATAAGTAGATATATTAATCACGTCTAGAGACTTAGAATAACAGAAGTACTTGATATCTAGTCTTTTATGTACCTATTTATCTTTGAAAAAATGTGAACTGAGCAAAAACAACAACAATAAATAGGCTAATATGGACTGGGGAAAGCCTGGGAGGTGTCAACTCTAGGCAAAGAACTACAGATAACTAAGAAATTCTTACTTCTTTCCAGGGTAAGAACATTGCAAAGGGTTATCTAATCCAAAATGGTTAGCCATGAAAACATACATAAGGGTGACATTATAGAGACTGAGTAGTTTGTAACTCTGTATTGAGGAATGTGTGTGTGTGTGTGTGTGTGTGTGTGTGTGTGTGTGTGTGTGTATAATAACAATGAATGAAGAAAGAGGTCATGATTTGAAAGATAGTAAAGAGACTAAAGGTGGTGGGAGGGTATGGGAGGATTTGAAGAAAGGGGAAGGGGGAAATGTAATTATATTTTAATTTCAAATATTGAAATTAATAATTTTAAATTATAGACCTTACTTCAACTAAGATTACACACAAAATAGAAAAATATTTCAGTCAAAATTATGATACAGCATTTGTATGCATGTATGTGGTCTACTTACTTTTTATTTACTCTTAAGTCTCACGTGGCCCTGGATGTCGCAGAATTCACTGTATAGTTGAGGATGATCATGAATGGCTCCTGTACAAGCCTCCACCTGCTAAGCACTGAGATTACAGGAGGGTGTCACCACACCTAGTATATTCAGTGCTAAGGATCAAACCCAAGGTCTTGCGATGCTTGGAAGACATTCAAGCAACCGAGTTACCTCTCCAGGACAAATATTTTTGTTTTAAAACTATTTATTCTGGTTTTATTATCACAGAAGAATGTTCTTGTGGTTTCTCTATCAAACAATATAATTCTACTTCTGACTTTAGTAGTATTCTGGCATATTGTTAGATTACCACTTTTTACACCACATTCTTATTTATAGATACTATAATTTGTCTTATTTTTCAATATTAAAAACTATATTGACCTGAAAGGCATAATGGGAGTTGCCTTAGTGCTACAGCAGTTGCCTTCTGTACACAAAAAATATACCCTTTCCTAAAGGCTAACGTAAGTACAAACAATCCCTTAAAAAATCATTCCTTAACATATGGACAATGTTTCTACTGATTCCTATTTGATTTTAGTATTAAGGCTGAGAGAAAAATGGTATTTCAGGATTCTCTTTTAATACAACAAACCTTGCTTGGAGTGGCAGCATATAACTGCATTCTTATAGTCTAAGAATTCTTACATTTTTGTAGTTTAAGAACTTAAGGGGTCAAGGTACAAGAAGCCAGAATTCAAGTTCTGCCTGGGACACATCATGCATTCACAGTCAGTATGAGACAGAGGGAAATCCTCTTAAAATTAAATGAACAGAAAGAACCATTCTCTTCCCCAAAGAAAATTATTTGTAAATTATTCTAGGATTATCTCAAAAGACCCCATATATTTGGATGCTGGACCATAGTTATCTATGAACATTTGTACAATACATTCTTTTCTGTTGTAATAAAATACCTGGACAAATGCTACTTCACAGGAAAAGTGTTACCCTTCCCTCTAGTTTCAGAAGGGATACAGCCCATTAAGGCAGGAAGATACAGAAGCAGGAACTTGAGGACAGCCCAACAATCCCTAAGCACAGAACAGTTTATGAGGCAAGGCGATAAAACCCTCATGGCCCCACCCTATTGTTGCATACTTTCTCTAGTAAATCTCCTAGCATTCCCAATAGCACCTCCATCAGGTGTTGAAACACGCAGCTTAGGGACTCTTTATATCAAATCATCACAACACCTATATTTGAAATCTATGGGCTATGATGCATAGCAAGTGTGGTGGTATGGATGGGAATGTCCTTACAGGGTAGTATTTGAACATTAGGTTCCTAATTGGCAATGATGTGGAGACTTTGGAGTACAGCCTTGTAAAAAGAAGTACAGCAGTGGGTGTGGGCTTTGAGCTTTCAAAGCCTACTGCTCTTCCCAGTGCTCCTGTGAGCTCTTTTCTC
This sequence comes from Apodemus sylvaticus, assembly GCF_947179515.1. Lineage (NCBI taxonomy): Eukaryota > Metazoa > Chordata > Mammalia > Rodentia > Muridae > Apodemus > Apodemus sylvaticus. The sequence continues at coordinate 71,253,595 of NC_067473.1, read as the reverse complement.
CTTCTCCTCCCTCCCTTCTTTCCCCTCTCTTTTTCTTCACACACTCTCCATCCCTTTTTGTCTTTGTGCTTATGGTTCAAGATGTGAGTGCACAGCATTATGAGCCAGCCACCCTGCCTGATTGCTGCTTCTGCCATTATATACTCTTAACACTATGGAACCATAAGATGAAATAATATCTTTCTTTGGTAGCACAGATTAATCATATACACAATATCCTATCCTATAATTTTTTTAACATTATTTCTTTTCTCAAAAATTTTCCTATTGTGTACCTTTGTCTCCTATAAGAAAATAAACTTTCCTGGTATGCATCCATTGATATAGTCACATATAGGCTACTGATTGTGATTAAAACCAACATGGCAACTTTTATTAGGCTCCAACCAGTAACTGAACCTCTTACTACACAAAACACTTACAGGCACTGTGATTTATTCATGCAAGCTCTCAAAAATAGGTCAGGTCACAAAAATAGGTCAGGTCACATTCAAGGACTACCAGAACAGCCTGAACATAAGACATGGTTTTCTGATATCTACCTCAGCAATTCGCCTCTGATTGTCATCTGATCTTTGTTGCAAAGAACTTACAATGTTTCACAGAGACTTTGTATGATCCGATGCTGTGAAATACTCAGGTTCAGCATGTTGTGGAGCTATAAGTCTGTTTTTAGCCTCCCTTTTTTTGCTGACAAAACTCTAAAAACTCAAGCATGCTCAGATTAGAAACATTATGTATACATAAAAAAATATGCACCACATGATGTGAGCTCTTGGATAAAACTCATTAACTTACTATTAGAAACTTACTAAATTACATCCTAGTTTTATTACAAGATGCAAAAAAATGTTGTTTTAAGGGGATAATTAGCTTTTTCATTAAAAAATAGCTTGGAGAAGAAAGGACCCTTTTCTTAAAGGCATGTAGAATTAAATAGTGAAAACATTACTCTATGAGTTCTTGGTGGTGGTGCAACTTTTAAATAGTGTATGAGGATCAGAACAAAAGAGGGCTAGGCAGGGTTCAAAGAGGCGATGAGTTTGTATTCATAATATACTAAAGGTACCACCTTTTGTCACTGACATAAAAAAGTTAGCCAGAAGGGTGAAAAACTAAACTAGACTATAGTCATTGGTATTTGGACAGAACAGTGTTCCTAATTTGTTCTGTCTTCAGGACTCTGTGAAACAATGTTTGCTCTTCTCTTGTGTGTGTGTGTGTGTGTGTGTGTGTGTGTGTGTGCGCGCGCATACACACACGTGCATGTGTTTGCATGGGTGTACATGCCTGCACATGCTATAGGCATATTATGGAACCAGGTATGGAATTTAAAACGCATTAAACATACTAATAAAATTAAGGTACCATCTAAGTTGAGTATAAATATCCTGTATCCTTTGTTACACTGTTTAGGACTTAAAAATGGTAATTTAAAGTTTATGATTGTTACTTTTAAGTTGTTACTGGAATATTTAAGAGGTTGTTTTGTCTTTGTTTTTTTTTTTAAATTCTGTTTTCATTATCATGGTCATGCATAGCCCACAGAAGCCAGAAATAAGAATTAAAGTCCCTGAAACTGGAGCTTTGGATAGTTGTGAGCAGCCATGTTGAACATAACAATGGGACCCTGGTCCTCTTAACTATTGAGCAATTTCTACAAACCTAAGGAGAACTTCTTTTACTGACAGGAATTTTAGCAACCACAACTGCATACTCTACAAATCAAAGAATCTGCAATGATGGACTCTGATGTAAGACATGCCTTACATCACCTCTGGGCTGACCCTATGACAGTTATGAGACCCTTGAGTTTCTATATCCTTATGTAGTATAATTTTCATGTGTATCCATCCTAGTGAGGATGAAGTAACAACTCCTGAATGAGAAGAAGATGATGAGCTCATGAAGAGGCCATTAAAGGGGGTTGGGCTAGAAGCACATTCAAAGGCTAATACAGAGCAGATGTTTGATAAAAGTGTATTAATGATTTTATAGCACTCAGAATATAGTGAACATGAAGTCAATGAAGAAGACAGAAAGTCAAGAGAAATCAGAGTTATCAGGACAGAGGAAGGAGCTGGAAACACCTGGATAACTAGACTGGAGTATTTAAATTATTTTACAGTTTTCTAGTAATCTTAAAATTCAGACACAGTGGGGAAGATGAGAGACATCAGCATTCAAGAGTACTTACTACTCTTTCAGAGGACCCAAGTTCAGTTCCCAGCAATTATATGTCATTTTACCAACCATCTGTACTCCAGTTCTAATGGATCTGTTGCTCTCCTCTGCTCTCCTTCGGTGCCAGGACTGTTAAATACTCATGCAAAATGCTCATACGATTAAAAAAAATTTGAAACTATCAGATCCATAGATCTGGCTACAAACTGTTGGGTAACAACCAGGAATATACATGCATATTTTTAACTGAAGTGACTATTCAACTAGAGTCAAATAATGACTTGTTAAGAGAAAAGAAAACTCATATTAGATAGACAGAGAACTGATGTAAGGAAAGGTGCAATCCACATTCCATAATGAGATCCTAATCCTTCTTCCTTTAGGTCCCAGAAACACTTCAGAACCAGTCAATCTGTAGATTAAATGTATGCAGAGAAAACCTCAGAACATGTTCTAGACAGCACAAATGAATAAAACCCTATATTGGGGGGCAGGTTTTTTTTTAGTAGTAGTAAGGTATTAAGAAGGGGTTCTCCTTCCTTGGACTCTCTTTAACTGCAGATGCTGCCCTCCCTTCTCAACATAAGTGAATGAGAAACCATTTTAATCTGGAACTGACACATTGATGGAGGTTGAGCTTCACTTCATTCTAAGAGTTTACTATCTTTACTGATAGCAGGTTTTCCTTACTTGTTGTAAAATGGAGGGAGCCAGTGGACCAGAAAGGTAAGAAACAAAGGAAGGTGAGCCTGAAGGTTTAGCAAAAGCTCAGGTACAATTTTTTGTGACAAAAAATCCTACTGTAGTTTGGGGGTGTCAAACTGGGTATCTATAGAGCCCCCTTTCATAATATGTCAAGCATCTGTTGAATGCCTGCAACAACTGTCTTGTCCTGTGGTGGTTTGGTTTAATAGTCCATAAATCTGCATTTCTCTCTCACTGACAAGGTCTATGTAGCCCGCTGAGAGAATCAGAGGGTGGTATCCTGAATCACAGGGATGCGAGAAGGCTTCCTAAAATATATGAGACTAGCTAATGAGGAACATGTCATAATTAATTAGTTAGAGAATAGCAAGAATTATGTTTCATGCAAAGGCTTGTAGGAAGCATCAAAAGATGTTCATCCTAGCTGTAGCTAGTGGGAGGTGTTGGAGATAAAGTAACAGGTAGAGGCAGGTGTGAGGAGATTTCTATATCTCAGATTTTATGCTGACAACTTTGGTGACTTCTTGAAGGGTCTTAACCTGAGTAGTGATTGCATTTTCTACTTTTTACAGATGTGGGAAGATTAAACAGAAGGGTTTCAAATCAGGATTTGGAAGGTTCCTGAAGTTTCTCAGAAACAGGGACTCTGTACTGAGGCACAGGCCTGCAGAAGAAGGTGGAAGACAGTGACGCTGGACATGGAAGATGCTGAATGGGATTTTCGATTGTACTCAGGTTTTTCAGACAATACGTTTAGCAGCTGCCTTGGTCTTTAATGGACCATTTTGCCTTATGGTAGAGTAGGTATTAAGATGGGAGAAGGAAAAGCTGAATTCCAACCTCCTGAGCTTATTGTAGACACATAACTTGTAGCATTGAGAGATGGTCATTCAACAACTACATATATTAAATTTCAACTGGTGCTGGGCTACCAATAAAGCAGAATGTTCTGGATCCCCAGCTAAGTTGTAAGACTCTTCATCTTATAAATGGAAATTAAAGCTATAATGACATGGACTCTAGGGAAGGAATAGAGAAGATCTGACAGGTATCTACATGACTCAGTATTGTCTCCCTCACATTACTAGTCTGGTCATTACAATTTTGAGACATAACTATAATGTTGAAACCTATTATTCATGTTCCTATAAACTCTATTCTTAGTTTAGGCTTAGTACTAGGCTAAACCTAGTACATACATGTACTCTACCTTAACATTGCTTAATTTCGCTTTTACTCACATGACATCTTTTTATGAGGGTGGTAATGGTAGGCATCCAAGTTTCCTGTGGATAGATCTTGCTAAAGGGAGGGAGTTTGCCTGACCTGGGATTGCCAGGACCGATACAGACTTGGATCCATGGCCACTGCTTCCAATGGTCTATGACATGACTGATAATGAACATCCATTTTATATACATTTTAAATTGCATAAGCATCTAGGGCCAAGCAGAAAAAATTTCAATATAAAAACTATAATTTCCATCATACCTACAGAGGAGGTAAGGACTAAGTCTCTTAAAACACAAACATGCATCCTCTGCTTTCAAAAAAATCACAAGAAGAAAGAGGTTGAATAGCTTAGAGAAAGCCACTGAAAGTCACTCTAGTCTGTCAGAGCTTTGCCAGAGTGATAGTGGAACAGAAAAGACAATGAGTAGAGGTTGGTTCTCATGAAACCTAGCTCTCTACTCTTAAGGCAGATAAGCCACACCATCAAGGAAATTATATTTAATAGAATTTTGAAAGCTGACATTGTAAGGAGGCTAAATGGTTGGTTACCAGCCATTGGATGACTATATCAAATATATTTCCAAGGACAAAGGTCCTTGCTGATCATTGCTCTGCTCTCTTACTGAAAGTGTTTGGGTATTGGTGGCATCTGCTTTCTTGCTGCTCCCACTCCTTGATCATGTTGACTGCTTTTGTCACAAACAGACAAAGGCAAGGCTGGAGGGCTCAAAACCTTTCCTTGGCTAATAACTGTTTGACCTGTGATTATCATTGCTCAGTGTTCACCCAAATCTACTATCACGAGGAACATGGCTAGACTGGTTCCCAGGACTCTTCCTGAAACCAAAAGAAGATGAGTGGCACATTACATAACAACACACTATCTGACTTCTGTTTTTGAGTCTGATCTTTCAAGGCCTTCAAAAGAGCCATTTGTCAACTCAGACTTTCCCCAAAAGACATTGAATGTAGGAGTGGTATGGACTCTGACATGAAAAAGCTTTTACTGAGCAATGATTTTATATCTCCCAAGACCCACAACTCCACAGGTTGCAAAATACTTTATAGGAGCTGGGAATGCAGTGTTCTAGAGTAGTTTGTTTGGTAATCTATAGCAGGTCATAAAAGAAAGCTGGAAAAGAGAAAGTAAAATTAAGGAAAAAGGATACATTTATCCCATTTAAATAAATCTCTCCACTCTTTTGCTCCTAAATTCTCCCAGATTTACATCAGTGTGTTGATAATTGCTGGAAATTACCAAGAATTTTACAGAATAATTGGCCCTATATTAAGACACATTTTAGAGTACATACTACAAGTTGTAGTTATAAAGTAATAAAATAGATTTTTGCCTGTTGAACTAGACATTCATTCTCATTATTTGTAGTCACACACATTGTGTATATGTGTGAGTGTGGCAGCATTTTATAGCTTGAGTTTTCTTTATAGTTTTTAGAAGTTACAAAATAATAGAATTAATTGCTTTGAATTTAGTCATTTTGCAGCAGGCAAATATTGATTTCTTTCCCAACACCTTTAATTTCTAATGGAGCTTGAAATTAACTTTGGATTTTAATTCTATTTTATTCTAGGTTTGTACATCAGGGCCATTAATAACGTCAGGAGAGTGCTGAGAGGAGTATTTCTGAGCCAGGAGCCCTCAGTGAACCTTGCAGCCTCCAGAGCTCTGGGCTTTCAGGGGAAGAGCAAGAACATGTGGGCTGAGCAGCACAGTTACCCCAGAGGAACCATTGAGGAAAAGGTGCCTCTGAGCACTTGTTGAAGGTACATCTCTTAACAGGTGTGTGTGTGTGTGTGTGTGTGCGCGCGCGCGCGTGCGCGCGCATGTGATTAACAGGAGCAAAAATACTTAGCGTAGCATAGAACAGATTTCAATCCCTCACAACAAAACGGAGAAACCAAATTTTTTGATTCAGAAGGCAATGGCCTAATGTGTTAAAGAGTATAAGACATATGTTATAACTATATCATATAAATATATATAACATACAAATATACATGCTATATGCAACAAATATAATTAACATATAAAACCCATAATATAAATATACAGCATAAGTTTTAAGTATGTTATATTTAATTTATAAACTATATGTTATAATGTGTATTTCAAACACAAACACACACTTGTAAATTTAAACTACAAATTTTAAGCTCATTTACACAAGTCTTTGAGATTTCACTCTTTCCATAATGACTTTATGCTTTCTTTGTAAAACAGAGTGATTGTCTTACATCATGATACATGTGATACATGACTGTTGGGAATCCTGAGATCTGGGATTTCATACACATTCAGAAGGATATGAGTGTTCCTGCTTTTCTAAGAGTCTTCTTAAACTCATTCCCACAGAAACTGCTGTGGAGCTGAGGAGCATCAGTGGGTACGATTCTGGGTGTGTGAGATGTGGCTGGCTCATCTACTAGATCTTCAAATACAAAATACATTTCACAGAACATTTCTTCAAACTGTTTCTTTCAGATGCACAAATTTTGGCACATGGGGAGATACAAAAGATGTGTCAGAAGGAAGGCTATATGATAGTATAATTTGACAAAACACTAAATGGTAGGGAATGTTGGCTCTTCCCTATATGTTGAACTAACAATTTTTAATATGAAAAGTGTGCTAGTGATGTTTTCTTACATGGAGAATTGAAGAATATATAGCTCAATTTTTATGCATATCTCTACAGTCATTTAATATTCTTCTATATGGAGTAAGCTAAGTATTTAAACCTTAAAAAATTTATCTGAAAATATTTATCCATCTAAACTGCTGGCTACCACTAGTATTATACTCTTCATTTCCATTAATTTATATTTGGCTTTGGTTCTAAAAATATTATAGATATACTTGTTACCATAGTTTTTTGTTCATTTGTTTTTCCTCTGACTTTTATTTTACTTTTTACATGTGACTTGATAGTATAATATCATCTGGGCTCAATTATGTTATGGTAAATCATAAGATTTCCTTTTAAATATGATTGAATAATATTCTATGAGATAAACATATATGTATATATGCATATGTATACATGTATTTGTTAGTTCATGTATGTGTATATATCTTTGTTATCCTTATTAACCCGTCCATATATGGTTTTTACATGTCTTAGCTATTACAAATAATGCTTAAATGGATAGTAGAGTGTAGATGTCTCTTTGACACATTCTTTTTATTTTCTTTGTATCTATATTCAGAAGGAAGATGTGTGATAGTCTGGTAATTCTGTATTTTATTTTATATTTTATTTTTTAAGAAATTTTTGACTATCAATTTCACTTGGGTAAACCCACCTCAATTTCTGTCCACAGTGTTTATTAGTTCCTATTCCTTCCTCAACAGTATGTAAGCCTTGTTTGTTGGTACAAGCCATCCTAAAGTAAATGAGAATGTATCTCATTGTATGTTGTGATTTGCATGATTTGTGATTCAAACTTTTTGGTACTGTTGCATGTCCTATTTGAGAGATGTTTACTCGGGTCTTTTGCCCAGTTTTTTTTTAAATGCTGTTAGTGTATTTGAACTGGACCTTCCTATATTTTAAAGTCTGATACATTGTAAGACCTATGATTTGGAGAATATTTCTTGTCAATCCATGTCTTTTTTATTTCATTGACTTTTCCTTTGTTGTACAACAACTATTCAGTTTGTTTTCATGTTTATTGTTTATGCCATTAGAGTCGGTATTAGTTTCTTTGCTGCTGTCATAAAATACCTGACAAAACCAACTTAAGATGGAAGAACGTGGAGAGAATCTCCTGTGCAATATATGAAACCATCATCCCCTGTGAATAAAATGATATTGTCCTATTAGCTTAAGACAGGGAATCGGGTGCTGGAAGTTCTGGTACATTGTCTAAAATAGAGTCAGGAGCCAGAATGATTCACTCAGATCTTTGAGGACATTGGCTTCATAAACTGAAGGAGTTTCTGTGTGGTATGACTTAGACTAGTTAAAATGAAATAACTAGTTAAAGTGAAATACCTGAGTTAAGACTCACTGTTTTGGGGAACTTGGATGTAGGTGGGAAAGCCTGGGTTACAGAAGAATTTATTTAGATCATACTTTGAGAGTTCATCTCGCCGGGCAGTGGTGGCGCATGACTTTAATCCCAGCACTTGGGAGGCAGAGGCAGGTGGATTTTTGAGTTTGAGGCCAGCTTGGTCTACAGAGTGAGTTCCAGGACAGCCAGGGCTACACAGAGAAACCCTATCTCAGGAGAGAGAGAGAGAGAGAGAGAGAGAGAGAGAGAGAGAGAGAGAGAGAGAGAGAGAGAGAGTTAGTTAGTTAGTTCAGCTCATTTTGGCAAAAGTTAAGGTAGCAAGGTCATTCAGTTGGTTGCATAGCATCCGCAGTCAAGAAGCAGAGAGAGATGAATGCTAGTGTTCAGTTTAGTTCCCCATTTTATTCTGTCAACTCATAGAATGTTACCATCGATATTTAGAGTGGGCCTTTCAATTTCAATTTAACCCATTCTAACAAAGCAAAGATATTTGTCTTCTAAGTGATTCTGGATTTCATCAATTTGACAATAAAATTTACCATTGTGGTGTCATATGTAAAAAGTCACTGCCAAGCAATTTTAAGGGGTTGTTCCTCTACATATATATCTAAGGGGTTTATATCTTCAGACATTACCTATAATTCATAAATCCATTTTGACTTATTCTATTTTTATATTTGATTTCTTATGCAACTAGGGCCTCATACATGCTGTGCAAGCATTTAACCACCAAGATATGTATAAATTTACTCTAAGTAACATTTGTTAGTGATATAAGACATGCTACACATGTTAGATTTATTTTTTTCCTAAATGGATATGAGGTTTGCTCATTAAAATCTATGATTTTTTGGTTAATTGACTTTTAATGTTATTAGTATACATTTTATTGCATTTGACTACATGTTTGTGTGTATGCACATATATGTGTATGTGCATGCCATAACATGTATGTGGAGGAAGCAATTTCATGAATTATTTCTCTTTCTACTATGATGATCTCAGAGATTGATTTTAGATCAACAGATTTAGTGGCAATTGCCTCTGCCACTGTGACACTACCTATGATGTTGTTTTAATGCTACATTTTTACTGGGGATACACTTGATATTTCTAAAAGTTGTTGGATGTAGTTTCTAAGCATAGGATCATGTCTCTATAATGAGAGACAATTTGATTTTGTGTTTTAGAATTTGAATATTTTTCTTTCTTTTTCTTATCCACTTCTGGAAAGGAACTATGTATAGAAGTTTTGAGAGTGGGCATCTTTGGCCATTTTTAATCTTAAGGTAAAGTGGCATTGAATTCATCTATAGGTAAAAAGATAAGTCCAAATATATAAATCAATGTGTCTTTACAAAACTTATTAACATAATAAGAGCTAAAATTATCTGGACATTTTAACAGAAAAGCTATCAAACAACAATTAAATTTAACAATTTACATTACAATAGTTAACAATTAGTAATTTAACATCTTTTTATATTAAATTTGTCAATAAATGAAATATAAGAGAAATATATCTTAACACTACCCTACCACAAACATTGCACTAAGGAGGTAAAAGGGTGAAAGCTTTGCCCCTAGGATTAGAAACAAACAAACTAACAAACAATATATATATATATATATATATATATATATATATATATATATATATATATATATATAGTATGTATATATATATTAGACTTTTGATATTGTGCTTATCAAGGGCACAAGTCTACACATGTCTTTTGCTGTGATACTTTAACAGGTTTTGGTAGTGGAATAATGTTAAACTATATCTGGAATTGTCTTCATATTTTCTATAAGACAAAATTTGATACATAGTAAATGGTGTATAAAATAACCATAATACTATGAAATCAAAACTATTATTTATTTGACACATATAGTCAAGGAATTCAAATGTTATTTTGTGTGTATTGTATTTGTTTCTAATAGATTCTTCCTTTGAGGCCCGTGTTCTCCTTCAACTCACAATTGTCTTGCTCAGACTCCCAAGTTCTCAGACAATAACAGTATGCCACCACACTCAGGTTTAAAGATAACATTTGTGATATTTCAAAGGTTTATTGTTACTTTGATTATGCCTGTTGACAATAATTATGGTTCACTTACTCAAGTGTATTAATAATTTATACATAGTAAACAGGACACAGAAACTTGTGTTAAATGATAAAAGTCACATTCAATGAACTGACTTCCAACAGTGGCTAGAGAATGTAATATGATTTGGATTCAGATGATATAAAGAGGGGCTTTTGTGAAGCATACTGTAAATATGTATGATTATAGTTTTATTGGGTATTAAATAATCCAGGCTATTGCCACATGTTGTTCTCCAAAACTGACAGCAAATCCTCATTGCTGAAGACATCAAATGCACAACTCATTGAATATGAAGATGCTGAGTTGGTAGCTAAATATAGAATTCATTCCCTATGTTCCGGCAGCATCTTTGGTACAGACATTTACAATGCATGCTCTCAAAAGAGAAGCATAAACACCAGGTGGAAGCCATACCACAAACTGCTTAGAATTTGACACTAGATAGTCTAGGGACCTAGGGTAAAACCAAATAATAATTGTCTATAAAAGGATAAAAAAATGTGGCAATAAAATGATACCTGTTGATATTCAGCTATACTCATAGGTCAGTGTCTTGTTCGATTATCATCTGAGAAGTTTCCTCCTGCAGAAGATGTGATTAAATATAGAGAGACCACATCCCAGACATTACACAAAAATGATAGACCTTGGAAGAGTCAGCCATAAATGGGACATTTCCATTAAATTGCTCCTCTCAGAGCTCAGTAAACACTATAGAAGCAGAGGGGGAAAGAATGCAAGAGCCAGAGGGTGTGGGGGACACCCAGAAAACAAGGCTTTCTAAATCAACATGAATAAGCTCATATAAACTCCCAGAGACCGAAGCAACATGCTGAGCTTGCACAGATCTATACCAGGCCCTCTATGATTATATTGTAGCTTCTATGATAGTGCATTTATAAGATTCTTGAGGGTGTGAATGAGTGGGTCTCTGGTATCTTGTGCCTTCTCATGGGCTCTTTTCTTTTCCTTCTGTTAATCTATTTTGTCCAACTTCAATATAATAGTTTATGTTTTATCTGGCATCAGTTGGAGGAGAGGCCCTTGGTCCTAAGGAGGCTGGATGCCCCAGCATAGGGGAATGCTAGGGTGATGAGACAGGAGTCGGTATGTAGGTGGAGGAGCTCCCTCATAGAAACAGGGAAGAGGGGTGATGAGATAGAGGGTTTGTGGAGGGGAAACCAGGAAGGGGGACAACATTTGAATTGTAAATAAATAAAATAACCAATAAAACATGCAAAAACAGAAAATAAAGTTATTTGATAACATTAAAAATAAATAAATACATAAATAAATACATAAAATGAATGAATAAATGACGGAATAACTAGCTACTAGCATAAAGATTACCAACTGAGCTGCTATTTATACTTGCTAGGAGAGAAAGAAAATCAATTTTTTCCAATGGAGTGACTCTGGATATATCAACCATTCCAGGTCAGGCTTCATACTCAAGAATGAACACACATGGCCAACACATAATGGACCACATAGGTTTTTGTTGTTGTTGTTTTGTTGCTCTGAATGGGTGCTTTTATTTTGTTACTGTTTGTCATGAGTTCAGGGGGTATTTTATTTTGTTTTCTTGGTTTTGCTTTTGTATAGAATTTTGTCTTTTGAGGAAAAGTTTAAAATTAGGTTGGTAGAAAAGGGACCAGGATTGGAGTGGCTTAGGAGAGGAAAAGAACATGATCAAACTATATTTACATTTAAACTTATTTTAAATAATACAAATAAAATAAAATAAGCAATAAGTACAATATGCATAGGTAAAAGTACAAAAAGGCTTTGTTGCGGATCTGGTTATCTTCACATTGTTGGTGGTATGTGAAATTTGACTGGTCCATATTCACAGTATTTTAACATAAAAGTATGTATGTATTTTCTTTTGATTGGCCTTACTAACTGACTTATAATCTTTTTCATTGCTTCTCATGCATGGAAAAAAGAAGGAAAAAATGCCAGTGAGAGGTTGCAGAGCCTTTAATTTACACCCTATCTTTTTCTCCATAAACATTCCCCAAGAGGCATTAGTCACTTGTGCTTACCACCATTTCTTTAACTTTACCCCGTGTTTGCTGACAAGACAAAACAAAACCTAAACATTATTTATTGACCCTAAGAATACATTAAATTGAATGTAGGAAGTAAACTACCTTAACATAGATATATTTCCATTTTCTCTAAAGTACATTTCCATGATATTTAGGGCCACTTGAAAGAAGCATTAATCTCTTTATCTTCTACAAGCCATGCTATGGAATCCAAAGAGCTAGAAATTTTAGTGTGCTTGACCTTGCAATTCAAATGCTAAAATAAGCCATATTTCCTTGTTCCCGTGAGTTGTCTCAACTCATCTTTGCTTGTCCCTCTCTGAAAGTCTTCCTTCTTTGGTACACACATTCTACATGGCTGCAAACTTGGAGAAAGCACCTGGGAAGAGTTTTCAACGTTAAGATTGTTGTAGCCATTCTGGTACAACAATTTTGGAAGACAACATGTCATGTTTTGCTTACTTTGCTTTTTGACAACACACAACTTAATACATCATACCAACAGTAAATAAGTAGTTCGGCATATTTACTAATGCTTTGCTCCTCCATATCTGTATGTTTGTCATTTTTTGTATGAGTGTATGGACAATAATTTCATCACCCTAATAATCAGTAGTCCATTTGTTGTACTTTTTAGTGGCAGAGTTTCCAGTTCCAAGCCTGTTTCTCACTGGTCTTCCTAATTAAGAAAACATAGTTATCCTAAACTAACAAATGAAAAGACTGCTGGAGTCTAAATGATTCCAGCATGAAAATGGTAGCTTATCCTAGATTAATTTTGCATTTTTAATCCCCACATGTGAAATTGATGTTGATAAACCATGGGGTGAACCCACTTCATGCATGGGTAACCAAGGGTGGTATGAGTTGTTAAGACCCAGCACTCATCTATCCTGCCTTCAGAGGGGGCACCTTAGAACCACAGGTGATAGCAGAAGGAACAGGAAATTCCATTTTAAGTTCCTATTTAAACCCTAATTCAGAATCCCTCCAAATTAGGTTTTAGTACTTTAAATAAGTTGTATATAATCTCAATTGCAGTTTGTTTTTCAGCTTCTTTTTTATTTTAAAATTGTGATTTTATTACCCTTGATTGACTAACGATAATCTCATACCTTTATGACTTTTTCTAAATGTATCTAAATTAAAACAAATGAATTGCCCTATAATTTATCATCTATTCAGTATAAAATATCTTTATTATTTTTTAAAGAACATAAACAAAAATACACACAAAATAAATTATATGGTGAAAATGTCCAAATTACAAATAACTGTGTGTATATATATACTTTTTAAAGAAATGTTAAGAATATAGTCTTTGAAGTCTAGTGCTTACACACACGACTGTATTGAATACCAGAAATTTCCAATCAAAATTTTTAATGATTTCCTTATAGTTTATTACACATAGTGTATATTAAACAAATGAAAATTGAAAAGCTTGCTATTATGTTCATGTTCCAAAGCTGTATGTTTGAGAAAAACTTTGGGAGGTCTAAAGTAATTTATTTTCAGTTGGTTCATAATAGTATAAATTGTGATTATTTGAGGTAGGAAAAAGAAAGAAACAAAGAAATAAACAAACTAAAAAAGCAATACAATAAGTAATATCTACCCAGTCCAGCGACAAAAATTGTCTGTTGGGATAATTTGAAAAGGAAAATGTCAACCTCAGAATAAAACAAGCTTTATTATCTTTTTCTTTGTTTTTTAATTTTTATTGGTTATTTTATTTATTTACATTTCAAATCTTATCCTTCTTCCTGGTTTCCCCTTTGAAAACTCCCTATCCCAGCCTTCCTCCCCTGGTTTCTATGAGTGTGCTTTCCCACCCTCCCATTTCCATCTCACTGCCCTAGAATTCACCTACATCAGGCTCAAGGGGCATCAGGATCAAGGGCCCTCACCTCCCTTTGATGCCAGATAAGGCCATCCTCTACTATATATGCAGTTGGAGCTATGGGTCCCTCCATGGTACTCTTTGGTTGGTGATTTAGTACCTGGGAGCTCTGGGGGTGCAGGGGCAGTGTCCGGTTGGTTGGTATTGTTGTTCCTCCTATGGGGTTTCAAACCCCTTCATCTCCTCCAGTCCTTCCCCTAACTCCCAACTCCCCTAACTCCCCTTCCTCCATTAGGGTTCCTGTGCTCAGTCCAATGGTTGTCTGTGAGCATCCTCATCTGTATCCATAAGGCTCTGGCAGTCTCTGAGGAGACATCTGTATCAGCAAGCACTTCTTGCCATGCCCACTTTTATAACCATGAGTCCCAGAGACTCAAATCCTCATACTTTATCAGCTAAGCTATCTCCCCAGCCCAAAATACTTATGGCTTTCAAACATAAAAATAATCAATGTCAATCACATTCAAAGGATCATAAATTAATCTTTGAGATTTTATTCTTCAGCTTGTAATCTTTATGTACTAGAGACACTGAAAAGTTTTTTTCTAGTAAACATTCTTCAATAATGGCTGATATCAAATGAAAAATTTTCAGAAAACTTCCCTTTGATATTACCTCTACCCTACCAACAAGTTTTATCATAATTTAAAAATCATTTATCAAAAGTTTTAAAACCTTTGTGTTTGATTTAAATCTGGCTTATTGCATTTGTTCTTTTTCACTGTTTTGAAACAATATACCTGACAAAAATAACTTAAGGGAGAAAGGGTTCATTTTGCCTCACACATCCTGGGTATAATCCAGAAGTACGGAGGAATTCAAGGGAAAGATCTTATCCAGAGTGGACAGATCACATTATCACCTATGTTGATCTAAGTAAAATAAACACCTATAGACATGTCCAGAAGCCTGCCTCCCAGGTTCTTACAGATTTTATCAAATTACCCATTAAGATTGATCGTGGAAACTATATACATACAGTTTAGCAAAAAGGATCTCTGCCAGGGTGTTGTAGAAGTGACATTGAGATAAAGCAAATGTTTCAGAGCTGGGATAAATGTTTATCCATAACTATGGCAACTGACATAAGCAGAAGCTTCAGCAGTTGGGGGAATCACAGTCACTTGCCAGTCACTGCTTTGGCTTCACTCCCCATCTCCCTTTCTCTTCCATTCCATTTGGCATGCCTAATTGGCTGCATGGTCATCTGCAAAGATACATTCTTTATTCTATTACTTATGTGTAAGGATCACAGATTGCACAGACAGACAAATATTAAGTGCCACTGCCTAGCGCTTTCCACTTCACTTAGTTGATAAAAAGTAATTTCAATTGTTCCTTCATGAACAAGAGGAACACTTAAAAATCTCATCCCACTGGAGGATCCTGGTGCTTTTTCTTTTGTCCTTATAGTTACAATCTGCTTAAATGTATTACGCAATGTAAAAATATGTAATTTTAAACAATGAATTATTAAGATTTTCACTGCTCATCTACCTTTGGGTAGTATAAAAACTTGCACAGCAATCCATCTGGGCTACTGAAACTCAGGTTTTATTAATTTGTGAAGTTCATATAGATGTAACTCATATTGTAATGAAGCCTTCATGTGTAGAATTTCTGAGTCAGGAAACATTTGATATTAGATACTTGGCTGTCCCCTCTGTGGAATCCCTGGGTGACAGCCATTCAGCAAAACATACACACTGCCTCTTCTAAAGCAATGAGTTCCATGCTGTCAGGTAGATAGAACAAATTTTCTCTTCCCACGGTTTTTATGTGTAGTCCAATTAGATAGCCTGGCTCTGTCCTAAGCAGCATACCAAAAGTCACTCTTGTGCCTTGGCAAGAAGGATGTGTTTCATTGATATCTCAACAGACTCGGATAATGACAGAGAGTGTTATTAAGACATTTTGATGCCTGCTAATGAGCAATGACAACAATTTTGTAGATGCCAATACTGTCTGGCATTTGGTGTTGGCATCTGTGATGACAAAAAACAGTCTTTGAAGAGTAGGGTAGGCATATTTTACAAACAGCAGCTACTGTGAGCACTTTAGATGGAAATCATATGGGAAGCTTGAGGAACTACAAATTATTGAGCCATTTTACATGAATATAGGCTTATATTCTTTAGCCAAATCATATCTACTTACAGCATATCACCTTTATTTGGACTTGTTAAATATTTTTCAAATCAAATGCTTCACAGAATTCAAAGATGTCAAAGGCAAAAATATTTCAGATGTGAAGCCTTAAACTTTTCTTGCAATTAATACTGCAGCTTTATTTTTGTTAAAGAAATTAAAACAGGGCACATAATATTTTCACAGAGTACTTTAGGAGTATGTTCTTTACGTAAATAAAATGATTCATTGTAAATTACAAGAAGTACTACCAATCTTCCTATTCATTGTTTTTTGTCCATACAAGGTAGAGAGAAAGAGATAATGCACCAGAAACATCTTAATGTTTACCTTGATTTTATAAAAAACCCTGCTTTTAATAGCCATAGGTTTTGAGAGATCAGAAGCTGTTTTCTCTAGCCATGGCAGAGCTGTTGCACACATAAACTCACAGTCATCTGTGGTTACTTGCATAATACTTGTACAAGATCACGACAGTCAAAATTCCAGTATGGGTGTGGAGGGATTCACAAAGACATGTCTCTAGGCAAGGAGCTATTGACAGTTAATGGCTGCTGAGAGTATCCTATTTTTCCTGAAAGACAGAATGGCCCTGAGTCTGCCCTCTGATATTCTGTAAGGATGTAGCCTCTTATACAGTGCCCATGCTCCAGTGAGTGGCCTAAACCCATACGCATGGCATATTGATAGCACTAGTTAAATTAGATTCTATGTGTTTAAATTTTTTACAAAAAGAGTATATGAAGTTGGAAGTGGGAGGGCTGTCTTGGATGAGTAGGAAAGAATTAATTTTGTTGTATAAGAGTAAAGGATAAGCTTCATTGGGAAATCCATATGCATACAATGAGGTTTGATTATATCCACATTGAAGCTATATATGGAAAGGCTGGCTAACATGAACATAGAAATAAAGAGAATTTGATTTGAGGAAGGATAATAAAGACTTAGGGCAAGATGCATGCTATTTTCAATTTCAATTCTGTCCTACTCCTCAAGCAGCAAAAGCCTCTGTTTCCTTGTCTTTAATTATATTAAGCTATTTTTATTAGGCTTGCTTTCTATTCTTTTTCTGATAAGCTAACTTAACACACATGCAGAGATAGGCATTTTGTATTTCTTTCTTGTATATAAGACATATATACACAGCACAGTTCTTAACTCCTAGAACCTTGAGTAAGATAGTTACTGACACTCAAACTACAGGGGGATCTAATGAACACTACCAACTACCTCCAGGCCCAACTCTGGTACTTTTATCTTGTGAAAGGTTCACTGGATAGCAGCCTGTCTCCCAATGCATTTTTAATATGCATTTGCAGCTCAACATTTTCTTTTCTAAAGCTGAATGAGGGGAAAACATATTTTTGAAACTATTGCATGTCTTTCTACAACTGAAATTAAATCATTTCTCTCAATGTTTAATATTAGCCAGAGTTCCAGAGCAAAGCATAAAGAAAGGGATTAACCTGAAATTTGGGCTGCCTTAGCAAGGTAAAGGTCCTTGGGCTGTGTTTCTGCAAACGATCTGCACTATTTAATCCAGTGTAATTTATTTGGTGGAATCTGAAAGACAGAATGGCCCTGAGTCTGCCCTCTGATATTCTGTAAGGATGGCACATTCCCATTTCATTCCATTCACATTATCTGCACGTGCCATGTGACAAGGTAGGGAAAGGACTTTAAGGTGACTGCTTCTTTTTGTAATAAGTGCGACTTTGGGTAGTGACACTGCTTGTCATTGTTTTCCTCTACCCAAGAGCTTCATTTTCAATGAGAAAATGAGCTTTTGGGTTAGAGAACAGCAAGGGTTCAGTGCCACATTTCAATGTTTTGCATGTATCTGCTAATGGTACATGTGTGTTTATATGTGTGTGTTTGTGCAGGTGTGTTTGTGTGTATGTTCACATGTTTGTGTACCTGCTTATAAAGTCCAGATGTTGATGCAAGTTTTCTTTCTTCTATTGTTCTTTACCCTATTTTGAGACATACACAACATGGAGTCCACCAATTAGATAAGGCTGGCTGACCAGAAAGCTCCAGAGATACCCTTACTTTGTTACCAAGACCAGGATGAGAGGGACATCTGGCTTTTGATGTTGGTTCTGGAGATCTTAACTCAGGGCCTCATGCTTTGCATCGACACTTAACCCCATTGCCTTCTGACTCATCCCCCCAGGTTACTTATTCAAATTTCAATGGTACATAGTCTATGGAAAGCTGAAATCTCAGGTATCATGCTAGGGTTCCTTCCTTTAACTCTGATTCACTGTCTATCTACTAAGAGGATATTAAAGCAAATTCAAAATACAAGGAAAAAGTAAACAATTAGAAAATATAATCTATGATGTAATAACAATTACAAAATTGGAAAACATAAGTAATAAACATTAAATATTTTCCTCTTCTTTGTGTCTCTGTGTTTATAGTATTTTTTAAACATGAAAAGAAAGAACCATACAATAAAAATAAGTCTATGGTTCAATTTATTCACATTTCTTAACTAACAATACAACTGTGGGGAGGAGTTAACATTATAAGTATTTGCTCTCCTGAAAACATTGCCCCTCTGTGGATGGTGCTGCTTAACTGTCATGGCAGCTCCGCCCTTCTGCACTCCAGGTAGGAAAACAATCAGCTGCAATGCACTGATGAGCTTGGTAGGCGTGCGTGCTCCTGCGGTTGTGTTTAATAACAGGGGTACAAGGACCCTCTGAAGTGGGTTATAGTGTCTAATGGAACAGAAGACAAGTGGAAAGAATATGGTAGTATTCACTGGATAGCAGATAAGCAAAATCTAGCTACTTAAGAACACATTAGGATCAACAGGAATGATTTCAAACTATACATACATATTTGGCAGTACAGCATTTTTATTAGCTAAGGATGTCTTTCTTGCTTTCAGAGGACATTGACTTCAATATTGAGACAACCTGAGATTCTTCCATTGAGACTCACTGGTTTGAAAACAAGAGGAACTTACTGAGCAAGGACTCTATCTGTGTTACTGTAATTCCTCATGCAATTTACAATCTATCCAGACTTTGGTTAGCTGTTTTTGAGACTTAAGAATTTGAAAATTAGAAAGTATTTCTGGATCATACAGCAGCTCTAGCTTCAGTTTCCTGAAGACCCTTCAAACTCATTTTCCTAGTACCTGTACTAATGTGCACTCATGCCAACGCTGTCCCCAGCATCCATGCCAGCAGGTGCACATTTATGTTTAATGCAGCACCATTCACAAGAGTCAAGGTACAGAGTCTCTAACGTTTCAGGCAACAGATAAACAGTTAAATAAAATGTCACACACACACACACAGACACATGTACACACACACACACACACACACACACACACACACACACACATACTGAACATTTAATCAACCATGAAGCAAATGGATGTAACTGGAAATCATATTAAGCAAGATAAACCAGATGCAGAAAGCATATATATTACATATATACACTATTATATATATTTTGTATGTATGTATGTATGTATGTATATATGTATGCATGTGTGTACATATGACATGAAAATCAAAGCAAAAATAGGATATCAAGTAAAGAATAGTGAGTTGATATAGAGAAAGAAAGGGGAGCAAATAGGATGTGATCAAATGGTCCACTTGCATGAAAAGCAATGAAGTCCTTCACTATGTAGAAGGAATACATCACAAAAAAATTAAATTTAATCATATGACTACATTTCTTACTAACCTTAACAATATATATATATATATATATATATATATATATATATATATCTGAGTCCACATATACATATACAGATACACATATATATTATGAGTGTGCATGTATATACATGCATACATAGGCATTAAATTAGAAATATCAGAATCTAATAACAAATAATGTGGCTGGCACTTGAAATTCCCACATTTAGAAGGCTGTGGCTGGAGGACCTTGTATTTGTGAGCATCCTGGGCATTGCAGATCTCATCTCAAATGAACAATAATTCACTAAATGTCCAACAGAAAACAGAAATTCAGATAAATAAATCTACAATGTCTAGGTGTCATAGTCTATTTGAGTTTGGAGGTACGATCAAATCTGACACATGCAATTTTAATGCTACTCATGCAGATATTGGCAGATCTGGCCTTTCCATGTATGCGGATGAGTGAAATCTACCACCACATGTCAAGAACACACAGGGAAAGAAATTTTGTAAAGTGTATCAGACAATCACGTCTCAGAGTTGAAGTTCAGCAGGTTGACCACTTTTCCACGAGCTCAGGAGCTCAGGAACTCACACTTGTCTTGGGTTTTCCCCGATCTGTGACTTGTCCATGTCTAAGATACATGCACAGCACTATGTGATAAATCTAAATTCTAATATGATGTTCATTGCATTCTTTTTTCTATATTTTTAATTTTATTTTTATTAGATATTTGCTTTACTTACATTTCAAATGTTAACCCTTTTCCACATTACTACACCAAAACCCCCTTATCCCATCCCTCCTCCTCCTGCTCATGCCTCTCCCACAATTTCCTGACTTGCATTCCCCTATTCTGTGGAATCGAGCCTTCATAAGACCAATGGTCTCTCTTCTCATTGATGTCTGAAATGGTCATCTTCTAATACATATGTAACTGGAGCCATGGGGCCCTCCATGTGTACTCTTTGCTTGGTGGTTTAGCCTCTGGGAGCTCTGGAGGTACTAGTTGGTACATATTATTGTTCCTCCTGAGGAGCTGCAAACCTCTTCAGTTCCTTGGGACCTCTCTCTAGCTGCTCCATTGGGAAACATATTCTCATTCTATTGATTGGCTGTGAGTCATGGATGTTTTGATCTACTTTCCAATAAGGATCAAAACATCCACACTTTGGTCTTCCTTCATCTTGAACTTCACATGATCTGTGAGTTATATCTTGGGTATTACAAGCTTTTAGGCTAATATCAACTTATCAGCTATTGCAAACTGCGTGCATTCTTTTGTGATTGGTTTACCCCACTCAGGATGGTATTTTCCAGTTCCATCCATTTGTCTAAGAATTTCATGAATTCATTGTTTTTAATGGCTGAAAAGTACTCCATTATGTATATATACCACATTTTCTGTATTCATTCCTTTGTTGACGGACATCTGGGCTCTTTCCAGCTTCTGGCTATTATAATAAGGCTGCTATGAACATAGTGGAACCTGTGTCCTTATTGCATGTTGGAGCATCTTCTGGGTATATGCCCAGGAGTCATATAGCTGGGTCCTCAGGTAGTGCTAAGTCCAATTTTCTGAGGAACTGCCAAACTGATTTCCAGAGTGGTTTTACCTGCTTGCAATCTCACCAACAATGGAGTTGTGTTCCTCTTTCTCCACTTCCTCTCCAGCATTTGCTGTCCCCTGAGTTTTTATTCCTGGCCATTCTGACAGGTGTGAGATGGAATCTCAGGGTTGTTTTCATTTGCATTTCCCTGATGACTAAAGATGTTGTACATTTCTTTAAGTCCTTCTTGGCCTTTCTATATTCCTCAGTTGAGAATTGTTTGTTTAGTTCTATACCCCATTTTTAATAGGGTTATTTGGTACTCTGGAGTCTGACTTCTTGAGTTATTTGTATATATTGTATATTAGCTCTCTATCAGATGTAGGATTGGTAAAGATCTTTTCCCAATCTGTAGGTTGCCGTTTTGTCCTATTGACAGTGTCCTTTGTCTTACAGAAGCTTTGCAATTTTATGAGGTCCCATTTCTCAATTCTTGATCTTAGAGCATAAGATATTGGCGTTCTATTCAGGAAAATTTCCCCTATGCCCATGTGCTCCAGGTTCTTTCTCCACTTTCTTTTCTATTAGATTCAGTGTATCTGGTTTTATGTGGAGGTCCTTGATCTAACTTGGACTTGAGCTTTGTACAGGTAGATAAGAATGGATCAATTTGCATCCTATTACATGTTGACAGCCAGTGGAAAATGCTGACTTTTTTCCACTGGATGTTTTTAGCTCTGTTGTCAAAGATCAAGTGACCATAGGTGTGTGGGTTCATTTCTGGGTCTTCAATTCTGTTCCATTGATCTTCCTGCCTATCTCTGTACTAACACCATACAGTTTTGTTTTGTTTTGCTTGTTTGTTTTTTTGTTTTCTTTTTTTTTAATCACTATTGCTCTGTAGTAGAGCTTGAGGTCAGTGATGGTGATTCCGCCAGAAGTTCTTTTATTTTTGAGAATAGTGTTCGCTATCCTGGATTTTTTTGTTATTCCAGATTGCACCAAGTTTAAAGCAAACTTTTGTCATGAATGAGACTGTGAGCATGTTTCAATCTGCCTGTGCCTATTTTGGTGTCACTCTACTCTCAGACAGCACACTAGTTGCCCACACTCTTTGAGTTAAACTCCATGTCTTTTCTGAATTGTTGTTTGCTGCTCAGCACCCTATAATTGTTTGACTGAATGGAAATAAAGCCATGATGTGCCATAGTATTCTGTTCAAATGTCATTTCAAAAGTATAGGCTCTTTTGATGGCATATTCAAGTTCTCTGTGTGTGTTCTCATGTCAGTTTAATATCCAGACTATTCCTGTAATCCTTGTCACTGACTGCTCTTGTCATCCGTTTGTCCACATTTCCTATCCTATTTTCCACTTTCACTTTTTCACATTTTGTTTTACTCACTTTTATAGTTTGGCTATCTTCTGAACTTTGCGTACAGCAAATTCACTTTCAAAACAACCCTTAAATGCTTTTCATGTTCTCAGATATCTGTGTATTCTTTATGTCCAGAGCATATCCAGAGCATATCCACTTTATAATAAATGCATTATAAGTAAAATAGTAGACAAAGCCTAGTACCTTGTTATCCCAGAGATTATAGTCTAATGGAAGAGACGGGTATTATTAATAAAGTACAAATATAAAGGCAACATAGGGCATTGAGTGCTAAGCTGAGATCCAGAGGAAGAAGAGAACTATGCATAGCAATGCAGAGAGGGGGAGGTGCAACAGCCTCTCAACTGGGACAGTGGCATAGGCCAAGAATAAATTGAAGGTTGGGCATACACACCTTGCAAATGGAAAGGAGAACTTTAGTAGAAATAATAGTAGAAAACTAGGTTTCCATAGGCACAGCCACACTGAATAGGACCTTATCCAATAGATGTACTGATAGCTGAGGAAACTAACCCAATTTGTACGGCTAAACATTTAAATTTTATTTTAAAACATATTAAGTCTATCAATGATTGCTTGCTTTTGTAGCAATTTTCCAAGTTGCTTGGAGTCATCAAAGACTCCAAGACTGTTTAAGTTCCTGGTGGCCAAAGGTTCCAGGAACCTCAGTACCAGTAAATAAGTCTGTGTTCTAAGTTAATGTGACTAAT
The DNA here is from genome assembly GCF_947179515.1 of Apodemus sylvaticus. Taxonomy (NCBI): domain Eukaryota; kingdom Metazoa; phylum Chordata; class Mammalia; order Rodentia; family Muridae; genus Apodemus; species Apodemus sylvaticus. Next base: position 71,229,876 of record NC_067473.1, on the reverse strand, counting down.
GCCAGCAAGGTTGCAGTCATTTGACATATTATGCTGTAAATAAAATTACTTGTAAGTATAATAGATTATAAACAACATAGTATGGATGCACAATGCAGTATGACTTATTTATACCAATATGTATAATAATTTATACCTTGAATAATTGGTCCAGACAACATGTGAAATAGTTGCCATATAAATATCATGTTCTCCTTAGCCACACATAGCTTGGGAAAGATTTTATATATATAGGTGTGCAGCAGCCTGAGAAACTATTGCATTTTTAAGGATTTTTGAGGTCTGAAATGTCACAATTTTAAAATTGGAAAGGACCTATGCAAGTTACCTCATTTATCTCTTATTACTTTCATAAAAGTAATGTGTCTGTATTTTTGGGACACTATCAACCCCTTAAAAAACAGATAGGTATAAAAGCCTTGTATCTCACAATACATATCCAGCATTTAAAAGTACTTAATAATTTCTGTTCTCAAACATTGCTTATCTTTGTCAAGTGCCCAGATTATTACACTGCCCTGTTCTTCATGCATAGCCTAACATTTTCACATGATGATGGATAATCTGAGGAAGTAAAGGCAATTCCATATATGGCCATAGAATATAAGGTATGATTGATTCCTAAGAGAGTACCAAGAAGCACAGCAGGATGAGGGGGAAAAATTAAGCCCAGAGAAAAGAGATAGCTTCTTGAATTTAATTTATGTAAATAAGGACCACAATCTTGAAAGTTTAAGAAACACATGTAGAAAAATGAGGTGATAATTAGGTCCTAAGGAGCCTGAGGAGTACTGGGAAGGAAGCCTGGAGACATCTGAAGTGTGGTTATGGAGAGCTATTAGAGGAAAGCCACAGCTGGAAGTGCAGAGTTTTGTTACACACATTCTTGTGATTTAGAGAGGAAGAAATACAGATAAGTCATTGCAATACAAACAAGCCAACAGCTACATCAGGCATCCTCTGACTCCTTTCTTGAGGATTTCAGTCCACATTACTGATGTGTAGTTCTTAGAAAAGTCACTAAAATGGAGCATCTTCAGATAAAATATTAAAATTTACAACAGCAAGAATTGGTTGTATTTGATATTTGTCCCAAACTATTTCATTTTGGAGTTGGCTCACAAAAATTCAGGACTTTTTTGTGTATGTGTGTGTCTCATGGTCTCACTATTTCTCGCATGGCATTCTGACCCCAAGGAAGTAGTGAGATGATGATAACCTACTGAAACCTCCTTTCTTACTGAAAGGAAATAATATTGATGAATAAACAAACACTCAAGTGTAATAGGTATCCAGATTAGCTTTTAAGGCCCTTAATCCTTCTGGTGGAAAAAAATGCTGTTAGAACCAATCACATGCTGCAAACCTCAATCTTCCACAGTGCTAACACTGATGAATAGCAACATGAAATGAAGGGCAATTTGTGTGATCTGGATGAATAGAGGTTCAAAGCAAAGCTCATTCCCTTGTGAACTAGTGAAATGAAAGCCACTGGGTGCTGAGAGTTGAGTGGCCAAGCTTCCTAGACCCCAGGTGCCATCCTAGGGCATCCTAGGTGCCATTCTGAGGTTGTTAACTCAGGCATTTCACCAATAAGCACAGAGGCTCAAGGAACTTAAGCATCCAAGGGTGCAATAGTAAGTGATAGAGTTACACGCCAGGTATGTGACCAGGTACAAAGGCTTGATTACAAGGTTCTTACACAGGAAACTACTCTCTCTCCCAAACCAAGACCAGTGTAGAAAATGAGCTAAAATTCTTTTGTAGACTAATTGTAAGTGTTGAAACTACCAAATATTCAGTTTCATTTTAGTTACCTACTGTGCATCATCAATGCTCAATTTATACTTCCATGAAAATAAAGTCACAGGGCTTAGAATAAGCAGCTTGCCTGTCAGTATGCTGGTCTTGAGAAGTAGGAGTGACTTCAAGTAATACTTTAGTTTACAGGAATAAGGAAGTCTTGTGAGAAACCCCATGACTTTCTAGATGGACACACAGCATGACATGAGCCTAGTAGTAACTCAAAATTGCCCATCAGTACACAACAGATGACAAATACAATTTTCTGTTTCTCAACTTTTGATTAGTTTTGAGTAGGAGTATTAGGTTAGGAGATATATATGCTCAAGGGCAAAATGCTATGATCTGGACAAATAAAAGTTCATAGCAAAGCATATATATATATATATATATATATATATATATATATATATATATATATATATAATATTTCAGTGATACACAAGATAAATGCCTCCAAACAAAAACTGTCTTGAAGAAAGAAAATTGGCTTGTTAACTTCTGTTTATACATTAGCTACAAATTCAAGTATTCAAGATACCCACTGTATGTGACCAATAGGAAGGAACCCCAAGATACGGGGGCTAGAAGAATGGAGTACCAAGATATGGGACGAGAAAGATGAAATACCAGGACATTGGGAACTGGAAGAATGGAGTACTCAGAAATTGGGATCAGCAGAAGAGTAGACTAAGACATGGAGAATACCAGGATGGAGTACCAGAACATGACACATAAGGTAATTTTCCTCTGACATTTGGAACTGGCCATCATTCATCCTGGGTCATTCTGACTTGGAGTTATTGCTCTCAAAAGTCAAATTAAATTGCTCAGTTAATAGTATATATTTATAAAGTTGGTCTTTAGTGGTGAGAGCAACTATTTCAAAATTATTGGCTTTTAATTCAATGTCAAACAATCAACAGAAGAGTAAACATTTATGTAAAAGATCAATTTCTTGCTCTTTGAGTGTAGATAGAATTACAAACAAAAACATCTCATGAATAAACAGGGTGTTTATAAATATCTCATTGAAATTTATGGGTAAAAAGAAATTTCCTGTGTTGACCAAAGTTACTTAGTTGTGGATCATATTTTATATAATGAATATCTTCCAAAAGTCAACTTTTAGAGAAGGTTTATTAAAAATAACTTTAGTTGTAATTTCTTTTTAAGTAATTTCATTATTGCTTTTATTCATGATTTTTTATGGGTCAAGTACCTTATATAAAATGAATCTCTTTTTCAAAGATTTATTCGATTTTGCACAGGTGAGCTAGGTGGCCCCACAGCATTCTGTGCACAGCTTGCAGCGAGAGAGAGAGAGATCTCCCAAAAGAGCCTCCACTTCTGAGCACAGAAGTAAGAGCTCTACTTTCTCTCCAATATCTCTCTGGAGTGGAACACCTAGGATCCCACAGAACATAAGATCAGTGGAACAGCAGGGACAGGAGCCTTTGGTGGCATTTCCACCAGAGAGCCAAGCAGCTACACAGCCTCCTGTGCATAGACCTGCCATAAGATAGTTGGTTTCCCAGTAGGGACACAGCTATACAGGCCCACCGGACGGATAAGTGCCAGCCAGAGACAGGAAGACCAACTAACAGGAGAAATAACCATACTGCAAAAGGCAAGTACAAGAACTTTACCAACAGAAACCAAGGATACTTGGCAACATCAGGGCCCAGTTCTCCCATCACAGCAAGTCACAGATACCCCAACACACCTGAAAAGCAAGATTTGGATTTAAAATCACACTTTCTGATGCTGGTAGAGGACTTCAAGGAGGGCATAAATAACTCCCTTAAAGAAATACAGGAGAACATGGGCCCAGAGATAGAAGCCCTTAAAGAGGAAACACAAAAGTTCCTTAATGGAATATGGGAGAACATGTGTCAACAGGTAGAAGTCCTTAAAGAGGAAACACAAAAGGCCCTTAAAGAAACACAGGAGAACATGGGTCAAGATGTACAAGCCCTTAAAGAGGAGACACAAAAATCCTTTAAAGAAACGCAAGAGAACATGGGTCAACAGGTAGAAGCCCTTAAAGAGGAAACATAAAAGTCCCTGAAAGAATTTCAGGAAAACACAAACAAGTGAAAAAACTGAACAAAACCATCCAGGAGCAAAAAATTGAAGTAGAAACAATAAAGAACTTGCAAAGGGTTACAACTCTGGAGATAGAAGACCTTGGAAAGAAATCAGGAGTCAGAGATGCAAGCATCAACAACCGAAAACAAGAGATAGAAGAAAGAATCTCAGGTGCTGAAGATAACATAGAAAACATTGACTCATTAGTCAAAGAAAATGCAAAATGCAAAAAGCTTGTAACCTAAAACATTCAGGAAATCCAGGACACAGTGAGAAGACCAAACCTAAGGATTATAAGTACAGAAGAGAGTGAAGATGTACAACTTAAAGGGCCAGTAAATACCTTCAACAAAATTATTGAAGAAAACTTACCTAACCTGAAGAAAGAGATGGCCACGATCATACAAGAAGCCTACAGAACTCCAAACAGCCTGGACCAGAACAGAAAGTCCTCCTATCACATAATAATCAAAACATCAAAAGCACTAAACAAAGAATGAATATTAAAAGCGGTAAGGGAAAGAGGTCAAGTAACTTATAAAGGCATACCTATCAGAATTCATGGTCTCACGAGAGACTATGAAACCTAGAAGATCCTGGGCAGATCTCATACAGACCCTAAGAGAACACAAATGCCAGCCTAGGCTACTATACCCAGCAAAACTCTCGATCACCATAAATGGAGAAACCAAGGTATTTCATGACAAAACCAAATTTACACAATATCTTTCCACATCCAGCCCTACAAAGGATAATAAATGGAAAACGCCAACACAAGGAGGGAAACTACACCCTAGAAAAAGCAAGAAAGTTATCTTCTTTCAGCAAATCCAAACGAAGATAACCACACAAACATAAAAATAACATCAAAAATAACAGGAATCAACAATCATTATTCCTTAATATCTCAACATCAATGGACTTTATTCCCCAATAAAAAGATATAGACTAAGAGACTGGATACATAAGCATATACAACATTTTGCTGCATGCAAGAAGTGCACCTCAGTGTCAAAGACAAACACTACCTTAGAGTAAAAAGGTAGAAAACAATTTTCCAAGCAAATGGTCCCAAGAAACATGCTGGAGTACCCGTTCTAACATCAGAGAAAATTGACTTTCAAACAAAAGTCATCAAAAAAGACATGGAAGGAGACTTCACACTCATTAAAGGAAAAAAATCTACCAAGAAGAACTTTCAATTATTAACAACTCTGCTCCAAAGGCAAGGGCACCCACATTTGTAAAAGAAATTTTACTAAAGCTCAAAGCATACATTGCAGCTCACACAATAATTGTGGGTGACATCAACACCCCATTCTCATCAATGGACAGATCAGGGAAATACAAACTAAGCAGAGACAGCAAAACTAACAGAAGTCATGGACCAAATGAATTTAACAGATATTTATAGAACATTTCATGCTAAATCAAAAGAATAAACCTTCTTCTTAGCACCTCATGGTACATTGGCCAAAACTTACCACATAACTGTTCATAAAAAACAGTTCAACAGATATGAGAAAATTGAAATAATCACATGCTTCCTATCAGATCACTATGGATTAAGACTTGTCTTCAATAGAAACAAAAACAACAAAAAGCCCACATATACCTTGAGAATGCACAATGCTCTACTCAATGATACCTTGGTCAAAGAAGAAATAAAGAAAGAAATCAAATACTTTTTAGAATTTGATGAAAATGAAGGCACAGCATACCCAAACTTATAGGACGCAATGAAAGCAGTGCTATGAGGAAAATTCATAGCTCCAAGTGCCTCCAAAAGGAAACTGGAGAGAGCATATAGTAGCAGTTTAACAGTACACCTGAAAGCTCTAGAACAGAAAGAAGCTAATATACCCAAGAGGAGTAGACAGCAGGAAATCATCCAGCTCAAGGTTGAAATCAACCAAGTAGAAACAAAAAGAACTATACAAAGAATCAACAAAACTAGGTGCTGGTTCTTTGAGAAAATCAACAAGATAGATAAACCCTTAGCCAGAGGGCACAGAGACAATATCAAAATTAACAAAATTATAAATGAAAAGGGAGATATGATAACAGAAACTGAGGAAATTCAAAAAAATATAATAGCCTACTACAAAAGCCTATACTCAACACAACAGGAAAATCTAGATGAAATAGAGAACTTTCTAGACAGATACCAAATACCAAAGTTAAATTAGGATCAGATAGACATCTAAACAGTTATATATAAAAAAATAGAAGCAGTCATTAAAAATCTCCCAACCACAAAAAGCACAGGTCCAGATTGTTTTAGTGTAGAATTCTATCAGACCTTCACAGATCAAAATAGAAACAGAAGGAACACTACCCAACTCGTTCTATGAAGCCACAGTTACACTGTTACCAAAACCACAGAAAGATCCAACAAAGAAAGAGTTCAGACAAATTTCTCTTATGAATATTGATGCAAAATTATTCATTAAAATTCTTGCCAACCAAATCCAAGAACACATCAAAATAATCATTCACCATGATCAAGTAGTCATCATCCCAGGGATGAAGGGATGGTCAATATACAGAAATCCATCAATTATGTAGTCCACTACATAAACAAACTCTAAAAATACACATGGTCATTTCATTAGATGCTGAGAATTTAGCAATCCCACTAAAATCAGGGACTAGACAAGGCTGCCATCTCTGTCCATATCTATTCATTATAATACTTGAAGTTCTAGCTAGAGCAATTGGACAACAAAGGGAGGTCTTAAGGATACAAATTGGAAAGGAAGAAGTCAAATTATCCCTATTTGTAAATGATATGATAGTATACCTAAGCAACCCAAAAAACTCCACCAGGGAGTTCCTATAGCTGATAACAACTTCAGCAAAGTTGCTGGATATAAAATTAACTCAAGCAAATCAGTAGCCTTTCTGTACTCAAAGGATAAACAGACAGAGAAAGAAATTATGGAAAAGACACCCTTTACAATAGTTATAAACAATATAAAATATCTTTGTGTGACTCCAACCAAATAAGTATAAGATCTGTATGATAAGAACTTCAAGTCTCTGAAGAAAGAAATTGAAGAAGACTTCAGAAGATGGAAAGATCTCCCATGCTCATGGATTGGCAGGATTAACATAATAAAAATGGCCATCTTGCTAAAACCAATGTACAGATTCAATGCAATCCCCATCAAAATTCCAAATCAAATCTTCAAGAGTTAGAAAGAGCAATTATCAAATTTGTCTGGAATAAGAAAAAACCCATGATAGCTAAAACTATTGTCAACAATAAAAGAACTTCTGGGGGAATCAGTATCCCAGACCTCAAACAGTACTACAGAGCAATAGTGATAAAAACTGCATGATATTGGTATAGTGACAGGCAGGTAGATCAATGGAATAAAATTGAAGACCCAGAAATGAACCCACATATCTATGCTCACTTGATTTTTGACAAAGGAGCTAAAACTATCCAGTGGAAAAAAGATAGCCTCTTCGACAATTGGTGCTGGTTCAACTGGTAGAGAACATGCAGAAAAATGTAAATCGATCCATTCTTTTCTCCTTGTACAAACCTCAAGTCCAAATGGATCAAGGACTTCCACATAAAACCAGATACTCTGGTCCTTCTTAGAATGGGGTGCAAAATACCCACAGGAGGAGATACAGTGACAAAATGTAGAGCAGAGACTAAGGAAAAGACCATACAGAGACTCCCCCTCCCGCCCCCAGGGATTCATTCCATATACAGTTACAAAACCCAGACACTATTGTGGATGCCAACAATGGCTGGCTGATAGGAGCCTGATATAGCTGTCACCTCAGAGGCTCTGCCAGTGCATGACAAATACTGAGGGGGACACTCTCAGCCAACCATTCAACTGAACACAGGGTCTCCAATGGAGGAGCTGGAAAAAGGACCCAAGGAGCTGAAGAGGTTTAGAGCACCATTGGAAGAACAACAATATGAACTACCCAATACCCCCAGAGCTCCCAGGGACTAAACCATGAACCAAAGAGTATACATGGAGGGACCCATGGCTCCAAATGCAGCAGAGGATGATGGCCTTGTTTGACATCAAAGGGAGGAGAGGCCCTTGGACCTGAGAAGGCTTAATACCTCAGTATATGGGAATGCCAGGACAGGGAAGCTGGAGTGCGTGGATTGGCAAGGAAGAGAACAGGGATGGGCTAGGGGATTTTCAGGTGGGGGAACCAGGAAACGGGACAATATTTGAGTTGTAAATAAAGAATTTATCTAATAAAAAAAGAAAAAGATTTATTCATTTTAATATTATATGTGTGATTGGTTTTCTGCATGCGTGCATGTGCACCTGGTATCTGCAGGGGCCAGGGAGCACCAGAACCCCTGCAGCTGGAGTTACGGATGGTTGTAAAGTGCCATGTGGGTGCTGGAAGGGAAACCTATAACCTCTGAAAAAGCAGCCAGTGTTCTGGACCATGAGGCATCTCTCCCACCCTGCACGGAAATGACTAATATTTACTCATGTGTTTTGAGTCTTAAGAAGTATCTTCCCATTATTGTTAGACTGTTGTTTTAAAATTTATTTTATTACATTCTGTATGGGTGTGGGGGTTGTGCATGTGTGTATTTGTGCATATGCACGAATGTCCAGGAAATTCAGATGAAAGCCTTGTGCGAGTTTTTTTTTTTTTCTTCTACTTTGTAGGTTCCAGAGTTAAAAAGTCAGGTTTGGCAACATTCACCCTTACCTGCTGAGATATTCTATTGACCCCAGTGTCAGCTTTTCCATGAATCTCTTTATCTCTTTGTTTTTAACATCTCACTAGACAAGTTTGTAAGTGAGGGAAAATAAATTATAAACAGCTTTTCTTAACTTAGCCTTACAGATGAACATGATTTCTTATTTTATATTACTAAAAATAACAATGTGGAAAGGCATAGGCTTGTATTGCATTTTTACTGCACTCAAGACTACTTTGAGAATATTTTGCTTGTCATTTTCCTTAAACTAAAATGAAGAGTAATCAATCTGTATAATTTAGAGAATTTAGACTTGAGATTTTCTATGTCCTAGAGTTGTGACAAAATCCAATAACTATTTCCCTTCCTTTCCCTTCTTCCCTACATGTATATAACTTGCATATTCACACATGTACCCATATACATGCATACACATGCATGAATGCATGAGCATACATGTCTATGCAAATATACACATGTATACATGTGCACACTAATATACACAGAATCACATGTGTATAAACACATTCATATTCATATGTCAGATAACAGCTGGCTGTTTTCTCCCAAATGTATGTTATTCTAAATCTGTTTTCAAAAAATAAAACACCTAAACATATTTGGAAAATTAGTACTACAATGACAAAACTAGGAATTGTTTAAAAATTCTCAAGTATTTTAACTTTAACTTCTCAGGATAATTCTATGTGAACCAGTACAATTCTAATTTGTCATCTTTGAATCTTACATTTGCCTTTAATATTTTTAAAAATTGTGTCCTCAGGATTTTATTTTTTACGTGTAAGTTTAATGGGCTCTTCCACTGTCTGACGCATTGCTTTAAAAATAATGTAACCAAATTTTGGGTGAAATAATGAGGCAAGCATTATCCAGAAACTAAATGTTCAAATTATCCTCTGTCCCTGTCAGACTCTCTCTGATGACTTGATGAATGAGGCCCAGTTAGAGGCATCACAGTAACACAATTCCCAAGCAATCTCTTTGGACACACACACTTTAGACACAAGAGGTGAATCTAATTTCTGCATCGCAATTTCACATATGGAATGTTGGACGTGTCTGCCCCTCTTTAGATTCATTAGACAGGAGAGAATATATTTTGACAACTAGAATACCATTTTTGGGAAATTAGAACGCAACCTCGAGGATTTGTTTCCCCCAGAATCAAGTGAAGTGAGGTGTGTGTAATTCAGGTTGCTATCCTGTAAAGCGTAGCTGAAGACCATGATTCGCATGCAATTACAAGATGAAAGTGAGATAAATTGGCACTCACAGTTGTGGCAGGTGGCCCCGCTGTATCCTGTCTCATCACAAGTGCATTTGAAGCTGTCCCATGTTTGCGAGCACTTCCCACCATGCTCACAGTGATTGGGCACACATCTGTCAGAAAAAGAGACACAGAAATAAACCAACAAGCAAATGAGATTTATGAGTGGCCAAATTCCAAGTTGTTTGGGCAATATATCATTTCAATGCCAGGTTGCCTTGCTGAGGCAATTAATCCTTGTTAGTTTAAGCAGATTAATATGATTCATGATGGAAGGTGCCAGGCACACAAAGATGATGTATCACAAGGCTTGTTGTTTCCCCTTTTTGAATAAACAATGGAGGCTATCACACAGTTGAGGGGTTCATTTACATATCACAGATCCATTTTAGTTTAATTCTAAAAAGGACCGAGGTACCCACTAAGTTTCCTCTTGTTGAGTGATGGAAGATGGACCATCTTAACTTCTTGTTCAATCTTTATCTTTATCAAGGTCAATGTAAGTAAGAAGGGTGCCTAGTAACTAGTTTATCGTAAGCACTTGAAGTTCTGATAATGCCACATAAACAATGGAATATACCAGTTTGATAGGAAGAGATTTATGAATCTTCCAAAAATCTTCTCCTATGCCTATCTGGATCATTGCATATGAATAAAGTGTTTACATGTATTAGTTAGGAGGAAAAAGCATAATTGCATACAAAATTATTTATTAGGCTGATAATAGTGACTGCTTCATTTTTCTGATCTTGATTTTTCACATGGGAACTCAGCAATTATATCTACCTTGTAAATACTTTAAAATATATGATAATTGTCTTAAACTTTACTTTTATATTTTTATTTATTTTATGCATATGCTTGTGTGAATGCAGGCTCTCACAGAGGCCAGAAGAGGCTGTAAGATTCTCTGGAGCTACAGTGTCATATGGTCAACAGCTGCCTGGGATCCAAACTTGGGTCTTTTAAAAGAGCAGTAAGTACTCTCTTATAAGTAAGTATCAAGTCATTTCTCCAGCTCCTCAAATTTCATTTTAAAGCTGATACATAAAAGTGGAGACACTGTGCATGCTAGTGGCCTACTGTACGTTTCAGTGTGTGTTCTTTTCATGTAATAATTAAGGCTAAATATATTTTTTGTCTCAAATATTTATTACTTATGGTGAAAATATTAAAAGAATCTTTTCTTTAGCTTTGAAGTGTGTAGAACATAATTGTTATGTCTTATGTCTGGTTACCACACACAGAAACTTCTTGCTCCTTTCTAAATGTAGCTTAACCCACTGAAGAACCCTTTCCAAGCCATTTCTGACCCCTAATCAAATCAACTTTTAAAATCAGATTATGTGGCATAATATGGAATGACTTATTTTAATTTATTTAATAATCTCCAATACAATCCATCTCATCACCTAGTGGCAGAATCTCATCCATTTTATAGCTGAATATAATTCCCTTGTATCCATGGACTGCATTAAATTTGAGGATAGTAATCATGAAGTTGATAAAAAATAAGTCGGAAGTAGAAATCTAACCATGGAGACTTACAGACATATGCATGTATATCTGGCCCCACTTCTAAGGAACAAGTCCTTATCTTAACTCTTTCCTAAACTCATTAGGGTTGAAATATGATTTGGAACACACCTGCATCAAGAATAATTTTTTTTCTGCTCATACTACATCTCCTTACCCATCCCATCCATTCCACATTTAAATTCTGTACATCTTTCTTCTTTTTAATGAGCATTAAGATAATCATAGTTTATGAGGAAGAATATTGTTATAAACTTGCATTCTATAAGCGTTTTGAGATTTTAATCAGAAACACTTCAAAATAGAAGACCTATCACAATTTAAAACAGCATAAGCTATCGCGGTGTTTCTGGGCAATGGACTGAGAGATAGTCATCCTATGAGGAAACTCTTACTCATAATGTTCCATTAGCTTCTAGCTTCAAGACCTGATCTTAGTCTTGTAGTCACAGAGCCCCTACTTTTCAACCGCTGTTTTTGATTTCCCATTAACCATTCCTAAAAGCACTTGTAATAGGGCATATAGCTCAGTAAACATGGGAACTATGCCTATCAAAGTATATACATTATGAATGATAGCTGCAATGAGAGTGGGAATGGAAAATAACAAAAAATGGGTAAGAAAAGTAGTATAGAGCTTCACAGGAGACATCCAATGGATGCTGCGAGCACAATTTAAAGCTATAAATTGAGCACCTAGGTCATGAAAGAAGAAAATAAGAGCAATTATTATTGGGAAGAAGCAGAATATGAGCAAAGACACAAACTTGTGTGGAATGAAAATTCACATTAATTTCAAAAGCCAAATTTGTTTCTTGATAATGGTTCTGGTTTTAGCAATGAATCTTTTCCAGTGATCTCTAAAACTAGTTGGTGTTGGTGTCAGGGCAAGATTCAGAAAAATGTATCCTGAGTATTTGGATGAGCCATGGAACAGATATAAAATGTTATAGAAATTTGGAATCCAGTTTAGTTAAAAATAGAGGGTAATCAGAGGGTTTAGTTAAGTTAGGAATATTTTATCTGGATCTTAAAGACAGTAGGCAATATGATGATTAACATGTTAAAATATGGTCCTGGTAGAGCACAGCAAAAATGTGTTGAAAATCAAGTATAACAGCAAGTGTCTGGTGGTCCCAGATTGCTTGTCATGGCCCATTTGCACAGTCACTGTCTGGTGAGGACCCCCAGCATGGCCCTCCCCACCAGGTGCTGACCACCAGCAGTCCTCTCATTTTCCACATCATGGTGGAAAGTGAACAGACAGAGACTCTTGACTTCACAGGAAGACATATGTTATACTTATTCTTGTAATTCAGTAAAGAGATACCCTTTCTAAGCTATATTTAACTTTCCAAGTTCTTGTGGGTTAATATTAGCTTAGTCTGATAGTTAAAGTCATTTCAATCAGCTTATGATGGCAATTGACTTAGGGGAAGGAAGTGCATAAGTGGACAGAGAAGCAAGGGAAACCAAGCTGAAAACTAAATATGCTTTTAATAATGCCACCACGTTAAGCCACGTGTCAATGAGAAAAATCTGAGTGGATGTTACCCCCTGGGACACATACAACCATTATAGAGAGTGGAGAACTGGCTGCACCTACCAGTAGGCATCATGGATTCCTGTTTCGATAATTGTTTTTACTGAATAGGATTTTCATATTTTATTTTAAATACTTGTTTCTTACCATTTATATATTTTTTAAATTGACATTCTTCTTGCACAGATTCTAGCACTTAATTTCTAAAACAAGCTGATTCGTATATCAATTCATATCTACTATCAGGGTATCTCAAACTGTTATGACCAGTTAGCAAGAGAAATAAAATACAATTAACCTAAGATTCTAATTGTTACTCACTTCTTATCTTGTATTCCCATAGAACTACTTGCCTATATCCAATGCACTGTTACTATCTCACCTAGCAATTATTTGTTGGTGTATCCATCTCTTCCCAAATGTTCCCATAGTGAAGTATGTTTACTTAGAGTTCTTTGCCTAATGAGGTATCTCCCCATGCTCAGCATGACTGGGGCACAAAGATGCATGAAATGCCACAAAACTGTACCACCAAGTACATAAATGTTACTTCAGAGGGGGATCATCTCTTTGAATCTGAGGAAAAGACATTAATTTTACCTAGGATTTTAGACTTTTACACAGACTTGCCCTAGTAAGCCAGCTTTTAGCGGGCCGCGGGAAATGGGTCATTTTCTTCATGACACATGTTAGCTTGAAAGTTTGATTCACATCAAAAATAAATCAAAATGACTTGACTGCTTCAACTTGAGAAGGCTTTGGCCCGGGACTGGGGACATGCAGTGCAGAAGTTGGCAGGTGTCGATTTGCTCTGATCAGAGAGCTCTTGAAGAGGTAGTACATGCAATTACCCTCTCCAGACAGCCTGTTTTCTGAGAATCTTTCAAATGGATTTGTCCTTTAGCTAAAGTTTTGCAAGGTGCTTTAGAATCTAATGTTTTCTTTAAAACATATTTTTATCTATTCTTTGTGTATTTCATGCATGTATACAATGTTTTAGTCATATTTTACTACCTCCATATCTTCTCTTGTCCCCTTCCCTCCTTCTTCCCAATTTCATTTTCTCTTTCTTCTTCATGATCCGATGAGTTCAATAAGTGCTGCCTATACATTTATGGGTGTGGAGCCATTATTTAAAGCAGAGTCAAGTATCAAGGTTCACAACCTGAAATAAAACTGACTTTCCCTCCATTAACAGCCATCAACTGTTAATAGTTCCTCAGGTAGGAGTGGAGGGAGGATCGTGTGCTCCTTCCTCAGCTATCCTGGAAGGTTACCTGGCTGGACCTTGTATATATCCTATAAAGGTAATGACAGCAGCTTGGGGTTCTTGAGTACAGGTGTCCTATCATTCTGGATGACAGTATTTTGCCTCAAACCTCCCTGACTTCTGGGTCTTAAAATCTTTCTGTTTCCCTTCTTTTTGGTGGTTCCTGCACTCTACGGGTAGTGTGCATGATACAGGTATCCCATTTGTAGCTGAGCACCATTATAATCACTTCTCTCTGCTCCTGGACCTGCTGTGAGTCTCTGTATTAGCTAGCGTCCATAGCAAAATGATGTTGTCAGCACTTCTGATGAGGACTAGGAGCTTCACTAATCTCTTAGTTAAAAGAAACTGATTATAAATCAGTTTGCTAGATGCATTTTTTAAGTGAAACTTATTTGTACCCCAATAAATGAGGCAAACAAAGGCTAAGATTTGAAAGCACGAGTGTATGATTCCTTAATATAAAATGAATCAACACAGACAGCCTGTTTGAAAGGATGTAACGATTCAACTCAGGGTTATAAGGACAGTTGCATTTTTATTGCACCCAAAACATCTCTTTTATTTTTGTACTTGATTTCAATTGCAAAGCATTGAGAAAATTGGGATTCATGACTATAAGAAATAGCCAACAGTACCAGATTTGTTTGTTGATGGCAGCTTTCTGGTTTATGGGCACTACTGAATCAGCCAGAGAGAGCAGAAGAAATTTTATCTCAAGCATAAAACAAAGTGTTTTTTTCTGACAGTATAAATCAATTACCTTCGTAATCTTGAAAGCGTTTTAACGGTTTTTGTTTTTATCTCTATATTGTTTAAAAGTTAAAATAAGGCTGGGTGTAGATCTATGATAGAACTTTAGCCTAGCATGCACAATGTTCTTGTTTATCCAAACAGTAGCACTGCCAAGATGGAGTAAAACCTGTGTTGTACCATTAAGGGCACATTTGTTTCTGTAGAACCCAGAAGCCTGTTTACAATGATGCCTCACATATCTGTGGGGAAACATGCTCACACTTACAAATAATAAAAAGCTGAACATTTACCAGAGGAGAGGATTGTTTATCTCCTCAGCCCATTAAACTCTGAAGCAGTGGTCCCCAAACTTTACATGTGTAGAATTAACTGGAAATTCCCTTGAAAACAAGATTCTAATTCCTGAGGTCTGGGTGGAGCCCAAGACTCTCCGAGTCTAATAAGCTCTATGGTGAGCCTCCTGTGATTGGTCAGATCTGCCATTGGGATAATTAGATGGAGGAGCATTGATGTTCTCAGCAAGGGCCTTCCAAGGAGTACAGGGATGCTGAGGAACAGGAGATACTGCCAAGAAGATGGAGGAATGGTCTCTTCTAGGAGAATGTAAACTTGTTACTCAGCGCTCCCATTGGATTTCATAGGCACTTTGGGAGGTTTTGTTGTTGTTGTTGTCATTGTTTTTCATATACATTTCTTGGTTTTTTATGGTATATTAGATTAGCATATAATAATCTTCTTATTTCATTTAGGAAGACGAATTGCTTCAAAATGTAACTCTGGACTTTGTATCCTCTGTCGCAGGTGATCAACACTTTGAAAGGCTTTTGCGCCTCACCTTGACATAGAGTTCTGCCTGTGTTCTGAGTCCCAGTCAGCTACCACGATTCCCTGCTGGGTTCTCATGCTCACATCCATAATAAAATATTTGATTTGATTTAGTTTCATACAGATTTTTATTGCTGCTCATTATCATGCCTTGTTCTAAATTTTAAAATGGGAAAGACTGCTTTTTACACTGAGACCATTTTGTAAACGATGGGATGATTATTTTGAATTATTTGTGTTTTACCAATCACATGTAAATGATTCTGAGTATATTGCTATTCTTTTCATCCAAATATTTTAGCTTATTTTAGATTTTGATGAAAGTGTCCCTGAGAATGTTCCTATGCTTGAAGACTAGCACAGATACTCTTGATTTCAAAGGCACTACAATAATTGGGTAGGGTCCCCTTCCATGTTAATTTCTATGTTGAAAAATTTTATTAATTACACTTGAGTTTTAGCTGAGGTTATATTTGCTTTGAGGTATATATCATTGCTTAATTCAAGTAGAAGTTATATGGAGAAGTACTAATAACCCTAGAGCATAATTTAATATACCATTGCTATATAACTTAATATTGTAGAGATACTAATGTTATATTGATGGCTCTTTACCAACAACCATTTATTTATAGAAATACTTAAGTTCAGTGATATTTATTGTAGCTCCTACATTATGCCCAAAGTTTATATTAAAAACTAATCAAGCAAGGGTCTGTATCTTCCAAACATTATATATTTCTGGAAGAACTCTGTTCATCATTCATTGCGCTCTTACAAAATGAGCACCTAATCTTGGCCTTACTACTTTATACATTGTGTTTATTTTATTTTATTATAATGAATCAGAGAGTCTTTCATCTTCCTTTGTTAATGTACTTATGGTTTTTTTCTTTTACAATCAGCTCCTTATGGCTTATGAATAAAACATCTTTACAGAGATTATGCTCATAGGAAGAATCTGCATGATCAGCAATATTACACCTGTCTCCAGGTCAAACTGTATTGAACCGAAATAAACATCAACAAGTTCTTCCTAATCAATCAATCACTTCCCTGCTCCAAGCCAAATATAAAATGATTTTTAAAGAAACAAAGAAAAGAGCATTTTATCTTCAGGAGACTGTGCTTTTATTTGTGAAATGCAGTTGTAAGTCAGATCTATTTGTCAATCATCTATCCTTTTATCATCTTATCTCCCTTTTATTGTATATCTATTTATCTATTAAATATTTATCTTTCATCCATCTATCATCTATAATCTATTTGTCTGTCTGTCTGTACATCTTTAATCTATTTACTATCTATCTGTCTGTCTATCTACCTACTTATATATTTAGCATTTATATTTCTGTTCATCTTCCTGGTTTCCAGAATATCTGCCTCCTAGCCTAACACCTATCTATCTATCTATCTATCTATCTATCTATCTATCTATCTATCTGTCTAATTTATCTATCATCCTATATATCATTTATCATTTATTTATCTGTCTATATTTTTGGTTTTCAGAATGTCTGCCTCCTGGCCTTGCACACAAAATACAGCATATGAAAGTACAAAAAATTTATGGAAAAGTCCATATTTGAAATAAAGCTTAGATTTGATAATCTGGAAGGAGGGAACATTTTTCTACATTAAGATAAGGCAAAGGACTTCTGCAGTTTGCAACGGGGAAAGTGTGGTTCAAAAATATGGAGCTGGTGAGGTTAGCAAGACTGGAATCTCCTTGTAGGAGTGAGAACTATAGTGGAGTGGAACGATGCCCGGCAGCCATCCTTTCCCTTCTTTCGGGCCCAAGTCTTATGCTCACACATCTTGCCTCCTTCATGTGGCCATGGACCTTTGATAGACAACTATCCCTACCTGTAAGGGACTGAAAGGAAAGAACCAGGATATGTAATGATTTCATAAAACAATTGCACATTATTCTGCTCTGTCTCTGATTTCCTTTTATAGCAATAGAGTTTGTGTCTTGACACAGAGTCATGAACCAATGATAAATTTTGTCAGGGTTTCATTAAATTTGAGGGCCTTTTTTTTTATTCGATATAATTTATTTACATTTCAAATGATTTCCCCTTTTCTAGCCCCCCCACTCCCCGAAAGTCCCGTAAGCCCCCTTCTCTTCCCCTGTCCTCCCACCCACCCCTTCCCACTTCCCCGTTCTGGTTTTGCTGAATACTGTTTCACTGAGTCTTTCCAGAACCAGGGGCCACTCCTCCTTTCTTCTTGTACCTCATTTGATGTGTGGATTATGTTTTGGGTATTCCAGTTTTCTAGGTTAATATCCACTTATTAGTGAGTGCATACCATGATTCACCTTTTGAGTCTGGGTTACCTCACTTAGTATGATATTCTCTAGCTCCATCCATTTGCCTAAGAATTTCATGAATTCATTGTTTCTAATGGCTGAATAGTACTCCATTGTGTAGATATACCGTTTTTACTAAATCTAAAGGAAAGAAAGTTTGAGGTGCATATTTGGATGAATTCGAGCATCTTAATAGAGAAAGTGCATGCACTATTATGTTGTTTTCTTCCTTCCTTCCTTCCTTCCTTCCTTCCTTTCTTTCTTTCTTTCTTTCTTTCTTTCTTTCTTTCTTCCTTCATTTCTTTCAGATTGTTTCTGGAAATTAACCTGTAAAGATCAAACTTGATACAGATATCCCATAACATATAAGAGTAGAAAACTTTGCTCCTAAATATCTTGGCAGCCCTGTTCCTCCTATGCACATATTTGTATGAGAGAAGTAGAAGTTTTCTATTCAATTTAAAACACTGTGATTTGTGGTTTTTGTTATAGCCACAAATTCATTCCAACCCAGACAGAGCCAGAGTTACTCCACTCAGAGGTTGCCTTCTCATTGTGACACAATACTCTTGATAGTTGCTGTCATTTAAATCATTGTGTGTGGTGCCATATGACTCACAACTGCAATTGTCTGAGTCAGTAGCTATCAGCAGTCTGGAGGCTGCTTGAAATCATCTTGTATAGGCATTTATGTTATATTAGAGTTGTGAAGACTATACTTTTGCTTGTTATTTCAGTGCATATTGATTAAGTCCTACTATGTATAGTAAACGTCATTCATCAAATTTTCTTAATTAGAAATCTGCTTGCAAGAAACAATATTTCAAGGGAATTGTGTGATGAAACATAGCCTATTCATTTCCAAAATTCTGATCTATTTTCTCAGGAAAAAAACTTGAGCATTAGGGAAATATGTGTACAGCTGTACAATCTTGACTCCCAAGAGAATAGCTTAATTAATTATAATTACATGCATGGAGAAACATGGAGGTGACATGAGGTGAAATCCCCCCAAAAGAAAAAGAAAAAGAAAAAGAAAGTTATTGTTAAACATACATTTTATATATGTATTTTATATATACATACATATATACATATACATACATACATACATACATACACATATCACCACCATATATATTACATGTAACTTTAGTTTCAGGGCATCCAGTACTCACCCACCATACTTATGGAGGTTGGTGAATATTGAATACCCGAAACTAAAGTTACCAGAAATTTTGAGTTGTCTCACATGCCTTTTGGGAGCTGAAGTTGAGTTCTTTGGAATAACAGTAAGTACTAACAGTTGCTGAGTTATCTCTTCAGCCTATAAACATATATTTTAAGAAAAGGTGAAAAAAAAGAAAAGATGAATGAATGATATGTCACTTAGAATGCAATGGGGAATATAAAAGCAAGGTCAGCTGTTGTGTCAGTATTCCATGCAGAAGAACACACAAGTCTACAGCAAGATGAAACAGGCAAGACATAAAGAGACTAAAAGGTTACATTATTAATCCATTACTGGGAGGAGGTAAATTAATTTAAAATGTCTCAGATTTCCTGTGTTTAGGAACCAGTGATAACTGGTGACATTTTCAGCATGAGCTAATGAGTTTTCTTGTACAAGGATCTTTTAAATCCTATCAAAGCTTTTAGAATAGTTCATTTCACATTTAAGCTTTTACTTTGCTTTTTCTACTCCACATTAAGCTGAATTTGACTGGTGTGTAAGATATAACTGAGAAAGTTATTAAGTTCTATCTCATCTCTTTCTCTAGTGTGTGTATGTGTGTATGTGTGTGTGTGTGTGTGTGTGTGCATGTGCATACACGTGCACATATGCATGTGGGTATGAGTGTTTGTGGGTGCATATGTAACTGTTCATGTATGTGTGTGTGTGAGTACGGGTTGAAGAGTGACATTAAAAAGAGAGTCAGGGAACACTGCAGTAGAAAGGTAAGTAATGTAAAGCCCAGTGATGGAAAGAGTGAAAACCTATTGACTGTTACATGGCCCTCGCCATCCTGAACCCACTGCAGTTTCTGTTGCCTGTATAGGACCTGCACTAAAACTGTCCTGTTAATATACAATCATAGAAAGAAAAGGACCTCATAAGGTAGCTAGTCCCCAGGTGACTACTACATGTTTATGGATGCTGGGAAAAGGAAAGTGATTGTCATCAGTGTTGTAACTCTAGAGAGTTCCTCGTGATCTACTGTTAGCCCCTGCCCATATTCTAGCAGACAGGATAGACCTGGGTAAACCCAGTGTGTCATAAAACAAGAAACACATAAACAGAGAAAAACTCTAGGGAAGAGAATATGTTATAAAGATAAAGAGGAGACCGGAGAGAGTGAGAGGTTAAGTATGATCAGAATACATTGTATATAGCACATGAAATCTTGAATGATTGAGAAGCACCTAAAGAAATGTTCAAAGTCAGTGACCAGGGAAATGAGGGGACTCAGAAAACTGGAAATAGAGCTACCTGAAGACTCAGCTATACCACTCTTAGGAATAAACCAAAAGATATCCCTCCAGGCCACAGGGGCATGTGTTCCACTATGTACATAGCGGCCTTGTTTGTGATAGCCAGAAACTAGTAACAACCCATGAACATGATCAGGAATTGGATAGGGAAACACGACTGAAACCTTGAGGGCCAGCAGAAAGAATGGAATAGGTAACCTTGGGAGATAGGAGGTGGGGGGAATTTCCAGAATGTACCAGAGGCCTGGGAGGTGAGAGACTCTCAGGACTCAAAGGGAGGGACCTTACAAATGCCCTAGGTTGGGGAGAGGGAACTTGTGCAACCTACTTACAGCAGAAAGACATGGTGTCAAGCGGCAGATGGGTTTGCCATCCCACAGTCAAAATTCTGACCCAGAATTGTTCCTTTCTGAAAGAATTTCAGGGATATAAATGGAGAAGGGCCTGAGGAAAAGGAGGTTCAGAGACAAGGCCATAATTGGATCCAGCTCAAGGGGAGGGTCTAAGGCCTGACAGGATTATTGAGGCTATGGAGAACTCACAAAAAGGGACCTACATGACTGCTCTCTGAAAGACCCAACAACAGCAGGAAGAGTAAGATTCAGATATTTACACCCAAACAATGGGCAGAAGATCCCGAGCCCTGTGGTTGAATTACAGAAAATCTAGAAGAAGCTGAGGAGGAGGGTAACCCTGTAGGAGGACCAACAATCTCAATTAACCTGGATCCCTGGAGATCTCTCTGACACTGGACCACCAACCAGGCAGCATACACCAGATGATATGAGGACCCCAACACATATACAGCAGAGGACTGCCAGGTCTTGGTTTAGTCAGAGAAGAGGCACCTAACTCTCAAGAGACAAGAGGCCTCAGGGAGTGGAGAGGCCTGGTGGAGTGACTGGTGGTAGGTAGAGATATCCTAGTGATGACGGGGGGATGGGGGGAGTGGTGAGAAGGTATGGGATAGGGAATAATAAGACAGTGGACATGGAGGGGGATAAATTCTGGAGACTAAAAAAAAGATTAAATAAATTTAAATATACAAAAAGTAACAAAAGTAACATGGAGTTGATAAACATAAAAATGATTAAAATAAACTTTCAAAAGGAATTAAAATATCTAAGTTGCATTGAGATTCTTCTCAGTGCCATCTTCTCAAAGTTTCTATTTTGAGATGCATGTTTTAATCTTTTATTTCCTCCACAACTTGCTGGATCTTGGATTACTCCAGTTTGAATAATTTAAAGGGGAGATTAGGAAAAGTGTCTGGTAGCCTGAAAACAGGAGACATCAAGACTTGACGAGATAGAGCAAGGAAGAAAGAGGGTCATTCAATTGATACACTTGCATCTTCTTGAGATGTGATAACCAGACATTCCTAACAAAGCATTTTAAAAGTCCTTATAAGTTCTAACAGTTTGGGGAAATTAATCCCTCAGATTTGGTATATTCTTAAAATTAAATAAAAACAAGAACATAAGATTATTCTTTATAGATTATAAAATACTATGATAGTAGTTCTGTTCCAATTATAAACTAATATTGGCACATTGAGCGAGATGCTTTGGAGGAATTGAGTTGATGAGATAAATTAAATGCAGCTATGAATTAAATGCTAACACTGGCATGCTGTCAATGAAGAAAATGGATTAGTTAATTAATTATGAAAGTCAACTAGCTATTTGTCTGAGAAGTAGACTGATGTTCCCCATTTCATTCCTCTGGATAATTCTAGATATACGAAAGTTTTAAACATTAAAAGTGAAAACAATGAAGTACAGAGGAATACTTTTCTAATCCACTAATGGGAAAAACATGTCCTATGAAGATACAAATTCCAAAAGTCATAAATATTCTTTTTATTTATTCAATGTTTTCTTTAATTTTTCTTTTTTTTATTTATTTTTTATTTTTTTTTATTTTTTTAAATTTTTTTTATTCGATATAATTTATTTACATTTCAAATGATTTCCCCTTTTCTAGCCCCCCCACTCCCCGAAAGTCCCGTAAGCCCCCTTCTCTTCCCCTGTCCTCCCTCCCACCCCTTCCCACTTCCCCGTTCTGGTTTTGCTGAATACTGTTTCACTGAGTCTTTCCAGAACCAGGGGCCACTCCTCCTTTCTTCTTGTATCTCATTTGATGTGTGGATTATGTTTTGGGTATTCCAGTTTTCTAGGTTAATAACCACTTATTAGTGAGTGCATACCATGATTCACCTTTTGAGTCTGGGTTACCTCACTTAGTATGATGTTCTCTAGCTCCATCCATTTGCCTAAGAATTTCATTAATTCATTGTTTCTAATGGCTGAATAGTACTCCATTGTGTAGATATACCACATTTTTTGCATCCACTCTTCTGTTGAGGGATACCTGGGTTCTTTCCAGCATCTGGCAATTATAAATAGGGTTGCTATGAACATAGTAGAGCATGTATCCTTATTACATGTTGGGGAATCCTCTGGATATATGCCCAGGAGTGGTATAGCAGGATCTTCTGGAAGTGAGGTGCCCAGTTTTCGGAGGAACCGCCAGACTGATTTCCAGAGTGGTTGTACCAATTTGCAACCCCACCAGCAGTGGAGGAGTGTTCCTCTTTCTCCACATCCTCTCCAACACCTGCTGTCTCCTGAATTTTTAATCTTAGCCATTCTGACTGGTGTAAGATGAAATCTTAGGGTTGTTTTGATTTGCATTTCCCTAATGACTAATGAAGTTGAGCATTTTTTAAGATGCTTCTCTGCCATCCGAAGTTCTTCAGGTGAGAATTCTTTGTTTAACTCTGTACCCCATTTTTTAATAGGGTTGTTCGGTTTTCTGGAGTCTAACTTCTTGAGTTCTTTATATATATTGGATATTAGCCCTCTATCTGATGTAGGATTGGTGAAGATCTTTTCCCAATTTGTTGGTTGCCGATCTGTCCTCTTGATGGTGTCCTTTGCCTTACAGAAACTTTGTAATTTTATGAGGTCCCATTTGTCAATTCTTGCTCTTAGAGCATACGCAATTGGTGTTCTGTTCAGAAACTTTCTCCCTGTACCGATGTCCTCAAGGGTCTTCCCCAGTTTCTTTTCTATTAGCTTCAGAGTGTCTGGCTTTATGTGGAGGTCCTTGATCCATTTGGATTTGAGCTTAGTACAAGGAGACAAGGATGGATCAATTCGCATTCTTCTGCATGCTGACCTCCAGTTGAACCAGCACCATTTGTTGAAAAGGCTATCTTTTTTCCATTGGATGTTTTCAGCCTCTTTGTCGAGGATCAAGTGGCCATAGGTGTGTGGGTTCATTTCTGGATCTTCAATCCTGTTCCATTGATCCTCCTGCCTGTCACTGTACCAATACCATGCAGTTTTTAACACTATTGCTCTGTAGTATTGCTTGAGGTCAGGGATACTGATTCCCCCAGATTTTCTTTTGTTGCTGAGAATAGTTTTAGCTATCCTGGGTTTTTTGTTGTTCCAGATGAATTTGATAATTGCTCTTTCTTTAATTTTTCTTATCTAGGCAATGAATTAATATACAACATTTGTCTCTCTGCATCTATGAATCATTGTTTCTAATACTTTCTATATATATATATCAAAATATACAATCACTTGTATAAAATATATCATAATTTCATTTTTTTACCCCCTTTTATTGAAGATATTTTTCACATACAATATATCATGATTATAATTTCCCTTTCTCTATTCCTCAAAATTCCTTCCTACCTTATCTTCCATCCTGATCTATTGCCCTTTCTGTCTCTCTAGACAAAAAGAACAGCTTTCTAAGCAATAAAGACAAATATTGCAAAAAAAAATACAACAAAACCTATTACATTGAATTTGGAGAAGGCTATCCAACAGAAGGATAAGAGTCCCAAGAGCAGGCACAAGAATCAGAGATCCAAATCAGAGAACCAAAGAACAGTAGGCAGAAGAGTAGGCAGAAGAGTAGGCAGAATGAAACCCATGGCTAATTTTTGCTTCCGTGGCCATGTACACCATGCTGGCTAATTTTTGTCAACTTGAAACAAATTAAAATTATCTTGGGAGATGGAACCTCAACTAAAGAATTGTCTCCATCAGATTGGCCTATGGGCATATCTCTGGTGCACTTTCTTCATTAATGATTGATTTGGGAAGGTCCAGGCCACTGACACTGTGAACAATGCCAGCCCTAGAAAAATGGACCTGAGATGGTAAGAGCACTTTGGAAGATATATATATTGGTACAGGATTTGGTGCAGATCAATGGAGGGCCTGTGCCTGCTGCTTCAGCCTCTGTGAGTTCATATGATCTTTGCTCTATTGATTTAGTGGTGTCCTCCATACCCTCTGGCTTTATACTTTTTCTACTTTCTTTTTCTTGGGGTTCCTGGGGGAGTAATTTAATGCAGAAACATGACCTTACATACATTTCTTTTAAAATGTTATATAGAAAAATGTCACTAAATCTAAAGATAATCACAAGCAGTAGAGAAATTATTAATGGAATACACAAGCTCATTTATACTATGTGGAATGTTTAAAATTTAATAGAAATAATTCTATTAAAATATGGTCAAAGGGCATGAATATTGTGATTCACATACAGAAATACAAATGACATCATGGTGTATGTGAGTGTATGTGTGTATGTGTACCCATGAAAGTGTGTATTCCTGTTTACTTTTTTGTTACTGTAAGAAAACACTCACCAAAATCAACTTAACAGAGGAAAAGGGTTATTTTGGTTTACAGCTTACTGTCCATTATGAAGGGAAGTTGTGATATGATGGAAAGCATATAACACCATGCCTACTTTTTAAACCCTGAGTCCTGGAGACTTAAATCCTCATACTTTGCCCACTGAGGTATCTTTCCAACTCTAATTAATACAGCTCTTTTTTCTTTTTCTTTTTTTATTTTATTCGATATATTTTTATTTACATTTCAAATGATTCCCCCTTTTCTGGTCCCCCACTGCCCGAAAGTCACATAAGCCCCCTTCCCTCCCCCTGTTCTCCCACCCATCCCTTCCCATTTCCCTGATCTGGTTTTGCCTTATACTGCTACACTGAGTCTTTCCAGAACCAGGGGCCACTCCTCCGTTCTTATTGTACCTCATTTGATGTGTGGATTATGTTTTGGGTATTCCAGTTTTCCAGGTTAATATCCACTTATTAGTGAGTGCATACCATGATTCACCTTTTGAGACTGGGTTCCCTCACTTAGTATAATGTTCTCCAGCTCCATTCATTTGCCTAAGAATTTCATGAATTCATTGTTTCTAATGGCTGAATAGTACTCCATTGTGTATATATACAACATTTTTTTTTGCATCCATTCTTCTGTTGAGAAATACCTGGGTTCTTTCCAGCTTCTGGCTATTATAAATAGGGCTGCTATGAACATAGTGGAGCATATATCCTTATTACATGCTGTGGAATCCTTTGGGTATATGCCCAGGAGTGGTATAGCAGGATCTTTTGGAAGTGACATGCCCAGTTTTATGAGGAACCTCCAGACTGATTTCCAGAGTGGTTGTACCAGTTTGCAACCCCACCAGCAGTGGAGGAGTGTTCCTCTTTCTCCACATCCTGCCAACACCTGCTGTCTCCTGAGTTTTTAATCTTAGCCATTCTGACTAGTGTAAGGTAAAATCTCAGGGTTGTTTTGATTTGCATTTCCCTAATGACTAATGAAGTTGAGCATTTTTAAGAAGTTTCTCCACTATTCAAAGTTCTTCAGGTGAGAATTCTTTGTTTAATTCTGTACCCCATTTTTACTAGGGTTTTTTGGTTTTCTGGGGTCTAACTTCTTGAGTCCTTTGTATATATTGGATATTAGCCCTCTATCTGATGTAGGGTTGGTGAAGATCTTTTCCCAATTTGTTTGTTGCTGATTTGTCTTTTTGATGGTGTCCTTTGCTTTACAGAAACTTTGTAATTTTATGAGGTCCCATTTGTCAATTTTTGATCTTAGAGCATAAGCTGTTGGTGTTCTGTTCAGGAACTTCCCCCCTGTACCAATGTCTTCAAGGGTCTTCCCCAGTTTCTTTTCTATTAGCTTCAGAGTGTTTGGTTTTATGTGGAGGTCTTTTATCCATTTGGAGTTGATCTTAGTACAAGGAAACAAGGATGGATCAATTCACATTCTTCTGCATGCTGACTTCCAGTTGAAACAGCACCATTTGTTGAAAGGCTATCTTTTTTCCATTGGATGTTTTCAGCTGCCTTGTCAAGGCCATAGGTGTGTGGGTTCATTTCTGGATCTTCAATCCTGTTCCATTTATCCAACTGCCTGTCACTGTACTAATACCATGCAGTTTTTAACATTATTGCTCGGTAGTATTGCTTGAGGTCAGGGATACTGATTCCCCCAGAATTTCTTTTGTTGTTGAGAATAGTTTTAGCTATCCTGGGTTTTTTGTTATTCCAGATGAATCTGAGAATTGCTCTTTCTAACTCTATGAAGAATTGAGTTGGGATTTTCATGGGTATTGTGTTGAATTTGCATATTGCTTTTGGCAAAATGGCCATTTTAACTATATCAACCCTGCCGATCCATAAGCATGGGAGTTTTTTTTTCCATTTTTTGAAGTCTTCTTCCATTTCCTTCTTCAGAGTGTTGAAGTTCTTGTCATACAGATATTTCACATGTTTGGTAAGAGTCACCCCAAGGAACTTTATACTGTTTGTGTCTATTGTGAAGGGTGTCAGTTCCCTAATTTCTTTCTCAGCCTGCTTATCCTTTGAGTATAGGAAGGCTACTGATTTGCTTGAGTTGATTTTATAACCAGCCACTTTGCTGAAGCTGTTCATCAGCTGTAGGAGTTCTCTAGTGGAGTTTTTTGGGTCTAAATAGTCCCATAACCCCTAAAGAAATAGAAGGGGTCATAGAAAGCCTTCCAACCAAAAAAAAGCACAGGACCAGATGGGTTCAGTGCAGAATTCTATCAGACCTTCAAAGAAGACCTAACACCAATATTCTTCAAACTATTCCACAAAATAGAAACAGAAGGAACACTACCCAATTCCTTCTATGAAGCCACAATTACGCTGATACCAAAACCACATAAAGATCCAACAAAGAAAGAGAACTTCAGTCCAATTTCCCTTATGAACATCGATGCAAAAATACTCAATAAAATTCTTGCCACCCGAATCCAAGAACACATAAAAACAATCATCCACCATGATCAAGTAGGCTTTATTCCGGGAATGCAGGGTTGGTTCAATATACAGAAATCCATCAAGGCAATCCACTACATAAACAAACTCAAAGAAAAAAAAACACATGGTCATTTCATTGGATGGTGAAAAAGCATTTGACAAAATTCAGCATCTTTTCATGCTTAAAGTCTTGGAAAGAACAGGAATTCAAGGCCCATACCTAAACATAGTAAAAAGCAACATACAGCAAACCGGTAGCCAGCATCAAACTAAATGGAGAGAAACTTGAAGCAATCCCACTAAAATCAGGGACTAGACAGGGCTGCCCCCTTTCTCCTTATCTTTTCAATATTGTACTTGAGGTACTAGCTGGGGCAGTTAGACAACATAAGGAGGTCAAAGGGATACAAATATAACTTTTAAACATGAAAATACTCAATATCAATCACATTCAAAGGATCATAAATTCGTGTTTGAGATTTTGTTCTTTCTCTCTGATACATAATGGAAAATGTCTTCAACCTGGTTCTGCAAATAGTGTATACTGTTCAGAGGGCAACTGAGTGAAGTCTATTAATTTTGCATTTGCTCATGTTGTAACACAGCCATTTCTTGCCTAAGACTGTATCTTCTAATACCACAAGCAAAGTTTTGCTAAATTGTGTTTCAAAAACTCAGGTTTATTGCAGCAGTTTTTATTTCAGCCGAAACCCAGGGGAAATATCACCAGCTAGGAACTTAGTGATAAATTAAAGTAATCTGTACAAGAAAACCCTGACAACTTTTAAAGAGATAAGGCAGATCTGTGTATACTTATAATCATAATATTTAAGATACATTGTTAAGGAAAGGCAAGACAAACCCATCAGTGTCAACAGTGTGTATCCATTTGTTATGAATGAGGACTACTCTGTCCTGAGAGGGATCATTGGGATGATTGCACTGTAGTAGTACACACTGTTCCATCAGTTTCATTTCTCCTCCAAAATGAATTCTTCATCTCTTCATTGAGACAGAGAATTAGAGACATCCTCAACCCTCTGATCTCACTATGGACTTAGCCACTGAGAAACTTTTCCCAGAGGGAAGAACATCAGTCTTTATTTTCCTAGTTCTTTTCTCATGTGGTTGTGTGTGAATGACTGTCCTTGTTTGTGAGTGATTGTCTGCATAGTCTCAAAGCAACTGCCATTTAGGGGCATTCAGTTGTGCCCCCTTACAGAAGGTTATCACAGCAGGGTATATTGATGGTTCATACCATCCTGTTGAGGACAAAATAGGGCACCCTAGTCTCTCCTGATTATCCTGCTGCTACTTATACCAAGGCAACTGTGCATTTTACCTTGGATAGGGCCTTTAGTATATAAATGGGCCTGGGAAGATCAGAGGGGTTCTCCATCTATGCAACTTTGGGGATGTCCTCCTCTCTGCTGAGTAAAGCTTTCTCTTACTACTGATTAGAGGAGTGGTGCCTACACATACTAATTGGTTTCCTATAGTAAACTTTCTCAGAATTGTGACTCAGTTTGTTACTGTGAACTTGGGAAGAGAGGTAGATGTTGTTTTGCAATTTCTTCTGGGAAGGAATATTAGCAACACTGTATAGGTTCTTCAATGGGTAGTCACTTCTTTCAAGAATGTGCTGTTTTTGCACTTTCTCATATACTCTTTTTATTAAAAATTATTGACCACCTTGGAATATTTTTTGTAAAATTATTTTTATGTATGTGCATATTTATGTGCCAGAATGAATTTAGTATATCAAGTGCACGCCAATGCCTATGGAGGCCAGAAGAGGACACAGGAGGTGTTGCAACTAGAGCTGCAGATGATTTTGCCATCTGTAGGTGCTGGATACTAAACTATGGTCCTTCCCCAAAGTACTAGGTGCTCTTAACAACTGAACCATCTCTCAAGCCCCTTTATAAAAATATATGTTATCTTATGCATTTGAAATCTCTACTGTCCTGGGCAGACTCATGTGTGTACATTATCAGATTACCTTTTTAGTTCTCTCTGTAATAAACCTGCTATATAAATAAGCTTTCTTTAACTTATCTGAGTTTATGGTACCAGCTCTTTGGGACTGTCACTGATGAATGCAACATGAAGAACGTTTTTACATTTACACATATATCCCTACAGATGTATATATTATTATTATAATATCACCATATTATATATGGTGATAATAGTTTTAAAGAAATATCTTAGAGGTTACAATGATTGGTTCCTTACAAACAACCTAGTGTTGAGAGAAAATTTGTATTTTTTAGTTAAACCATAAGTGATTATTATTTTCTTTATTAAAAATTACTTGAATACAAAAGCAAGTGATTTGAACTATTCATGCAGCAACATAAGCAGAAAAGAATTACCAAGGTCTTGCCACTTTAGGAAAGGCCATTTCTGTACATACACATTTGGAATTCTAGTAACTCTGTCTTTTGTAAATAACTCAATGCACCACTATATTCTCCAAAATCACCAACTTTAACCTTTATTTAAGATCAGTCATTCACCTCATCTAAAATGAATAACATACACTCTTTATTCTTTTTATGATGTCTTCCAGTTCCTGAACAATATCTGTCATCACTTTCATAACCATGCTTCTTTTTTTTAATTAGATATTTTCTTTATTTACATTTCAAACGTTATTCACTTTCTTGTTTTCTACTCAGCAAATACCCTAACACATGCTCCTTCCCCCTGCTTACCAACCTACCCACTCCCACTTCCCTGTCCTGGCATTCCTCTATACTGGGGCATTGAGCATTCTCGGGACCAAGGGCCTCTCCTCCCTTTGATGTCCAGCAAGGCCATCCTCTGCTATTTTCTACTACTTGCTAGATCTGTTTAAACAAGTTCTCTATTCCTCAGCCAACCCCAATATGAAATCCATTCCCAGTTACCCAAAACTGCTTTGACAAAGACAATGTATAACTTCTACCTTCCTGGTCTGTGGATGTACTTGAGCTCATAACATCTTTCTTAGTTAAAGCTCAAATGTGGGATTTCTCTCAGCTGCTCTGATGTTCAGCATTGTCACTCTTCAGAGCAAAATACCTGGCTAAAAATTTGTATGTCTATTTGAAAATTTTTTGAATGTTACAAATGAATCAGGATAATTGAATGTACCAGGCATCCCAAAGTGAAAATATATAAAGATATCTTTTTCCTTTTATCCCCAACTAGTTCTCTCCCTTTTTGCCTTTTTGGCATCATCATCTGTCCATTTATTCATAGCCAGAAAGTAGAAGTCAACCTTGCTCTTATCACATTTCTAGCCTAGTCAAGGACAAAGATTTAAAAAGGAGCCTTGTACACTTGCTTTACATTTATTTACCTTTCTTCAACTCTCCAGTTCAACACACCAGCTTCTTTCCCAGGATTACCATGATTCTGGATTGGTGAACTTCTCTTATTCCTTGCCTTAATTTGGTCTCAAGAAAATGCCAGTGGTTACTTCGCTACATCATTTTTAAAAGCCTTTTATAAATTATCATTATATGCAGAATAAAAAAGAGCTTCTGTGAACCTGTGCTTGCTCTGCTGCATACCTCTCTTCTTCCCCTCAGTGTGTGTTCCAGCAAAACCAGCTGCCTCTCATTTCTCTAGAATGCCATATCTGCCCTTGGTACATTTGTGCACACAATTTTTTTTGCTATAAAACATCCCTTCCATCACCCATCCTGAGAAGATGTCTTTGGTGTCCTTCCTTTATTATCTTATATATAACATTTCAAATATCTCTCTCTCAGTCTGACGTAGTCACCATCCTCAAACTATCAACATATATTTCTATTTACCACATTTTCTAACATATACCTTCTGGCCTTCTGAGTTCTGGTATATTTCCGTCTTCTCTATTATCTTAGTGTTCTGTTGCTATATAGAGACACCATAACCAAGTCAACCCTTACAAAAGAAAGAACTACGTGCTTGATTACAAATTCAGAGACTTTATTCATTATTATCATGGTCTGTGGACATAGAGATGGAGTAATAGCTAAGAGCTATATCCTGCTCCACAATTTCTCCATCAACCAGGAGCTATTATATTTATAGAAAAGAGAACACTTATCTAAAATGTATTCGTTAACCTACAAAATGGAGGCTTTTAACTCTGATGGAACTTTTTGAACACCAATGTGAAACCTAGGCAAATCTACCAATTAAGGAAAAATACACCTTCACAAAATAATCACTATAAAAAAAAACATCACCATCATCAACAACAATAAAACTAATAGCAGATGAACAGCTATAAAATGGATACTTTATAGGTCTACAGACACCTTTTATGAAAGAAAACAGTAGTATAGATTACTTTAATTGTATATGATAATATTTTATGTTTATAAGAAATTAATTCATTATATATTTTCAGGGTTGTATATATTATTAATTAAATTACTGTGAAGTAATAGGCAACTTCATTTAAACTTTATTCTAAATGCACACAAGTGGTTATAGTTTTTTTATATAAAAGATTGTTCTAGTTTAATAAATTAGGAAGACTTAGGAAAATTGTATTTTTGCAATAGAATATTTTTATTAATTAGTTTACTATTTTTTACAAGCCTAAAATCAAACTGGAACATCCCTTTTGATAGGCTTCACTGAGCCTTGCTGTCCCAAACACCAATGAAGACCAGTGAAGATGTTCCTATTTCGCTGTGATTACACTTAAAAAGTACCAGCTGCACTGAAGCTACTAGCATCCTGCAAAATAGGTTGAAATAAATACCTCCTAAAAGCCTAAAACCATGTTTTATGGGATAGCATTCTTTCAAAGCAAAAATGTATTTTATGAAACAGATCTATGTTTTCTTCTTTTTAAGTTTTTTAAACGTGTGTGTGTGTGTGTGTGTCTGTGTGTGTGTGGTGTGTATGTGTGTGTTTGTGTGGTGTGTATGTGTGTGTGTGTGTTGCTGAATGAATTTGTCTGCACCATGGGTGGACAAAAGAACACAAAATCAAGAATAGGATTATAGGTTCTCCAGAATTGGAATTATAGATGGTTATTAGATAAAATGTGGGTGCTGGCAAAGAAATTCTGGGCCTCTATAAGAGCAGCAAGTGCTCTTAATTGCTGAGCCATCTGTGTAGAGCCTATATCTATGTTTTCTAGATATCAACATAGTACTATTTCTACTTAATATACACATACCACCATACATATATATGTATACACATTATACTACATACCCATGCACCTCAGATATTCTCACATAGCAAACACACACACACACACACACACACACACACACACACACACACACACACCACTGGAAAAGCTTTATCTAACTCCTTTAGAGTGGCCCATAAATGGTGATTTTGGTATTCAAAAGACACAGTGCATATCTGCCTTAACTCACAAAAGTTAAAATACAAAAACGAGTGAAGAACTGAATCATGAAAGAGAAATGATATTTATTACTCAATATGTTAAGCTATTTTTCTCATGATTTTGGTGTACAAAATGTTTAGGATCCACCTATTTGCTTTATGAGTTTAAAAACTAGAGCTACCTTTATCAGATCAGAGAATCTGATAAATATTGAAGTGATATCACAGAAAATATTTGAGTGCTGAAACATTGGTAATACCATACATCACTTTTATGCTTGACTTTAACAATATATATATAGGTATTTCCTATTTTATATAAAGAAACTACCTATATATATATAACAATATATATATAGGTATTTCCTATTTTATATATTCGAACACCTATTTTTCTATATATGTGCATATACAAATATTTTATATATGAAATTACTTATGATAGCATTACAAACTTTAAGAGTTGTAAATAGAAAATAACATGAATTTTTATCAGGATATAATTTTTCTAACTGTTGTTTGACAATAGAAATTATTTATATCATCCTTGGTATATAACATTTTCCTCATTTCTGCTACTTTTGTTGCAGAATTGAATTTTTCTTTTCAGGCTTTAGATTAATCGCCTTCTTTGTTCAAACAGTGCTGGAGTTATGGCTCCAGCACCAGTGAATAAGAGTGCTTACTGCTCTCCCAGAGAACCTAAGATTGGTTCCTAGCTCCAAAAATGAGGAGCTCTCAACAGTCTATAACTCTAGCTTTAGGGAGTCTGATACCATCTTCTGGTCCCCAAGGGCACAACAGACAAAAATACACATACACACACTCAGACAGACACACACAACCTCATACATATGAATTAAAGGAAATGTAGTTTTAATCCTACCGCTTTGGAGGCCTGAGTTCCAGGCTAGTCAGAGCTGCATAGGGAAATTTTGTCTTGGAACAAAAACTCATGGTTACATAAAATGATGAAAATGCATATGTCATACTTGTTTATAATATTTTAAAAGCTGCACTCAAGTGTGCTTGTTTCTACATTAAAGAAAGCAAATTTCAAATCATTAGGATGAAGCAAGAAGGAGAGCCAGGGAGAATCTTAGAGTTCCTTATTTCTTCATTATTCATATAAATAAAATAAAAAATTGTAGTGAATCAGTGAAGTTAATTGTGCCTAAACTCCCAGAGCATATCTGAAGTCTAACCAGGACTGCACCACAAGAGCTTGTCCAATAAGATTTTAATAACCAATCATAAGGTACGATGTCAAATAATAGCTAGAAAGCAGAGTTCCTTGGAAAGTGTTCATTATGCATATGAACAAGTCTTAATCTTTAACAAAGAGAAAATAAAACCTCTACCTACTGTCCCTAACATATTTGGATTTTTCTTGACAGAATGCATTCTTTCTAGTAGCTAGGTATATCTCTTCTCATTTCATGTCTTTAAATACTATTTCTTGGTATATAATATTTTCCTCATTTCTGCTACTTTTGTTGCAGAATTGAATTTTTCTTTTCAGGCTTTAGATTAATCGCTTTCTTTGTTCAAACAGTGCTGGAGTTATGGCTCCAGCACCAGTGAATAAGAGTGCTTTTGTTTTTTTGTTTTTGTTTTTTTTTAGGTTTTTTTTTCAATATATTTTTTATTTACATTTCAAATGATTTCCCCTTTACTACCCCCCCACTCCCCGAAAGTCCAATAAGCCCCCTTCTCTGTCCTCCCACCCACTCCTCCCACTTCCCCATTCTGGTTTTGCCGAATACTGCTTCACTGAGTCTTTCCAGAACAAGGGGCCACTCCTCCTTTCTTCTTGTACCTCATTTGATGTGTGGATTATGTTTTGGGTATTCCAGTTTTCTAGGTTAATATCCACTTATTAGTGAGTGCATACCATGATTCACCTTTTGATTCTGGGTTACCTCACTTAGTATGATGTTCTCTAGCTCCATCGATTTGCCTAAGAATTTCATGAATTCATTGTTTCTAATGGCTGAATAGTACTCCATTGTGTATATATACCACATTTTTTGCATCCACTCTTCTGTTGAGGGATACCTGGGTTCTTTCCAGCATCTGGCAATTATAAATAGGGCTGCTATGAACATAGTAGAGCATGTATCCTTATTACATGGTGGGGAATCCTCTGGGTATATGCCCAGGAATGGTATAGCAGGACCTTAAATTGGCAGACTATGTTTAGCAGATTTTTAGTTTTCATGCAGTCAAGATATTGAATAGAATATATTTAACATAACTCTAATATCTGATTCGAAACAAAGCTTGTGGTAAATTATTTAAGCAGTTGCTAGTGTTTTGTTATTTCTTTACCTCTGATTTCTTATTCTTTGGAAATCCTTTCAGCATCTTTAGAACACAATTTCTATTGTAAATTGAGCTGGTTAGAAACCTCTCTATCAGAGGCAATTTGTGAAAGATTGTTTACAAAAAGGCTGTAGACTTTGTTAAAGAGATGGAGTATTTAAAATGTTGGAAGAGGAAGCAGGGAATTGCTGTTTAAGGAGACCCAAGGAAGAAGGATTAACTGTTCTGTGACATGGGGTTTGCTTTATCCTGTAATCATTTCACTATTTCAGTTGGATTCTAAATTTCTATGGAAGAGTTTTCCCTGTATCTAAACATGAGATCCTCCATAAATGCATGTTGACTCATAGCTGAAATAGAGAAATAGTTAAAAGAACTTTTCATCTGTTGGAGATACTCTAAAATAAAGGAATAAATGTTTAAGGTTATAAAAAGTTTTGGTAAGGATTCTTTCTGTCCTTTACCTACAGAAACACACTTAATTATGGCCAAACATGTTAAACAGTTTTCACAAAGGTCGAACAGCTTCCTATTGGTAGAGATAGATTCTGAGATTAACAACCTTAATCCTCATCTTCTAGCATCTTCACCCCAGTTTCTTTATCTGTTAGGGAAAGATAAAGGAACCCTGTGTATAAATCTCATCCCATAAAAATCAGTAACTAGTGGTACAGCAAAATGCTGATCGACACATGAATTATTTAATCAAAACATAGATTAGGCTTGTTTTAGTAATGAACAGATACCATCTAATTCATAATGTATTAATTCAGAAAATATCTTTTTTACTTTTTGTGTTCTTAGTACTTTTACAATGAATAAGGTAGGTTTATAGGTACTGTGGAGATAGGAGCTACTTGATAATTTACCATTATTTATGATGGTCAGTTAAGCAAGAGTTTATAAAAAATAACTTCACTTCAAATCTATTATTTTTAAAACTTTCATTTCACTCATAAAATCCTAGTTGATCTGCTAGATAGTAGTAGTTTCATCCAATTAATGACAGCACAAATGTTACAGATTATAGTGTTCTTCATGTCGAATTGAATACAATGGTTTTTAGGTTTTGTTGGAAACATATTTTGACAGAGAGAGGGGAAGGGAAAGGAGATGGAGGAATAGAAGGAAGAGGAGAGGAAAAAGTCTGAGGAGAAAGGGGAGAATAAGAAGAGAAATGGATTTTGTGAATAAATTCACTAAAATCACTAGGATCTAGAAATGAAATTGTTTCTAGAGATGTCTATAAATTCTACTGAAGAAATACATACTTAGACATGAGCAGTGTTGTATGCCTTATTTGGGAAAGAACATATATCTAGGGTTTGCTGTGTTCTCTGCAGTGTACAGAGTGTGAGAATTTGGTAACCTCAATGCCATAAGTATTATTATAGCAGCATGGCCTGGTTTTTCTAGCGGTTTGTGGTTTGTCCAGTATACCATGAAAGTAGGGAGAAGATGACAATTACCATGGGTCATATGTTTGAGCTGAGCTTTCAGGTGAAGAAGGCACAGAAGATATGTGAGGTCATGAGAACATCACAGTTCATGATTAGTGTTAGGTGATATGGGCAGTATTTATGATTAGGGTAAGGATTAAGTACAAAGGGCTTATCAGCATGGAGAACTGTGAATGTAAGGAAATGTATGTTTTTCTATGACTTTTAAGATAAATACTTGGCAATCAAGAGGTACTTTAACACTCTAGTATCTGGCTAATAATAGCCTTAAATGTTACATAGAAATTGCACTGTTGGCTTTCCTAATAGCTGTACTTCAACTAAGCATTGACTTTCTCTAGTGATTGTTTCTCAGGGACTTAGCTTCTTGGAGTTTAATATACCAAGGTTATTCCAGTGATTTGATAGACCTATAACAGAGTCAACAGATACACTATCAAGTCGATGAATTAGGCTCACCACTGAATTACTCAAACTTTCACTATAAACAGAGAAAGTATAGTAAGCCAAAAATAATGATTTGTTTTCATATTCATAATCATTAAATTTCAGAACTCCCTGGTACTGGACTACTTTCAAGAAAATAATTCATCTCATATGGAAAGAATTTCAAAGCCAATAATAACAATGCAAATCTAACATTCACTAACAGACACTTGACTTTGTAAATGATGCTGAAATGCTTTGGCATGCTTAATTTTAATTACAAACAGCTCATTCAACAGAAATATTATCTTACATAAAAGGATCCAAATTTCCAATGAAAAAATGGATACATTTTTATGTCTATCTGGTTAAAGGATCTTAAACCTATTTTAATCCTCTTAAATTTGTTATAGTTATGATGGTTTGTATATGCTCAGCCCAGGGAGAGGCAATATTAGAAGCTATGGCCCTGTTGTAGTAGGTGTGGCCTTGTTGTAGTAGGTGTGTCACTGTGGGATATAAGTCCCTCATCCTAACTCCCTGGAGCAAGTATTCTGTTGGCAGCCTTCAGATGAAGATGTGGAGCTTCTCCTGAACCAGGCCTGCCTGGATGCTGCCAAGCTCCTGCCCTGATGATAGTGGACTGAACCTCTGAAACTATAAGCCAACCCCAATTAAATGCCGTCCTTATAAGAGTTGCCTCACTCATGATGTCTGTTCACAGCGGTAGAACACTAAGTCAAATAGCCATAGTATTTGTATTGAAGCAGTTGGGTCTTTCTGGGCATTTTGATAATTAAGGCATTAAGGTATTTTAGGGACTTAATACTTCAGTAGTAAAAATGTATGTTCAAACCTAACCACAGCTGATTGCTGTATATGCTTCAATATTGTGTAAATTCATTTATTTAGGAGCTACTTGTATTTTTACTACAGGAAAGTAAATCATCATTATAAATTCTTTCATTTTGAGGAGTATTACAAGATCCCACAGTAGGTGATACTGAACAGAAAGTAACAGTATTTCCTGTTGTCTTACACACACATCATGGAATTTACTAAGGTTTGTCATCATTGTGACTCACCACATTCCCCTCTCCTAACAAGAAATTCTGATCTCCCAAATATAGTCAAGATACCCAGATAAATAACTGACTATATTTCTACTTGAGTTCCCCAACCACATGCCCAACACTGACACCAAAATAAAATTCCACAGACCCACAGACAGCCATTTGCCCTGACATCAAATAGTGCCAGATAGTAAACACCAATGAAAGCCCATGCTTGTTAATTTTCTGCTGCTGTAACAAAATGACCAAGCTAATACACTTACAAATAAGAAATTTCTGTGCTCATGGTTTCAGATCCATGATGAAGAGGTGTGTTGCTTTGAGCTTGATGGAAAACAAACATCATGGTAGTGACCATGTGGGTGGGCAAGTCCACTCACATCAAAGTAACTGGGAGCAAAATAGAGAGAGGTAGTGGGGCATCAGTAGAGATTTGGGGTGGATGGTTCTAATAGCCTAACTTTCTCTAAGCATACCTCCTAAAGGTCCCTCACTTCCCAGCATCCTTAGCTTGGACCAAGCCCTCATTGCACATCTTTTGGAGACCTTTCTAATTCAAAGTATAATATCTTCCAATAAACCAATTTTCTCATGAATGGAACTCATACAAGGAATAAAATTACAAAAAAGGAAAAAAGAGGATATTTATTGTGAATAACAAATACCTGCTCTCTCTTAAGAAGAGACAAATGTGACATAGGTATATTCTAAGCAGTTTTTCAAAAAAGATTGAGTCTAAATCTAAATCAAGAAAAAACTTGAATTAGTCGTCAACAGGAGCAAAGCTTCTTTTATCTGTGCATTCTGGTTTTCTAAGCACAAATTTAGGTTGAGGTGGGGAGAGAAGGAAGCAAAGCTTTGAGAAGAGCTCCCTGTCCACACTGAACACAAACTGCTTAGAAGGTACAGACATAGGTTTGCACAGGTTAAACACCCTCTTGCTTAGAAAGCATGGGTCATAAAAGCAACAGAGAACATCAGTGGTACGATAGCTATAACCACTGCCCTTAGCATCGCCTATGGACCATAAAGACAAGATCTTTTTCAGGGCATGCTATTCTTTTCCTATGGCTGTTCTAACAAATCATTACAAACTAAGCAGGATAAACCAACACAAGTTTACTATGCCATAGACATGGCAGCCCAACATTCTACAGCTTTTGGTTCACTCCTAGCCCTAAATATATAACTGAGGAATCTATTGACTCCTGTGTTTCCTCCCTCTGTCACTTTAGTTTTTCTATCCTTTCAACAATCTAGGTGCCCCCTTGGAGTGGGACAGTACTATTTTTTTTATTTTACTGGATTGTCTATCCAGATAATATAAAATTCTCTCTTTCTATCTCAAAATCACATTATATAGATGTAGAAAGACTCCTTTCTCATAAATGGTAACAAGATCAGGGATTAGATCATTTTGGCGACCATCATAATACTATAGAAATATTCATATCTATTTTTTTCTAGCAGTGTCAAAAATAGGTTTGGAATTATAGAGACAAGGTAGTTCCTATACAGTTTTTAAACAAAATGGAGAGAGAGAGGAAAGAAAAATCTAGAAGTGGGATCATGCACCTGATGGCTGTAATACACCACTAGCTAAATATTTACATTTAAATAGTTACAATTACATAAAATTAAGTTTCCGTTTGCTCCCCTCATTCCTGCTGGTCATATTTCCGTTGCTCAGCAAGCTTGCAGCTACCATGTAGAGCTGAACTTCTGTTACTGTTGCAAGTGCTGTGGGGAATTAGAGTCACAGGGTAGAGAAAATAAACCATAGTACATCACAGTAGGAAAAGATCTGCTTCCTCAACTTTGTATTGATATAATTCCTTTTTCTATCTCATTCACATAAAATACATATGAGAGAGAAGTTAAATGTTACCCCACACTCTACTCATAAAATGTATGGATTACAGTATAATTGTCCTCCATTTTAATTTATTTGGGGTGGAGGGAATAAATGTTTTTAAAATGACCTTTATTTTAAGATAAATTTTAGGCATACACAGCAAATTTCCTATGTACTTGGAAGGACACCTTCTGATGTACTCAGTCTCTTCTTATTTTACAGAGTGTCTCAAGTTCATTCTCTTGGCTATGAACACAGCAGTTCTGGGTATGGCCAGTAATGTCTCCAGGGATTCTACTCCCCAACTATTTGTTTAAGTGACTGTATTCCCTGGCTGTACTCCAGAAGAGCTCTTCTAAGTAACATGGGCATCAGCCACCTTAAGACTTAGAGAAGAAGTTTTATGATTGTACTGAGTGAAAGGAGATTGATCACTAGTGGAAGTTCACAAGATAGGGGACTAACAGGTAAACTGTGTGTTTTCAGTGTGGGGTCTTAGTACACCAGTGACAGAATGAGTCTGCTAATTTGTCTGGGCATTTTCAGGTTTTGATTGAACTAAATGCATATGGATTTGAGATGGAATTAGAAAGAAGGTCATGTCCTGAGAGAAAAATACTATTTTTCCTAATACTGAAAACAATAAATAAATTAATGAATGAATAAATAAATAAATAAAATTTATTGATGAACTAAGTAGGTAAAGAAATTAAAGCATATTTAATTAGTCATTTATTATGCAGCTTGTCAAATATTAGAACCTTTGATGTGCATAGCAACTTCAAAGATGTTTATATCTGTGCTGCCTGATAACATTAAATAGAAACATCATATTAGTCATTAACTATCATAAACATTATTCATATTTAATGAGCTGATGATTACTGCTTCTTTTTAGAGTGGTGGATGGCCTTGAGGGATAACAAATGTGGGCTTAAATACTTCTTAGTATGTGTGGGATTTGTATGTGTATATGTGGAGTCCATAGGAAGACAGATTATCTTCCTCAATCCCTCTCTATCATATTCCTTTGGTACAATATCATTTACTGAGCCTGGAGCTTGCCCGTTCTGGACTAGTCTATCTGTACAGCAGGTCCAGAGAGTCTTCTGTCTCCTCCTCCACACATCCTAAATATTTAGGGTTGGATTTGCAAACTTTTTTGCCATATCCAGGTTATACTTATGTACTGGGAAACAAAGTCATTACTTCAGCCCTCAAATGTTGTTGAAAGGTAGAAATATCCTAATATACAGAGAAAATTTTAGAGATGCTACCCACAACATTCTAATCATTCTCTCCCTTTAAGTAACAAATGATCTTTAGAATTAATTAAATATCAGAATGTTCATTTTACTTTTTAAAAAAACACTTACACAGGATATTGCTTATTAGTTTATGATGGTAATGTGCTCCATGATGCTTTTTCCTTTTCAAAATGTTCTTGACTCCAAGACACAGTTATATGAAGTTACTATGTTCTACTACCAGAATTTGTTCACTGTTCAGTTTATTCATTTATTTATTCTAATCTTGGATGCTTATTAAGTAGAAGATCCTGTTTTGTGCTCTTAGAACTGAAAGAGTTAAAGAGGAAAATAGGAAAATATAAAATAAATACCTTATATCATGAATGTGATGGTCTGGGGAGAAATCAAACATTAAGCAGCTGAAGATATGTCAGATGGGTACTGTGATAGAACATTAGATAGGATTGAGAACTGGGGGATGGCTCAGAGTGTAAAGATACTAGCTTTGCAAGCCTGAGAATCTGAACATATATCTCAGTCCTCTGAAATCCCAGCATTTCTACAGGGGAAGAAGAAATAAAGGACAGTCCAAGTAAGCTTATGTGTTAGATAGCTGCTATACATACAAAGCAAAACAAAAGAATCCCTTTCCCAAACAAGGGAGAAAGCAAGGAATGACACCCTGCTTTGTCATCTGATCTCTGCATGCATGATATGTATCCTTCATTAACACAAATAAGTGTTCATATATGCCTGAAAACACACACACACACACACACACACACACACATGCAAACATGGACACACATAAGATTGTACAGAACAGCAAGGGATGGGCTTCTCTGATGATATGGGTTTGACCAGACAGTCAGGGCACAAGGACTTGAAGGAGAATCACTAGGCAAGAATTATATCTGCAAACATTTCAAAGTCAGAATAGAACAATGATATCCATGAGGCCTAATTTTCATCTTCTCACCTAAGAATGGTCAATAAATAAATAAACAAACAAACACATAATAGAGTTTGCTGAACTCCCGTGCCGCTTCTGCCTTTGTTTCATCTCTTCGTTCATTCACTCCTCTCTTTCATCTTACCTTCCTCAACATGAATAAGAACTGACAGTCAAGTGTGATTAGCCCTTTAGTGCAGCAAAGTGAGAATGAAAGAATTTATCAGACAAGGGAAGTACATATCCAGTCGCTTCTGATTTCATATTGGGTGGCTGCCTACGACCTAGCTTTGGAATGACTTTGAGCAAGAGATAAGAACAAGTTGGGAAGTTTGGTGGAATGATAATTACTGACCTAGCACTGTGATATTGGTGTTTCTACATGTGCCCAAGGAAATCTACAGAGTTTCCCTCACCTTTCTGCCCCAGATCAGTGAATTTCACTGTATTCTATGGTTGTCTGATTCTGATCTCTAAGAGGCTTGGTTCTTTCAACTTGCCCTATGTTGTTCATTCAGTTTATTACTTGTCCATTCAGTTTCTCTCCTCTCCTATGAAGGAGAGGCGAGAATGTGTCTCAGCACATTCTAGTCGTGATTATTTCTGTGTTTCAGTTTTTCAAAGTAGTGTGTGTGTTCTGGCACAAATCTTCAGAGAAACTGAATCCTCACCATCCAAGGTTCTCGTTGCATCTCCTGTACCCTTCCTTCTAAGGAGATACAAAGTTGCAACCCTCTCTGCTCACACCACATCTACTACCATGACCCAAATGGAAGGCCATTCTTCAGAAACACTGTTATCTAAAACTGCAAAAGGCCTTCTAGTCCTCTCCTTTGCATGTTTCAAACATTAAGGCAATTAATGCAAGTACTTGATTGTCAATGGGAAAGCTGTAGTTCACTATGTAATTAAAATACTTGATCAAGAATTGTTTCATTGATTATTTTAAAAACAATTTTTCAAATAATTATATTAACATCAAAGAGAATTTCTGTCTTTTTTGTTTCCAAGTTACTTATATCATATTTCTTTTTTAACAAACCATACATCTTCATTATAATATTACAGTTTAGCAAAATTAATGGGAAACTCCTTTGTCGTTCTACTTGGAATATCTCTGATGGATGTTGTTAGCATTCCTTCTAGGCTCTGCCCCACAGTTTACTGGCAACAGCTAGGTATGCCTGACTCACTCTAAAAGGTGCTGTTTGCCCCCTCCTCGTTCTCTTTTTCTCTTACTCTTTTATACTCTCTGTCCCTTCTCTTCCTATTCCGCTCCCCCTTTCCTCTCCATGTATTCCTGGCAGGCTCCTCTCTTTCTGTCTCTCTGTCTCTCTGTCTCTCTGTTTCTCTGTCTCTATCTCTCTGTCTCTCTGTCTCTCTGTCTCTCTGTCTCTGTCTCTGTCTCTGTCTCTCTGTCTCTCTCTCTCTCTCTCTCTCTATCTCTTTCTCTCTCTCTCTGACTTTCTCTGTTTGTCTCTACTCCCTCCTCAATCCCCCTTCTCATGCCCTAAGGTAAGCTCTATTCCATGCTATATCTGTTGTCATGTGACTGGTACCTCAGGCGGAAGGGATGCCTCAGCATGGGCCTGCAGAGGAACCTTCTTCCACTTCACCTTACTGTGCTTCTACAAATCTATCCTGGTTCTTTATTTCTTTTTTATAAAACATAACAAATATCCTTTAAGAAA
This sequence comes from Apodemus sylvaticus, assembly GCF_947179515.1. Classification (NCBI taxonomy): domain Eukaryota; kingdom Metazoa; phylum Chordata; class Mammalia; order Rodentia; family Muridae; genus Apodemus; species Apodemus sylvaticus. Next base: position 71,185,724 of record NC_067473.1, on the reverse strand, counting down.
GGTCCTGGTTAATGCTATATTGGGGATATATGCATATTTGTATATTCATATATATTCATTGATTTCTATTTAAATGACTTCTTTAAAAAAAGAACTGATATTGAGCTTTGTGAAATGCCTTTTTAATATCTTTGGAGACAATCACCACATCTCTCATTAGTGCTACTAATGTGATGAGTTGTATTATTAACTTTCCAATATTAAATTTCCTTGCTTTCCAGGGAGGTCTTTTACAACCTCATGATATGCTATTATTTTTAATTATTTATTTTATCTTAATATATATGGTTCTTTTGCTTGCTATCCAGAGAAGTAGGAAAGAGTATTAGACTCCAAAGAACTAGAGTTATAGGCTATATGAGTCACCATGCGGGTGCTGGGAAATATTACTTGAGGACTTGCTGGTCCTCTGTAATAGCAGCAAGTACTCCTAACCACTAAACCATCTCTCCAGCCCTGTATTATTGTTTGATGCACTATTGATTTTATTTAGAATTATTTTGATTTGGGCATTGACACTTGTAAATAAGAGGTCCTTTTTTTATAAAAATGTTTTATTGTAGTTAAATCTTCTTAAGATTTTTCATTGTTGAAATTACTTTGAAGAGAATGTGGAATCTGCTCACCATTCAGTGTTAGTGTACTAGAAGGAAAGAACTTTTAACTTGATTTCCTTGGTATGCATAATGATGTTTGCACCTACAAAGAGACATTTGTTCATTTATATAGATTTAAGTTGAGATGACAAGGGCAAAAATATAGACACATATCACCAATTTTAAAGACTGAAAAATATGACTTTTGAAACTGAGTGATGTGAAAACAATGAATTATGATATTAAGTTGTTTTTTCTTCTATTAATTTACACAAATTGCTTGTATTTTTAGTGTTTGTCATGATGTATGATTCATAATCCTTTCAAGCCAAGTTTCCAGGGATAATTTCATCCTCCGGATGGCCAGGCAGATTCAGGCATTATTGTAGGCTTTTTCAATGTGTAAAAAGCTTAAGAAAGATTAAAAGACAGAAATGAAAAGTATATGAACTAGAAATGCTCTGCTGAACCAAGTCTGCTTCAGAAGTAAATGACTTCTCCTGTTAGAGGTGGGGGGGACTCAGTATTAATAACATGAGTGATCAGAAAGCCAGAGCAGAAGACAGGGACACTTATCTATCACTAGAGAAAATTATTTCCTTCGCTACTCAGAACCACACAAATTGCAAGATTCCACCAGGTATATGGTCAAAGTCTGCACCAAAAAAAACCAAGATTAAAGACCATGATGCTGTCAAATGGCAGAACTGCCTTCTCAAATGGAATTTTAAAACACAGGTCCTCTGCCTTGAGCCCTGGCAAACCCAGTGTTATTAAAGGTTGTCAGGATCTGTTTTCTTAAAGTTACAGTGTTAGTAGCTTTATCACCATCCCTGACCTTTCAGGTACAACTGCTGCAGGACTTTTATTAAAATCCTGTTTGCTTTACTTGTGTCAGGAAGGAGAAGCGAAGGTTTCCTGAAGGTTAATGGGCTCCAGGAGAGGCCTCTTCTAGACAAGCTGGTATTCAGTTTATAGACCATCTTGAACGTGACATCCCATATGAAATGTCCCAAGTCTTGCTTAGCTTGAAAGCCATAAAGTAAATGTTGTTCTCTTGAAGTTAGTGGACAAATGCTTGGAAATTATTCCTTGGTTGTGAGTGTCATTTAGTGATATTAACATACTTAGCACAAATACCATAAAAATATGCTGAATGATATCCTACATTATAACCTTACAGATAAATGATGAAGTTATTCTATAATTTAGGAGAAAAGAGTCCAGTCTTGAATAGTGTCTTCTCAGAAAGGAACAGGAATCCAAAATTAGAAAAGAGCACAGAGTTTTCTTAAGGTAAACATTCCTTGATAAAATAAATAAAATCTAGATTGGAAGAACTCCAAAAATCACCAATTATAAATTAAGTCCTATTTGATTTAGTAATGCGCAGTAGTGGAAACTAAGGAAAGGTGAGCAGGGTTGGTGCTTGGAAAAAATAGGGAAAAGCATTCACTGAACTAAAAGGACACATCGGACATTTGCAGATACTTTGTTGGTATAAATTACATACCCGATCCAAGTGGGAATGCCTTCAGTGATACATTTTTAAAATTTATTGTATACTTCAGTGTTAGAATTTAGTTTTCTTAAATAATACCTGCAGACCCAAGTTCGTTGGATTCCAGGTTCATGTATTAACACAGCTATGACTTTCCGATAATGAATTTGTGGAAAGAGTACATTTCTAAAAGAATTCATAATAAAAAATGCATGATTTGATGACATTTCCACTTCTGTGAAGACAGCCTGACAGAATGTCATGGTTCTTTAACTCTCCAGATTAGTCTCTGCATCCCTGGTCTCATGAAGGAAGGACAGCAGCATTTTGTTAGACATGTTAGTCTAACAATCCAAATGTAGATTTAGTCTCTTATACAACTTAAGTTAGGAACTTAGTGCACAATTCGGATGGTTAATTGTGAAAATTTACCGTGGTCACTGATGGGATCCTAGAGGATTTTCTATAAGCCAAGCCCTGGGGTAGGATCAGAAAACATAAACTAATTCACACCATTTCTGGCCTCTCAGCCTTTAACTGTCAGTGGGGAGCACACTCACAAGTCAAGAGCTAGCTGCAATGGCCTGTGTCCTTGAAAGAACACTCCCAGAAGACCCCTCAGAGTCTAGGGGAGGGGTGTGGCCTCTGATACTGGTACTATGAAGGCTAGAGGGAGCACTTTACTATTAGGGGATTCTTAACAGTGAACATAAGGCTACCGTGTAGGAAGCAGGACTCAGATGAAGAGGAAGTGATAATCCACACGCCATGCCTGGAATGAACACGCTGTGTCGACTGCACCTTTTCTTCCTCTTCCTTCCTCTACTCTAACCTTCTGCAACAGTTTCTGTGTGCTTATACAGCAAGCACTACGCTACAGAAACCATATCTGTGCTGTAATCTGGGTAATAGCACGATCAGATCATATATTTGGCAGCATATATTACTTGTGAGGTAGAATCTATAGGTTTATTCCATAGTTATGTTTTCTAATGTATCTAATTAACAACTACAACTATCTTTTCAAACTTTAGCAGCAACATCTATTCACCATATATAAATCTCAAAATGTTTTATAATCATCATTTTTATTTATAGTATGCCTGGCTGAGTTACAGAAAAGTATTCAGCTGCTTGGTTTGAAATTGTGCTTTTCATTATATTTATGGAAATTCCTCAAGTCCTTTTAGAAATAATTCATTGGTTATATGTTATCTAAAGGTCATTTTTAGTAATAAAACTAGATTCAGTGTTTTATTGCAGTAATAGCAGAATCATAATCTGTGAACGTGATTCTATTCTATCAGGACCAGGTACCATTTGAAACTGAAGTGATTTGTCTAGCATTCTACTTAAAACTAGTAAGCAGGACTAGAGAGATAGCTTAGTGTTTAAAAGCAGTACATATTCTTCTAGAGGAACCAAGCTCAGATCTAAGCACATCAGGAGCTCAAAACTGTCCACAATTCCAGGCCCGTAGATCCAACACTTTCTTCTGGACTCTCTCGACATGCACACACACATAGCATGTACTAACACAGGCATATACATATTCGTGTGAATTAAAATAATAAAATAAATAAATAAATAACAACAACTACTGAAAGGTGTGTGTTATAAGCAGGATTCAGAAGAAGGCAATTTGAAAATCTATCATTATATATCTACATTGTGTGATTTTTAAATAAAAATAGTTTTACACAGTCCTTTTTAAGTCTTAGTCTCTAGCAGCTGCAGTCAAATATTATATTATCTTTGTTATATCACTATCACTACATATATGACCACTGGCTTAGTCCATCTTGTGCTATGCTGTCTGACACTGAGTACTTTACAATGAACAGACACTTAAACCATTCTATGGTATAAAACACTTGTGGTCAATGGGATGGTCTCTGATAGAGACCATCTTACTGCATCATACTGTAGCAGAAGCTAGATGAGCAGTTGAGGGCTAAATCCACTCCTCTACCAAGGCACTAATCCAGTCCATGAGGGCATGAACATCAAGGCCCAAAATATTGTTTTATTTTTAAATGTCTATTGATTCTATTACAATAGCAATTACCTTTCTTTCTCTTGTGTTTCTATTAATTTATTTATTCAATTTACATCCAGATTATAGTCACCACTCTCTTCCCAGTCTCCAGTCACACAACCCCTAGCCATCTCTCCCTCTCTTTCATCTCTGAGAAATGTGAGGTTTCCTCTGGGTTGCCTCAACCCATACAAACAGCACACATCACTGCAGGAGAAGGTACATTCTCTCACACAGAGGGCAGCCAAGACAGCCCAGTGAGGGGGGAATATCCACAGGTAGGTAACAGAGTCATGGGACTCCTCAACTCACTTATGGGGGGACCAGCATGAAAACTAGGTTGCACATTTGCAGCATATGTGCAGGGTCCTAGGCATAATCCTTGCATGTTCTTTGGTTGTTAATTCAGTCTCTGGGAGCCCCAAGGGTCCAGGTAGTTGATTCTTTTGGTCTTCTTGTGGAGTCTCTATCCGATCTGCTAGGATTCCTCAATCCTTCCTCAACCTTCCACAAGACTTCCCCAGTTCTGTCTAATATTTGGATTGTAGGTCTCAGGATCTGTTTCACCCAGATGCTGTGTAGAGCCTCTTAGAGGACAGTTATGCTCCTGTCTACAAGCATAACAGTGCCTTTAATAGTGTCAGGGGTTGATTTTTATTCCATGGGATGGATATAATGTTGGTCAGTTTTTGGTTGGCCATTCACTGAGTTTCCATGACATCTTTGTCCCTGCACTTCTTGTAGGCAGGACAAATTTGGGGTCAAAGGTTTCTGATGGTGGCTTGGTGTTCTTCTCCCTCCACTGGGAGTTCTGTCTGGCTCTAGTAGGTGGCTACTTCAGACTTCTTACTACCCCCATCAGCCCCCAGTGCTGGGAGCCTCAGTTAACTTTTGATATGATTATTTGAAAGGACATTCAGATCATACTATTTTAACATTGCTGATGCCATATACTTCTTACATACAAAATATTTTTTTTCTAATACCTCCAAAGATTTATCTCACACCAGTATCTACTGCAATGTCCAGATTTGCATCTAAGCACAATGCATCTTGATGCCAAGTCCCATCAAATGGTAAGTTGATGAAATCAAAACATGCTTTGTGCCTGCAGGTGCAGTGTATATCTATCCATGAGAGAGCTGATGAGCAAGACAATAAAGGTAATTGATCACCAAGCATTCAGTGACCATGGAAAACAGCATTCGATTTTAATGCTTCAAAATAATCATTGACTCTGTGTTCCACTTCATGAAACACTGGGATAAAGAGTAGCGCTTCAAATCTCACAAGTACTGCCTTCATAGCTCTGGAGTGGTATTATCTACTTCTAAAACAATTCAGGTTAAACTCATTCAGTTCTTTTTGACTTCTCAGAAAGAATGATGACTTCACAATGAAGGAGAAGGATCCTAGTTTCTCCATATCCTCCCTCATGTGGTCCTCTCCATTTTCTGACAGAGATGGCAGGCAGCATCCGTTAGTAGCATGAAAGAGTTCCTTGCTTTTATGGAGTCATGTAATCACATTAGGCCCATCTGAATCATAATCAGTTACATGATCATTAAAGTGATGCCAACAGGTTCTAGAAATCAAGATGAGCACTGTCACTTGGAGAATTATCTACCTTGAAGTATAGACACTGAAGAGAGAGACTCACTGGATGTGCTGGATGGTTTTGTGTAAACTTGCCAGAAGCTGGAGTTATCACAGAGAAAGGAGCTTCAAGTGAGAAAATGCTTCCATGTGTGAGTTAGGGATCAAAGCGGGAGGGCCCTTTGTGGGTGGTCCCATCTCTGGGCTGAGTTCTATAAGAAAACAAGCTGAAAAAACCAGGAGAAACAAGCTAGGAAGAAAACACCCCTCCATGGCCTCTGCATCGGCTCCTGCTTCCTAATCTGCTTGAGTTCCAGTCCTGACTTCCTTTGGTGATCAATAGCAATGTCGAAAGTGTAAGATGAATAAATTCTTTCCTTCCCAACTTGCTTCTTGGTCATGATGTTTGTGCAGGAATAGAAACCCTGACTAAAATACTGGATATGGCGGAAAGCTGCTCTCAGGGAGAGCAGGGCACAGGTACATGCAACATTTACCAGTGAGGATTAATATTATTGGCTGACTAGTTGGTCCCTAGAAATTTAAAGCTATAAAAAGAGAGACTTGTTTTTTCAAACCTTGAATTCCTACCAGTTTTGGTGTCAACAAATCCCAAGTCATCTGCTACAGGGAAGAACACTCTGCACTATCAGATTTAGTTAAATTCTAAGAATCAGCCTCAGCCCACTCCCGACCATTTAAAATTAAACTATGCAATGGATATATCTTATCAGCCTCTTTAATTTGAAATAAATTTCTTTATCCAAGCTTTAACTATCTACATTTTCAATCTGAAACATCCTCTAAAAAGTTTCACTAATAATTTATAGAGTTCTTGGTACATAGTCAGCCCCTCTCTGAACTTCAAATCACATAATACTACATAGTCTATTGGTGATAGAATTTGACTCCTCCTAGCAGGATAATCACCATGGTAACTGATGTAACTGAGAAGAAGACAAAATTCTGGTTAGATCTAGGTTGTCATCCAGGATTGAGATGCCCTAAAATGATGTAAACCTGCAGTCATTCTCTGAAGGTAAAGCATATCCCTTGTTGCACTTATATGGTCACCTCATTCTATGTAGGAAATACACTAAAAATGTCTACTGAATTGTATATCTTAAAATATTCCCTTGAAGATACTTTAGATGGCCAGAGATGATATACTCATTCTTTTAAAGGGGTAGGGTATATTTTATACATTATATTATTCATCTTATCTGTTTGCTGCAGTTCTATAGGATTCTTCTAAAACAAAAAAATAAACAAAAAGTGCTTTGGAAGAAATTCCTAGTTCATTAAGGTTTCATGATTTGCATAAAATACGCTTATGGTCCTTCTCTATTGAAAAGAACTATTGTTAACCATACTTGCATACTAGCATTCCTTCTAGGCTCTACCCAACAGAAAACAATTGGCAGGTAGGCTTAGCTTCCTATAAAAGAGGTTTGGGAGCAGCAGCAGCAGTAGCGGCTGGTCTAGAGGAAGAGCCATCAGCAGTAGAACCAAGCGGACAGGGTCCAGGCAGACCCTACACCCACAACCACTGGCCAGCGCTGGCCAGCCAGGCTGCGAGCAGCGGAGGATTTATGGCGCCTTTCACCACACAGAAGCCACATCAGAACTCTGCCTCCCGCCAGTCAGATACGAGGCCTCCATATTGGTTCTCGGTCGCCAGAGAAATCAGACTGAGGTACGCAAATATAACCCAAGACCAACATCGCGGGGGTCTAAGCCCGACGGGCGTTGGCCTGCACCCAGGCTCTGGGCTGATCGGGGCGCCACCAGGGTGCAAACCCGGCCAGGAGCCAGCGTGCACCACTGCCATTTTGCCTAAGGGAAGCCAGAGAGACCTAGCAGGCAAAACCAAACCTGCTAACAGGCATAGCCCGAGGCAGACATAGCAGGGGTCTCAGACGGTCGGGTCCTGGACTGCCCCCAGGTCCTGGGTTGCTTGGTGGGCCATCTGTGTGCTGACCCGGCCAGGAGGTTGTTAGCACGGGCCAGCGTGCACCGCCTCCATTTTGCCTATGGGAAGCCAGAGGGACCCAGCAGACAAAACCAAACCAGCTAACAGGCATAGCCTGAGGCGGACATAGCAGGGGTCTCAGACGGTCAGGCCCTGGACTGCCCCCAGGCCCTGGGCTGCTCGGTGGGCCATCTGTGTGCTGACCCGGGCAGGAGGTTGTTAGCCCAGCAGACTCTCCCAGCACTCTCAGGGAGCGCGCACACACCACCATCCTAGCCACCTGACAGACCCAATTAACACTCACAGCTGAGGGGAACTTTGCTCGGACATTGGCCTGCCAGGCTTTTGCCTAGAGTCAGGGCCTGAGCAGCTAGGCTAGCCTTGTGTGCACCAACCCGGTTGGGAGTTCCGCTGCCCAGCAGAGAGATCAGCACGCAGAAAAGGTCCCTGCAGCATACAGCCTCAGCACTCCCTGAAGGAGCAAATGGGCACCTTCTGGCTCACAGACACAATCTGGGGCAAAGAACACTAGGGCTGCAAGGGCACCCAAGAGGAGGAAAGCACATTAGCAATCTGCAACAGGGGAAACCCTGCCCTCCAGTGGTGCAGAAATAGCCCTAGAGCCTCTCAGGAGGCTGAAACACCAGCCAGAGACAAGACCAATTAGCTCCAGAGAAGAAGATGGCAAAGGGCAAACGCAGGAATGCTACTAACAGAAATCTAGGCAATATGGCAGCATCTGAACCAAACTCTCCAACATCAGCAAGTCCTGGTTATGCCAACACACCAGAGAAACAAGATTTGGATTTAAAATCACTGTTCATGATGCTGCTAGAAGAACACAAAAAGGACATGAATGAATCTCTTAAAGAAATACAGAGGAACATGAATAAGCTAGAAACCCGTATAATGGAAACACAAAAAACACTTAAAGAAATGCAGGAGAATAAGGCCCAAGAGATAGAAGCCAATAAAGAAGAAAGGCAAAAAATACTTAAAGAAATGCAAGAGAACTTGAGTCAACAAGCAGTAGTCATGAAAGAGGAAACACAAAAATCTCTTAAAGAATTACAGGAAAACACAGACAAAAAAATGGTGGAACTGAGCAAAACCATCATGGACCTAAAAACAGAAGTAGAAACAACTAAGAAATCACAAAGGGAGACAACTTTGGAGATAGAAAACCTTGAGAAGAAATCAGGGGCCATAGATGCAAATATAAACAACAGAATACAAGAGATGGAAGAAAGAATCTCAGATGCCGAAAATACCATAGAAACCATTGACTCAACTGTCAAAGAAAATACAAAATGCAAAAAGCTTGTATCCCAGAACATCCAGGAAATCCAGGATACAATGAGAAGACCAAACCTAAGGATTATAGGTATAGATGAGAGTGAAGATATACAACAGAAAGGGCCAGCAAATATCTTCAACAAAATTATGGAAGAAAACTTTCCTAACTTAAAGAGAGAGATGCCTATGAATATACAAGAAGCCTACAGAACTCCAAACAGACTGGACCTGAGCAGAAATACCTCCCGTCACATAATAATCAAAACCCCAAATGCACTAAACAAAGAAAGAATATTAAAGGCAGTAAAAGAGAAAGGTCAAGTAACATATAAAGGAAGACCTATCAGAATCACACCAGACTTCTCACCAGAGACCATGAAAGCTAGAAGATCCTGGGGAGATCTCATGCCGATTCTAAGAGAACAAAAATGTCAGCCAAGACTACTATACCCAGCAAAACTCTCATTCACCATAGATGGAGAAACCAAGATATTCCATGACAAAACCAAATTTACACAATATCTTTTCACAAACCCAGCTCTGCAAAGAATAATAGGAGGAAAACTCCAATACAAGGAGGGAAACTACACCCTGGAAAAAGCAAGATAGTTACCTTCCTTCATTAAACCCAAAAGAAGATAACCACTCAAATATAAAAAGAACATCAAAAATGAAAGGAAGTAATAATCAATATTCCCTAATATCTCTTAACACCAATGGTCTCAATTCCCCAATAAAAAGACATAGACTAACAGACTGGATAAGGAAACAGGACCCTACAATTTGCTGTATACAGGAGACACACCTCAGTGTCAAAGATAAAAGCTACCTTAGAGTAAAAGGCTGGAAGACAATCTTACAAGCCAATGATCACAGGAAACAAGCAGGAGTAGCCATTCTAATATCAGATAAAATTGACTTTCAACCTAAAGTCATCAAAAGAGACACAGAAGGACACTTCTTACTGGTCAAAGGAAAAATCCACCAAGAAGAACTTTCAATTCTGAACATCTATGCACCAAATGCAAAGGCACCCTCATTCGTAAAAGAAACTTTACTAAAGCTCAAAGACACATTGCACCTAACACAATAATTGTGGGGGACTTCAATACTCCACTTTCCTCAATGGACCGATCGGGAAAACAGAAACTAAACAGAGACACAGTAAAACTAATTGAAGCTTCGGACCAATTGGATTTGACTGATATTTATAGAACATTTCACCCTAAAGCAAAAGAATATACCTTTTTCTCAGCACCTCATGGTACCTTCTCCAAAATCGACCATATAATTGGACACAAGGCAGACCTCAACAAATATAAGATGATCGAACTAATCCCATGCCTCCTATCAGATCACTATGGTGTAAGAGTGATTTTCAATAGCAACAAAAACAACAGAAAGCCCACATACACATGGAGGCTGAATAATACTCTACTCAATGACACCTTGACCAAAGAAGAAATAAAGAAAGAAATCAGAGACTTTTTAGAATTTAATGAAAATCAAGGCACAACATACCCAAATCTTTGGGACACAATGAAAGCAGTGCTAAGAGGTAAACTCACAGCCCTGAGTGCCTCCAAAAAGAAAATGGAGAGAGCATACACTAGCAGCTTAATGACACACCTGAAAGTCCTGGAACAAAAAGAAGCCAATTCACCCAGGAGGAGTAGAAGGCAGGAAATCATCAAACTCAGGGCTGAAATCAATCAATTGGAAACAAAGCGAACCATACAAAGAATTAACGAATCCAGGAGCTGGTTCCTTGAGAAAATCAACAAGATAGATAAACCCTTAGCCAGACTGACCAAAGGGCACAGAGAAAGTATCCAAATTAACAAACTTAGAAATGAAAAGGGAGATATAACAACAGAAACTGAGGAAATCCAAAAAATCATCAGATCCTACTACAAGAGCCTGTACCAATTTCCCTTATGAACATCAATGCAAAAATACTCAATAAAATTCTTGCCAACCGAATCCAAGAACACATCAAAACGATCATCCACCATGATCAAGTAGGCTTTATCCCGGAAATGCAGGGTTGGTTTAATATACGGAAATCCATCAATGCAATCCACTATATAAACAAACTCAAAGAAAAAAACCACATGGTCATTTCATTGGATGCTGAAAAAGCATTTGACAAAATTCAGCATCCTTTCATGCTTAAAGTCTTGGAAAGAACAGGAATTCAAGGCCCATACCTAAACATCGTTAAAGCAATATACAGCAAACCGGTAGCCAGCATCAAACTAAATGGAGAGAAACTTGAAGCAATCCCACTAAAATCAGGGACTAGACAGGGCTGCCCCCTCTCTCTTTATCTTTTCAATATTGTACTTGAGGTACTAGCTCGGGCAATTCGACAACATAAGGAGGTCAAAGGGATACAAATTGGAAAGGAAGAAGTCAAACTATCATTATTTGCAGATGACATGATAGTCTACCTAAGTTACCCAAAAAACTCCACTAAAGAACTCCTACAGCTGATAAACAACTTCAGCAAAGTGGCAGGTTATAAAATCAACACAAGCAAATCAGTGGCCTTCCTATACTCAAAGGATAAGCAGGCTGAGAAAGAAATTAGGGAAATGACCCCCTTCACAATAGCCACAAACAGTATAAAGTATCTTGGGGTGACTCTTACCAAACATGTGAAAGATCTGTATGACAAGAACTTCAAGACTGTGAAGAAGGAAATGGAAGAAGACCTCAAAAAATGGGAAACCCTCCCATGCTCATGGATCGCAAGAATCAATATAGTTAAAATGGGCATTTTGCCAAAAGCAATATACAGATTCAATGCAATACCATCAAAATCCCAACTCAATTCTTCACAGAGTTAGAAAAATCAATTAACAAATTCATCTGGAATAATAAAAAACCCAGGATAGCTAAAACTATTCTCAGCAACAAAAGAAATTCTGGGGGAATCAGTATCCCTGACCTCAAGCAATACTACAGAGCAATACTGTTAAAAACTGCATGGTATTGGTACAGTGACAGGCAGGCAGATCAATGGAACAGGATTGAAGATCCAGAAATGAACCCACACACCTATGGCTACTTGATCCTCGACAAAGGGGCTCAAAACATCCAATGGAAAAAAGATAGCCTTTTCAACAAATGGTGCTGGTTCAACTGGAGGTCAGCATGCAGAAGAATGCGAATTGATCCATCTTTGTCGCCTTGTACTAAGCTCAAATCCAAATGGATCAAGGACCTCCACATAAAGCCAGACACTCTGAAGCTAATAGAAAAGAAACTGGGGAAGACCCTTGAGGACATTGGTACAGGGAGAAAATTTCTGAACAGAACACCAAGAGCGTATGCTCTAAGATCAAGAATTGACAAATGGGACCTCATAAAATTACAAAGTTTCTGTAAGGCAAAGGACACCATCAAGAGGACAAATGGGCAACCAACAAATTGGGAAAAGATCTTCACCAATCCTACATCAGATAGAGGGCTAATATCCAATATATATAAAGAACTCAAGAAGTTAGACTCCAGAAAACCAAACAACCCTATTAAAAATGGGGTACAGTGTTAAACAGGGAATTCTCACCTGAAGAACTTCGGATGGCAGAGAAGCATCTTAAAAAATGCTCAACTTCATTAGTCATTAGGGAAATGCAAATCAAAACAACCCTGAGATTTCACCTTACACCAGTCAGAATGGCTAAGATTAAAAATTCAGGAGACAGCAGGTGTTGGAGAGGATGTGGAGAAAGAGGAACACTCCTCCACTGCTGGTGGGGTTGCAAATTGGTACAACCACTCTGGAAATCAGTCTGGTGGTTTCTCCGAAAACTGGGCACCTCACTTCCAGAAGATCCTGCTATACCACTCCTGGGCATATACCCAGAGGATTCCCCACCATGTAATAAGGATACATGCTCTACTATGTTCATAGCAGCCCTATTTATAATTGCCAGATGCTGGAAAGAACACAGGTATCCCTCAACAGAAGAGTGGATGCAAAAAATGTGGTATATCTACACAATGGAGTACTATTCAGCCATTAGAAACAATGAATTCATGAAATTCTTAGGCAAATGGATGGAGCTAGAAAACATCATACTAAGTGAGGTAACCCAGACTCAAAAGGTGACTCATGGTATGCACTCACTAATAAGTGGATATTAACCTAGAAAACTGGAATACCCCAAACATAATCCGTACATCAAATGAGGTACAAGAAGAAAGGAGGAGTGGCCCCTTGTTCTGGAAAGACTCAGTGAAGAAGTATAGGGCAAAACCAGAACGGGGAAGTGGGAAGGGGTGGGTGGGAGGACATGGGGAGAGAAGGGGGCTTATGGGACTTTCGGGGAGTGGGGGGCTAGAAAAGGGGAAATCATTTGAAATGTAAATAAAAAATATATCGAATAAAAAAAAAAGACAAAAAAAAAGAGGTTTGGTCCCCCCCCCTCTCTCTCTCAACCTTCCCTCTGACACTTTCCTTATCTGACCTTTCTCTCTCTCTCTGTCTCTGTCTCTGTCTCTGTCTCTCTCTCTCTGTCTGTCTCTCCTCATCTGCCCCCTCTCTTCTTCTGCCTCTACTCCCTCAACTTACATTTCCATGCTGCCAAATAAACTCTATACTACACTCACCAGTGCTATAACTGGTATCTTATGGGGGGTGATGCTTTAGCATCGGCCCACTGAGGTAACCATATCCACATACCATGCCATGCTCTATAAAGCATAACATTGTTTTTACAAAACATATCAACTGTGTTACCAAGTATATACATAAATATATGTTATATATTTGTATAAGTTACAGTAGATGAAATAAATATGATATCAAATCTTGTTAAAGAAGTTACTCAGTGTAATGGAAACTATGTCAGTTAGGAAGCCGTAGATGACTTAATTAGACCATAATCCTTTACAAAGCAATGAAACTTTATGACGGTCACCTAATAAATTTAAATAAGTTTAAAACTTCAGGTGGTATTCTACATTGAGTCACTTCATGATGCTTCTACACTGACTCTATTTTGTGTTAACATATATGTGTGTGTGTATGTATGTGTGTGTATAAACACACATATATAAAATTATGTATATGTTCCAAAACATAAAATGCTTCCTGTATCATTAACTATGATTGAAATCATTTACACAAATACCAAAAACCAAGACTGTCATCAATTTTCAGCTATATATCTATCTGTTCAGTATTTTTGGCAAGAATGATGATCTGCCATTAACCAATAGAGTCACAAAAATCACAGTCTCTGTAATTTTATGAGGTCCATTTGCCAACTCTTGATCTTAGGGCATAGGCTATTGGGGTTCTGTTCAGGAAATTTTCCCCTGTGCCTATGTGTTCAAGGTTCTTCCTCAGTTTTTTCCTATTATTTGCAGTGTGTCTGGTTTTGTGTGGAGGTCCTTGATCCACTTGGACTTGAGCTTAGTGCAAGGGGATAAGAAAGGATCTATTTTCATTCTTCTGCATGCTAGCCACCAATTGAGCCAGCACCATTTGTTGAAGAGGCTATCTTTTTTCCACTGGATGAAATTAGCTCCTTTGTCAAAGACCAAGTGACCATAGGTGTGTGTGTTCATTTCTGGGTCTTCAATTCTATGCCTGTCACTGTATCAATACCATGCAGTTTTTAATACAATTTCTCTGTGTTACTGCTTGAGGTCTGGGATACTGATTCCCCCAGAATTTCTTTTACTGTTGAGAATAGCTTTAGTTATCCTGGGTTTTTTGTTATTCCAGATGAATTTGAGAATTGCTCTTTCTAGCTCTATGAAGAATCGAGTTGGGATTTTGATGGGGATTACATTGAATTTGTATATTGCTTTTGGCAAGATCTCCATTTTTACTATATTAATCCTGCCAATCCTCGAGCATGGGAGATCTTTCCATTTTCTGAGATCTTCTTTGATTTCTTTCTTCATAGACTTGAAGTTCTTGTCATACAGATCTTTCACTTGTTGGCAACCAACAAATTGGACAAAGATCTTTACCAACCCTACATCCAACAGAGGCCTAATATACAATATATACAAAGAACTCAAGAAGTTAGACTCCAGAAAACCAAATACCCTATTAAAATGGGGTACAGAACTAAACAAAGAATTTTCACCTGAGAAATATCGAATGGCTGAGAATCATCTAAAGACATGTTCAACATCCCTAGTCATCAGGAAAATGCAAATCAAAACAACCTTGAGATTTCACCTCACACAGGTCAGAATAGCTAAGATAAAGACCTCAGGAGACAGCAGGTGCTGGAGAGGTTAAGAGGAACACTACTCCACTGCTGGTGGGATTGCAAGGTGTTATAATCACTCTGGAAATCCATCTGACAGCTCCTCAGAAAACTGGGCATAATACTACCAGAGGACACTGCTATACCACTCCTGGGCATATACTTAGAGGATTCTCCCCCATGTAATAAAGACACATACTACATGCTCATAGTAGCCCTATTTATAATAGCTAGAAGCTGGAAATAACCCAGATGTCCCTCAATGGAGAAATGGTTACAAAAATTGTGGTATATACACAATGGAGTATTATTCAGCCATTAAAAACAATGAAATCATGAAATTCTTACACAAATGGATGGAACTGGAGAATATCATCCTGAGTAATGTAACCCAATCACAAAAGAACACTCATGGTTTGCACTCACTGATAAGTGGTTGCTAGCCTAGAAACTTGGAATACCCAAGACACAATTCACATATCAAATGACGCCCAAGGAGGAGGAAGGTCAAAGTATGGATACTCTAGTCCTTCTTAGAAGGAGGAACAAAACACCCACAGAAGGAGATACAGAGACAAAGTGTGGAGAAGAGTCTGAAGGAAAGACCATCCAGATACTACCCCATCTAGGAATCCATCCCATATACAATTATAAAACCCAGATGCCATTGTGGATGCCCACAAGTGCTTGCTGACAGGAGCCTGATATAGCTGTCACCTGGGAGGCTCTGCTAGTGCATGACAAATACAGAGGGGCAAACTCTCAGCCAGCTATTGAACTGGGCACAGAGTCCTAAATGGATGAGATAGAGAAAGGACCCAAAGAGCTGAAGGAGTTTGCAACACCATAAGAGGAACAACAATATGAATCAACAAGTACTCTCAGAGCACCCAGGGACAAAACCATCAAGCAAAGAGTACACTTGGAGTTACCCATGGCCCCAGACACATCAGTAGCAGAGGATGATCTTGTTGAACACCAAATGGGGGAGAGGGCCTTGGTCCTGGAAAGACTTGATACCATAGTGTAGAGGAATACCAGGACAGGGAAGAGGGGGTGGGTTGATTGGAGAAGGGGAGATAGCTTATGGGATTTTTGGGGGAGGGGGGAACCAGGAAAGGGGACAACATTTGAAATGTAAATAAAGAATATACCTAATTAAAAAAATAAAAATTATTACACCATTAAAAAAAATACAGTCTCTCAATCTCTATAAGTAATTGTTATAGAAACCCTAACACTAAAACCTGCAGAGCCTTGATTTTCTTGTTTCCTAACAGAGATGTGAGTCAGAGCACTTTCTCACACATGCTTGATGCCCTCCACAGTGACTCGGATGCTCCTTGTACAACATAAATGCTGCCATAATACATGATCTTATGCCGTATTTTAGAAGATGATGCTATAAATATCTGGCCATGTTCAGTATAGACACAGCTTTTTTTTCATTTTAATTAAGAAGAATTTTTATCTGGCAACAATGATAGATTTTAAATTTTTATAATATACACTATAAAAGAGGCAAATTTCTACATTTTTAAAGTACGGACATGTGAGCCTTTAGGACTAACAGACAGTGAATCAGTGTTTTCAGAAAACTTCAGAAATCTCAAAATTATGATTACTTTAAATATATTTTAACAGTATCCACATTCTAGTATGTGGCAAGCTAAACTTCATTTCTGAAGAATAAAATATACTAAGCTCAACATTAAATCAAAAGAACTATAGTATATAGGAATATTAAAATAATAAAAAGCATAATTTAAAATTCAGATCTCCCAGTAAAATAACAAGGCCCTTATGGAATTTTATCTGGACACTGACTATTTCAAGACTTATTTTGAAAATCTGTTGTATCACAAGAAAACTCAAAGGACTTATACAAAGTATATTGTCTATAGTTCATTAGTGTGCATTTTATATTTAATGCATTTTATTAGCCTTTATTGTCTTCTTTTTTAAGTGTTATACTAACCCCCATACACATTACAAAAGTGTGTGTGTGTGTGTGTGTGTGTGTGTGTGTGTGTGTGTGTACGTGCTCATACATATTAAGGCCTAAGATCTGTGTGTGAGGGAGATAATGATATTCTCTTTCTGAGATTGGAGCAGATACAAGGCTTAAAAAATATTTCAAATCTGAGCCTGATAGAATCCACAGAACAAATGTGGAACTCATAGATATGGAGTGACATTCATAATTAGTCTATTTAACCCAGGGTTGGTTTGTCCTTATATTGTGCCCAACCATGAAGCATGAAGATCCTGCAGTATCATAGGGGTTTAATACAGACATAATCGAACACAGAACATTATGTTCAAGTAAAAATGGTTCCAAATATTTTAAATTAGAATTCTTAGTTGATTCTTATTTAGAACGCTGGAGAAAATTTTTTGAGATATAATAATTTTTAACAATAACTGAGAAATAAGATTGAAGGTGTGTAAGTAAAACCCTGTATGAATAGCACATCTGTTCACATGTTATCAATAATTCAGTTGACCAATGAACATTTGTATTATTGAGTTCTATTGTCAGTCATGACAAAGGACTCTAGGTTCATAACTGCTATACACAATTCTTTAAGAGCTATCCCAAAATGATGGGCAAACAGAGGACCTACACCATAAAATTCCTTTAAAATTATTTTTATGGTAGAAGTATTTTATTATATTGCAATAGTTGGCACTGACTATATTTCTGATTTCTATATCTTAATAAGACATGTATATATACATAGATATTCTTTACAGAATATTAGTAAAAGAAAAATGTGAAGAAGGAAATAAAACTTTTCTCAACTGCAAATACCTTGGACATTTCAGTATAAATTTTACACCCTTTTCCTTAAGTATGTTTTCAAACAATATCATATTCTACATGCATATTCAGAAGAATATGTAGTTAAATGTTAACATTCTCCAAAGCTTCTTTGAAATCTGTCCCCTTGTTTCTATGGACTGGCTCCATCAGTCTGGAGTAGTAAGTATCATTTATCTGGTCCTTGGCAAAAATATATCTTTCTCTGCATAGGTGCCAAGAATTTTAAAAAGAAAAACCTGGTGGCACC
Source organism: Apodemus sylvaticus (assembly GCF_947179515.1). Lineage (NCBI taxonomy): Eukaryota > Metazoa > Chordata > Mammalia > Rodentia > Muridae > Apodemus > Apodemus sylvaticus. Next base: position 71,167,412 of record NC_067473.1, on the reverse strand, counting down.
ACTCTGTGCTCTCAGACTTTTCCTTGCATTCCTATTGCACATGGTAGAAAGTGGGGAATCTTACAAGGATTTAACCATGTTGACAAATGGGCCCTCTACTCCATCTTCAGGCTAACTTCCTGTCATTCAGATTTCTTGTTCAGCCCCATTGACACATTTGTATTGCTTCTCTTGTCAGGTACCATATTGTCCTGCTAACTTCTTGTTAATTCTTCCAAATTAACACCAAAGGCACAAGATTTTTCTTATATCACAATTATTGAGACTTAAGCTTTACCACTAGTTTTAAAGAAAGATTTGTTTTTAATTCATACATCATTGCCTGTACATATGTAATTGTACCATAAGCCTGTATGATGCACATCAAAGTCAAAAGGAGACATCACATCCCCTGTAACTAGTCACCGTATGGGTGCTAAGAATTAAATGTGGGTCCTCTGCAGGGTAGGTAAATATTGTGTACTGCTGAGCCATCTCTCTAGCCCCTAAGTCATAAACTTCTTTTTGTTGTTTGTTAAATTAATAGTGAAATGCAAAGTCTGGCAAATGTGGAGAAAGATCAATGTCTGTAAATATTTAGACAGCAGGAGGGCTGTTTTCTAGCAGGAGCTAGGAGCAGGTCAACATCTTTGGTCATCCCAGTCTAGATAAGCTCTTTGTTTTTCTCCTGTCCTTTCTCACTCTTGTCTCTTCACCCAGCTCTTTCTTCATTTTTGTCTAATCAGTCCTCTTCCCTGGTTGAGAGTAAAGTTTCTGAAGAAGATTTAACGTTAAGTGACCTATAGAGAGCAAGTGTCTAAAACATGCTTATCTTTAACTTTACTATGACACCAGTAAAAAGAAAACCACTCTTAAAAGAATAAAAGAAAAGGAAGAAATATGCCACAGGGTTTTCTAAAGCAAGTAGAACCCTATATCAATAAAACAAGAGAGGATACTGTAATATTTGATATTCTTTATCCCTTTTCTTATGAACTATTATTGATTTCCATTTTAATTGAGGATAATTGTTTGCAGAATTGTTACAGACTCCGGCACCTCAGTTTATCCTATCTCAGGGTCTGCACTGTCGATCTTTTCTGCTCTAAATTGCCACTGATTTTCGCGAGTTGTTGTACTGTTTTTCTTCGCTGGAAAAGTGACAAGGTTAATGACAGCCGTGTTTGTTTAACCATGTTTCTAATCTCTCCTTTCTGTCCTTTAAAGAGTAGAATGGATTCACTATTGACACATAAATAATAATTTTTCAGAGACTTCCAAAAAGGTGATTGATGTCCTTGCTTGGGGATTTTTCTTTCTTTGAAGTAACTGACGGGAACAAAACCAAGACAGTACAAAAAGCTTTGCAGTTGGAATAGAAAATGTCTGTGGTGGATGGAAAGCCAAGACCCAAAAGAGGAAAAAAAACAAAAAACAAAACAGTAACCTGCTTGAGGAACAGAAAAACATACCTGGCAGAACTGGACTTGTTGGAGGAGACTGTCTTCCTGGAATAGAATTATAGCAAGTTGCTCTTCTACTAAGGAGTTGCAGCATTTATGAGTAGGGGGTGTAGATGATGCTCATTAAAGTTTCAGGAACCCGGAAAAGTCATTTGCAATCTCAGGTGTGTAAATATGGAATCAAAGTCTACCTTCGAGATGTGAAATCCCTCTCCCTAGCTTGAAACAGTCCGTAACTTCTCCACAATTGGTCATATTAAGATCTAACATTTCATTGGGAAGAAAAGTGTTAGCATCCAAAATGAAGAAAGTTTTAAACTTGTATTGCTGTCTTAGAATTTGCATGTTTCCTTCAGGCTTTTGAAAAATGTCTGTCAAAATCTAAGTGCTTTATGCTTAGTGTCCTGCACAATCATGTGACTCTTGGCACATCTGCCACCTTGCACAATTAGATGTGTGGGGGTAGTAAAAATATTTATGTATTTTTTTTGCTACCTATGTAGCAAATGAAGTGTATATGATTATCAACAACCAGTAGCAAGCTGCTCATTAAAACTCTGGCACTTTACCTTACAGCAGATAGTTTATAACTGTTTGATAGACACTTTCCCTCATCCAGCTCTACATTCTGTTTCTCTAAGTTTGATTCCACACAAAATTGAGACCAATCATCAACATCTGTCTCTCTGTGCATGGTTTGTTTCACTTAGCATGATGTCCTTCAGGGCCTCCATATTGTCATCTGGGACAGGTCCCCATTATTTAAGGGGAAAATGTACATATATATATACATTAACCTGAACCATACAGGACTTTTCTTATATCTTATCTTTTAAGAAGTCCATTGTACTGAACATAAGAATATGTATATTCTCTTTTAGTTACTGATTTTATTTCTTTTGGATACATCCACTGAAGCAGAATTACTGTATCATCTGGTAATTATATTTTTAACTTTTGCATAATTTTAATGTCACTTCCCCAAAATGACTGTGTATATTATCATTCTCATCAGTAGCTAAGAGGGCTTCTGTCTTCTCTATATCCCATCCATATGCTGTCTTCTGCCCTTTTGTAGTATTCTTGATTCACGTGTAACATGATTTCCTTGCACTTTGATTTGCATTTCTGGTGTTATGGTTTGAGTATGAAATGTGTTCCACAGGCTCATGTATGGATAGCTGATGGTACTGTTTGGGAAGTTGTTATTCATTTAGGAGGTAGAGATTAGCAGCAGAAAGTGGTTAGCCAAGGGTCAGACAATGAGAGTTATAGCTAAGCAGTGTTTCTGACTAAATCTCTCAGGTTTTGATCCACCAAGAGGTGAGGACTAAACTGTGTACAAGCTCCCACTTCCAGGGCTATTAATATATATATATTAAATCATGACTAAAACAAAATGAATTCCTTTCTGTTTGTCAGTACATTATATGGATTTAGGCTCCCCCATCCCAATGTTTCAGGCAGTGGTTCTCACAGCATGGCTAATTATCTAGATATTCATTAAAAATTCAAATTCTCTTATATTTTTTGGTCATGAGCCTAGCCTGTAACATCTGAGCCATCTCACTGTGCCTGGGTAGCATAGTAGAGCTGGCCCTGTGTGGAACAGGCACGGGAGAATGTTGGGAGTAGGTGGGTGGATGATTTAGCCCTGAGGGAGGGAGTGTGGTAGCTGGCCCTGCCACTTGCCTGCCAAGAAGTGGTGTGAGCAAAGGAGAGATGCCTCCCATCTGCCATCATGTCTCACTATACCCTAGACTCTCATACCCCACCCACCCACCCCTGCTACCTGGAACACATCAGAGAATGACCCCAGGATCAAGTGTGCAATATCCTGGGAAGCAACAGTAGAGCTGGCCATGGTTAAGTTGGCACTGGTGAGTCTGCCTGAGAGCATGAAAGAAGGAGAGCTGGCTCTGTCAGGGACCATGCTGGAAAGTTTGCCCAGATGATATGTTGCCCATCCCAACATCTACCGCAGCCAGTCCTACAGACACAAAGCTTCATGATCTCCATGACCCAGGACAACAACAGGGTATCCGAGAGGAGTCCTGGTAAGGATCTAGAATTGATAGTGCAACAGAAGCCAAAGGCTTTGAAGCAGACCAACGGCTCATTACCATCAAAATTTTCAGGTAAAGAACTGAGGGCAATAGGGTCTACATTGTGGGACACACTGACATACTACAACTTCCACAATGAGATTTTCTTTTCCTTTGAGGTGTGGTCAGATTGTCAGGGTGGAGGACAGGGAGATAAGTGGAACTGGGATGCATGAGGTGAAATTCCCAAAGAATGAATAAAATTTTTTTAAAGCTGAAATAGTAAGGATTATGTTTTAAAATTATAAATGAAATATTCAAAATCTTTACTATTAGAGTAAATGTGAATTGTTCTTAAATTCTCATATATTTGATATACTTGTTTGACTGTGCCTGAGACACTGAATCACATAAAACATACCCTGCTACATGACTCAATAAAATTAACTTCCATTTTCACTCTCCATTGGTAAAGACTGAGCATGAAGCTATTGAGTAAATCCATGGCAACTCTAGTAAATTCATTATTTCACTCCCCATTTCCAGGTAGAATCAAAAGTCAGACATAATAGAACATGGCATAATTAACAAAAGAGACACCCATAGTTTTAGGCAATTATTGTCCTCAAAAGGAGGAAAATAGGGTAAGTATAACTTCTCAGAAGCCAAAGGTATGGTCATAGTGCACAGAGAATATTATGGTTCATCTACATGAAGGGCTGAGATTTTACCAGACTAGATTCCTTCTTTAAACCCAAAGCCACAATTTTGAAGGATTAGACATATGACATAATGACACATTCTTTGAGATAACTGACACCAGCTTTACCTATTCCTTGTTATTTGTCCTCAATAACATAAACAGAACAATTAATCATAAGTAGAGCAAATATTACTTCATTTTGATATTTCTTAAAAGTACACATTCAAGTACAGGCTAATAGGCATTCTATGAGCCTTTAAATATGAATGTATGCACTTCTTTTTCCTTCAAAATTGTGAGACAATTCAAATTTAATATAGAAATTAAAGGGAAAACTTTGAATATCTAGACAAAATAAATATATAATCTCTAACTTGGATGGAATTAATTAGATTTTATAATAAACTTACAGTGTTAAAGGTGCTTCATATAGGAAAATGAGTTTAGGTTTCTAGTGATCAAATATAGGACTCCATTTTCACTGGTCTAATTCAAACATAATTAGTGTTGTGAAGAGAAAGGTTTTGCTTCAAGTATTACATTAAGCTTTACATTCGTGGCAGATGAAGCCACAACTACCGAGAAGTCGAGCAGCAATATAACCTTGAACCCTGTCAAATAGTCATCAAGAACAATTTCTCTATTTTCTATTCTCAGTTTAACTTTGAAAACTCTGTGACCTTCAGTGAGGTTCAATACTGTTCGTATTTTTTTGTCAATTAGGTTTATATCATTTAGTGACCTGATGACAAGAACATCCATAGAGTATAAAGGGTTTTCCAACACTTTAAAATACCTGTATCATTTTAGAGTGGCAACAAAGCAGTTCAATCTGCTCATTTCAAGGTTCTGGAATGTTTGAACACGTCAAAACTTTGTCATTGTTCCTACTTGGGTTATAAAACATGAAGACATATCAAAGAAGATAAGTTGCTTTTAGATTTTGACATTTTCAATCTGTTAGAGATTCACAGAGTACTGGATATGAACATGGTTCCATCTAC